>NW_027675330.1:15000-615000 GCF_965601325.2 Salmo salar | reverse complement strand
TATCATTTGACACCGTTTCAATAGACAATGGAGCTTTTCTGCGATTTTTTTTATGCACCCCCAGACAAATTTGACAAACAAAGCTAAATTGAATTTACTACAAAAACGACCCAGTTTAGAGGGCTAAAAGCTAGTTAAATAGGACATTCTCAGTAATGTAGCACACATGGTCTGTTCCAGTGTGACTAGAGCAATCATTTGACACCGTTTCAATAGACAATGGAGCTTTTCTGCGATTTTTATGCACCCCCAGACAAATTTGACAAACAAAGCTAAATTGAATTTACTACAAAAACGACCCAGTTTAGAGGGCTAAAAGCTAGTTAAATAGGACATTCTCACTAATGTAGCACACATGGTCTGTTCCAGTGTGACTAGAGCTATCATTTGACACCGTTTCAATAGAAAATGGAGCTTTTCTGCATTTTTTATGCACCCCCAGACAAATTTGACAAACAAAGCTAAATTGAATTTACTACAAAAACGACCCAGTTTAGAGGGCTAAAAGCTAGTTAAATAGGACATTCTCACTAATGTAGCACACATGGTCTGTTCCAGTGTGACTAGAGCTATCATTTGACACCGTTTCAATAGACAATGGAGCTTTTCTGCATTTTTTATGCACCCCCAGACAAATTTGACAAACAAAGCTAAATTGAATTTACTACAAAAACGACCCAGTTTAGAGGGCTAAAAGCTAGTTAAATAGGACATTCTCAGTAATGTAGCACACATGGTCTGTTCCAGTGTGACTAGAGCAATCATTTGACACCGTTTCAATAGACAATGGAGCTTTTTATGCACCCCCAGACAAATTTGAAAAAACAAAGCTAAATTGAATTTACTACATAAACGACCCAGTTTAGAGGGCTAAAAGCTAGTTAAATAGGACATTCTCACTAATGTAGCACACATGGTCTGTTCCAGTGTGACTAGAGCTATCATTTGACACCGTTTCAATAGACAATGGAGCTTTTCTGCGATTTTTATGCACCCCCAGACAAATTTGACAAACAAAGCTAAATTGAATTTACTACAAAAACGACCTAGTTTAGAGGGCTAAAAGCTAGTTAAATAGGACATTCTCAGTAATGTAGCACACATGGTCTGTTCCAGTGTGACTAGAGATATCATTTGACACCGTTTCAATAGATATTGGAGCTTTTCTGCGATTTTTATGCACCCTCAGACAAATTTGACAAACAAAGCTAAATTGAATTTGATACAAAAACGACCCAGTTTAGAGGGCTAAAAGCTAGTTAAATAGGACATTCTCAGTAATGTAGCACACATGGTCTGTTCCAGTGTGACTAGAGCTATCATTTGACACCGTTTCAATAGACAATGGAGCTTTTCTGCATTTTTTATGCACCCCCAGACAAATTTGACAAACAAAGCTAAATTGAATTTACTACAAAAACGACCCAGTTTAGAGGGCTAAAAGCTAGTTAAATAGGACATTCTCAGTAATGTAGAACACATGGTCTGTTCCAGTGTGACTAGAGCAATCATTTGACACCGTTTCAATAGACAATGGAGCTTTTCTGCGATTTTTATGCACCCCCAAACAAATTTGACAAACAAAGCTAAATTGAATTTACTACAAAAACGACCCAGTTTAGAGGGCTAAAAGCTAGTTAAATAGGACATTCTCAGTAATGTAGCACACATGGTCTGTTCCAGTGTGACTAGAGCTATCATTTGACACCGTTTCAATAGACAATGGAGCTTTTCTGCGATTTTTATGCACCCCCAGACAAATTTGACAAACAGAGCTAAATTGAATTTGATACAAAAACGACCCAGTTTAGAGGGCTAAAAGCTAGTTAAATAGGACATTCTCAGTAATGTAGCACACATGGTCTGTTCCAGTGTGACTAGAGCTATCATTTGACACAGTTTCAATAGACAATGGAGCTTTTCTGCGATTTTTATGCACCCTCAGACAAATTTGACAAACAAAGCTAAATTGAATTTGATACAAAAACGACCCAGTTTAGAGGGCTAAAAGCTAGTTAAATAGGACATTCTCAGTAATGTAGCACACATGGTCTGTTCCAGTGTGACTAGAGCTATCATTTGACACAGTTTCAATAGACAATGGAGCTTTTCTGCGATTTTTATGCACCCCCAGACAAATTTGACAAACAGAGCTAAATTGAATTTGATACAAAAACGACCCAGTTTAGAGGGCTAAAAGCTAGTTAAATAGGACATTCTCAGTAATGTAGCACACATGGTCTGTTCCAGTGTGACTAGAGCTATCATTTGACACCGTTTCAATAGAAAATGGAGCTTTTCTGCGATTTTTATGCACCCTCAGACAAATTTGACAAACAAAGCTAAATTGAATTTGATACAAAAACGACCCAGTTTAGAGGGCTAAAAGCTAGTTAAATAGGACATTCTCAGTAATGTAGCACACATGGTCTGTTCCAGTGTGACTAGAGCTATCATTTGACACCGTTTCAATAGACAATGGAGCTTTTCTGCGATTTTTATGCACCCTCAGACAAATTTGACAAACAAAGCTAAATTGAATTTGATACAAAAACGACCCAGTTTAGAGGGCTAAAAGCTAGTTAAATAGGACATTCTCAGTAATGTAGCACACATGGTCTGTTCCAGTGTGACTAGAGCTATCATTTGACACCGTTTCAATAGACAATGGAGCTTTTCTGCGATTTTTCTGCACTCCCAGACAAATTTGACAAACAAAGCTAAATTGAATTTACTACAAAAACGACCAGGTTTAGAGGGCTAAAAGCTAGTTAAATAGGACATTCTCAGTAATGTAGCACACATGGTCTGTTCCAGTGTGACTAGAGCTATCATTTGACACCGTTTCAATAGACAATGGAGCATTTCTGCGATTTTTATGCACCCTCAGACAAATTTGACAAACAAAGCTAAATTGAATTTGATACAAAAACGACCCAGTTTAGAGGGCTAAAAGCTAGTTAAATAGGACATTCTCAGTAATGTAGCACACATGGTCTGTTCCAGTGTGACTAGAGCAATCATTTGACACCGTTTCAATAGACAATGGAGCTTTTTATGCACCCCCAGACAAATTTGACAAACAAAGCTAAATTGAATTTACTACAAAAACGACCCAGTTTAGAGGGCTAAAAGCTAGTTAAATAGGACATTCTCACTAATGTAGCACACATGGTCTGTTCCAGTGTGACTAGAGCTATCATTTGACACCGTTTCAATAGACAATGGAGCTTTTCTGCATTTTTTATGCACCCCATGACAAATTTGACAAACAAAGCTAAATTGAATTTACTACAAAAACGACCCAGTTTAGAGGGCTAAAAGCTAGTTAAATTGGACATTCTCAGTAATGTAGCACACATGGTCTGTTCCAGTTTGACTAGAGCTATCATTTGACACCGTTTCAATAGACAATGGAGCTTTTCTGCGATTTTTATGCACCCCCAGACAAATTTGACAAACAAAGCTAAATTGAATTTACTACAAAAACGACCCAGTTTAGAGGGCTAAAAGCTAGTTAAATAGGACATTCTCACTAATGTAGCACACATGGTCTGTTCCAGTGTGACTAGAGCTATCATTTGACACCGTTTCAATAGACAATGGAGCTTTTCTGCATTTTTTATGCACCCCATGACAAATTTGACAAACAAAGCTAAATTGAATTTACTACAAAAACGACCCAGTTTAGAGGGCTAAAAGCTAGTTAAATTGGACATTCTCAGTAATGTAGCACACATGGTCTGTTCCAGTTTGACTAGAGCTATCATTTGACACCGTTTCAATAGACAATGGAGCTTTTCTGCGATTTTTATGCACCCCCAGACAAATTTGACAAACAAAGCTAAATTGAATTTACTACAAAAACGACCCAGTTTAGAGGGCTAAAAGCTAGTTAAATAGGACATTCTCACTAATGTAGCACACATGGTCTGTTCCAGTGTGACTAGAGCTATCATTTGACACCGTTTCAATAGACAATGGAGCTTTTCTGCGATTTTTATGCACCCCCAGACAAATTTGACAAACAAAGCTAAATTGAATTTACTACAAAAACGACCCAGTTTAGAGGGCTAAAAGCTAGTTAAATAGGACATTCTCAGTAATGTAGCACACATGGTCTGTTCCAGTGTGACTAGAGCTATCATTTGACACCGTTTCAATAGACAATGGAGCTTTTCTGCGATTTTTATGCACCCTCAGACAAATTTGACAAACAAAGCTAAATTGAATTTGATACAAAAACGACCCAGTTTAGAGGGCTAAAAGCTAGTTAAATAGGACATTCTCACTAATGTAGCACACATGGTCTGTTCCAGTGTGACTAGCGCTATCATTTGACACCGTTTCAATAGACAATGGAGCTTTTCTGCATTTTTTATGCACCCCCAGACAAATTTGACAAACAAAGCTAAATTGAATTTACTACAAAAACGACCCAGTTTAGAGGGCTAAAAGCTAGTTAAATAGGACATTCTCAGTAATGTAGCACACATGGTCTGTTCCAGTGTGACTAGAGCAATCATTTGACACCGTTTCAATAGACAATGGAGCTTTTTATGCACCCCCAGACAAATTTGACAAACAAAGCTAAATTGAATTTACTACATAAACGACCCAGTTTAGAGGGCTAAAAGCTAGTTAAATAGGACATTCTCAGTAATGTAGCACACATGGTCTGTTCCAGTGTGACTAGAGCTATCATTTGACACCGTTTCAATAGACAATGGAGCTTTTCTGCGATTTTTATGCACCCCCAGACAAATTTGACAAACAAAGCTAAATTGAATTTACTACAAAAACGACCCAGTTTAGAGGGCTAAAAGCTAGTTAAATAGGACATTCTCAGTAATGTAGCACACATGGTCTGTTCCAGTGTGACTAGAGCAATCATTTGACACAGTTTCAATAGACAATGGAGCTTTTCTGCGATTTTTATGCACCCTCAGACAAATTTGACAAACAAAGCTAAATTGAATTTGATACAAAAACGACCCAGTTTAGAGGGCTAAAAGCTAGTTAAATAGGACATTCTCAGTAATGTAGCACACATGGTCTGTTCCAGTGTGACTAGAGCTATCATTTGACACAGTTTCAATAGACAATGGAGCTTTTCTGCGATTTTTATGCACCCCCAGACAAATTTGACAAACAGAGCTAAATTGAATTTGATACAAAAACGACCCAGTTTAGAGGGCTAAAAGCTAGTTAAATAGGACATTCTCAGTAATGTAGCACACATGGTCTGTTCCAGTGTGACTAGAGCTATCATTTGACACCGTTTCAATAGAAAATGGAGCTTTTCTGCGATTTTTATGCACCCTCAGACAAATTTGACAAACAAAGCTAAATTGAATTTGATACAAAAACGACCCAGTTTAGAGGGCTAAAAGCTAGTTAAATAGGACATTCTCAGTAATGTAGCACACATGGTCTGTTCCAGTGTGACTAGAGCTATCATTTGACACCGTTTCAATAGACAATGGAGCTTTTCTGCGATTTTTATGCACCCTCAGACAAATTTGACAAACAAAGCTAAATTGAATTTGATACAAAAACGACCCAGTTTAGAGGGCTAAAAGCTAGTTAAATAGGACATTCTCAGTAATGTAGCACACATGGTCTGTTCCAGTGTGACTAGAGCTATCATTTGACACCGTTTCAATAGACAATGGAGCTTTTCTGCGATTTTTCTGCACTCCCAGACAAATTTGACAAACAAAGCTAAATTGAATTTACTACAAAAACGACCAGGTTTAGAGGGCTAAAAGCTAGTTAAATAGGACATTCTCAGTAATGTAGCACACATGGTCTGTTCCAGTGTGACTAGAGCTATCATTTGACACCGTTTCAATAGACAATGGAGCATTTCTGCGATTTTTATGCACCCTCAGACAAATTTGACAAACAAAGCTAAATTGAATTTGATACAAAAACGACCCAGTTTAGAGGGCTAAAAGCTAGTTAAATAGGACATTCTCAGTAATGTAGCACACATGGTCTGTTCCAGTGTGACTAGAGCAATCATTTGACACCGTTTCAATAGACAATGGAGCTTTTTATGCACCCCCAGACAAATTTGACAAACAAAGCTAAATTGAATTTACTACAAAAACGACCCAGTTTAGAGGGCTAAAAGCTAGTTAAATAGGACATTCTCACTAATGTAGCACACATGGTCTGTTCCAGTGTGACTAGAGCTATCATTTGACACCGTTTCAATAGACAATGGAGCTTTTCTGCATTTTTTATGCACCCCATGACAAATTTGACAAACAAAGCTAAATTGAATTTACTACAAAAACGACCCAGTTTAGAGGGCTAAAAGCTAGTTAAATTGGACATTCTCAGTAATGTAGCACACATGGTCTGTTCCAGTTTGACTAGAGCTATCATTTGACACCGTTTCAATAGACAATGGAGCTTTTCTGCGATTTTTATGCACCCCCAGACAAATTTGACAAACAAAGCTAAATTGAATTTACTACAAAAACGACCCAGTTTAGAGGGCTAAAAGCTAGTTAAATAGGACATTCTCACTAATGTAGCACACATGGTCTGTTCCAGTGTGACTAGAGCTATCATTTGACACCGTTTCAATAGACAATGGAGCTTTTCTGCGATTTTTATGCACCCCCAGACAAATTTGACAAACAAAGCTAAATTGAATTTACTACAAAAACGACCCAGTTTAGAGGGCTAAAAGCTAGTTAAATAGGACATTCTCAGTAATGTAGCACACATGGTCTGTTCCAGTGTGACTAGAGCTATCATTTGACACCGTTTCAATAGACAATGGAGCTTTTCTGCGATTTTTATGCACCCTCAGACAAATTTGACAAACAAAGCTAAATTGAATTTGATACAAAAACGACCCAGTTTAGAGGGCTAAAAGCTAGTTAAATAGGACATTCTCACTAATGTAGCACACATGGTCTGTTCCAGTGTGACTAGCGCTATCATTTGACACCGTTTCAATAGACAATGGAGCTTTTCTGCATTTTTTATGCACCCCCAGACAAATTTGACAAACAAAGCTAAATTGAATTTACTACAAAAACGACCCAGTTTAGAGGGCTAAAAGCTAGTTAAATAGGACATTCTCAGTAATGTAGCACACATGGTCTGTTCCAGTGTGACTAGAGCAATCATTTGACACCGTTTCAATAGACAATGGAGCTTTTTATGCACCCCCAGACAAATTTGACAAACAAAGCTAAATTGAATTTACTACATAAACGACCCAGTTTAGAGGGCTAAAAGCTAGTTAAATAGGACATTCTCAGTAATGTAGCACACATGGTCTGTTCCAGTGTGACTAGAGCTATCATTTGACACCGTTTCAATAGACAATGGAGCTTTTCTGCGATTTTTATGCACCCCCAGACAAATTTGACAAACAAAGCTAAATTGAATTTACTACAAAAACGACCCAGTTTAGAGGGCTAAAAGCTAGTTAAATAGGACATTCTCAGTAATGTAGCACACATGGTCTGTTCCAGTGTGACTAGAGCAATCATTTGACACCGTTTCAATAGACAATGGAGCTTTTCTGCGATTTTTATGCACCCCCAGACAAATTTGACAAACAAAGCTAAATTGAATTTACTACAAAAACGACCCAGTTTAGAGGGCTAAAAGCTAGTTAAATTGGACATTCTCAGTAATGTAGCACACATGGTCTGTTCCAGTGTGACTAGAGCTACCATTTGACACCGTTTCAATAGACAATGGAGCTTTTCTGCGATTTTTATGCACCCCCAGACAAATTTGACAAACAAAGCTAAATTGAATTTACTACAAAAACGACCCAGTTTAGAGGGCTAAAAGCTAGTTAAATAGGACATTCTCACTAATGTAGCACACATGGTCTGTTCCAGTGTGACTAGAGCTATCATTTGACACCGTTTCAATAGACAATGGAGCTTTTCTGCATTTTTTATGCACCCCCAGACAAATTTGACAAACAAAGCTAAATTGAATTTACTACAAAAACGACCCAGTTTAGAGGGCTAAAAGCTAGTTAAATAGGACATTCTCAGTAATGTAGCACACATGGTCTGTTCCAGTGTGACTAGAGCAATCATTTGACACCGTTTCAATAGACAATGGAGCTTTTCTGCGATTTTTATGCACCCCCAGACAAATTTGACAAACAAAGCTAAATTGAATTTACTACAAAAACGACCCACTTCAGAGGGCTAAAAGCTAGTTAAATAGGACATTCTCACTAATGTAGCACACATGGTCTGTTCCAGTGTGACTAGAGCTATCATTTGACACCGTTTCAATAGACAATGGAGCTTTTCTGCATTTTTTCTGCACCCCCAGACAAATTTGACAAACAAAGCTAAATTGAATTTACTACAAAAACGACCCAGTTTAGAGGGCTAAAAGCTAGTTAAATTGGACATTCTCAGTAATGTAGCACACATGGTCTGTTCCAGTTTGACTAGAGCTATCATTTGACACTGTTTCAATAGACAATGGAGCTTTTCTGCGATTTTTCTGCATCCCCAGACAAATTTGACAAAGCTAAATTGAATTTACTACAAAAACGACCCAGTTTAGAGGGCTAAAAGCTAGTTAAATAGGACATTCTCAGTAATGTAGCACACATGGTCTGTTCCAGTGTGACTAGAGCTATCATTTGACACCGTTTCAATAGACAATGGAGCTTTTCTGCGATTTTTATGCACCCTCAGACAAATTTGACAAACAAAGCTAAATTGAATTTGATACAAAAACGACCCAGTTTAGAGGGCTAAAAGCTAGTTAAATAGGACATTCTCACTAATGTAGCACACATGGTCTGTTCCAGTGTGACTAGCGCTATCATTTGACACCGTTTCAATAGACAATGGAGCTTTTCTGCATTTTTTATGCACCCCCAGACAAATTTGACAAACAAAGCTAAATTGAATTTACTACAAAAACGACCCAGTTTAGAGGGCTAAAAGCTAGTTAAATAGGACATTCTCAGTAATGTAGCACACATGGTCTGTTCCAGTGTGACTAGAGCAATCATTTGACACCGTTTCAATAGACAATGGAGCTTTTTATGCACCCCCAGACAAATTTGACAAACAAAGCTAAATTGAATTTACTACATAAACGACCCAGTTTAGAGGGCTAAAAGCTAGTTAAATAGGACATTCTCAGTAATGTAGCACACATGGTCTGTTCCAGTGTGACTAGAGCTATCATTTGACACCGTTTCAATAGACAATGGAGCTTTTCTGCGATTTTTATGCACCCCCAGACAAATTTGACAAACAAAGCTAAATTGAATTTACTACAAAAACGACCCAGTTTAGAGGGCTAAAAGCTAGTTAAATAGGACATTCTCACTAATGTAGCACACATGGTCTGTTCCAGTGTGACTAGAGCAATCATTTGACACCGTTTCAATAGACAATGGAGCTTTTTATGCACCCCCAGACAAATTTGAAAAAACAAAGCTAAATTGAATTTACTACATAAACGACCCAGTTTAGAGGGCTAAAAGCTAGTTAAATAGGACATTCTCACTAATGTAGCACACATGGTCTGTTCCAGTGTGACTAGAGCTATCATTTGACACCGTTTCAATAGACAATGGAGCTTTTCTGCTTTTTTTTATGCACCCCCAGACAAATTTGACAAACAAAGCTAAATTGAATTTACTACAAAAACGACCTAGTTTAGAGGGCTAAAAGCTAGTTAAATAGGACATTCTCAGTAATGTAGCACACATGGTCTGTTCCAGTGTGAATAGAGATATCATTTGCGACCGTTTCATTAGACAATGGAGCTTTTCTGCGATTTTTATGCACCCTCAGACAAATTTGACAAACAAAGCTAAATTGAATTTGATACAAAAACGACCCAGTTTAGAGGGCTAAAAGCTAGTTAACCTGTTGGGTCTAGGGGGCAGCATTTGCACGTCTGGATAAAAAAAATGTACCCGATTTAATCTGGTTACTAATCCTACCCAGTAACTAGAATATGCATATACTTATTATATATGGATAGAAAACACTCTAAAGTTTCCAAAACTGTTTGAATGGTGTCTGTGAGTATAACAGAACTCATTTGGCAGGCAAAACCCTGAGACATTTTCTGACAGGAAGTGGATACCTGATGTGTTGTATTGACTTTAAACCTATCGCATTGAAAAACACAGGGGTTTAGGAATATTTTGGCACTTCCTATTGCTTCCACTAGATGTCACCAGCCTTTACAAAGTGTTTTGAGTCTTCTGGAGGGAGATCTGACCGAACAAGAGCCATGGAACGGTGATGTCCCATTAGACACCTGGCGCGCTACTTCATGTTGGGTACCCTCGTTCCAATACGTTATAAAAGAGTATGCATTCGTCCACCTTGAATATTATTCATGTTCTGGTTAAAAAAGGCCCTAATGATTTATGCTATACAACGTTTGACATGTTTGAACGAACGGAAATATATTTTTTCCCCTCGTTCATGACGAGAAGTCCGGCTGGCTTACATCATGTGCTAACGAGACGGAGATTTTTGGACATAAATGATGAGCTTTTTTGAACAAAACTACATTCGTTATGGACCTGTGATACCTGGAAGTGACATCTGATGAAGAGAATCAAAGGTAATGGATTATTTACATAGTATTTTCGATTTTAGATCTCCCCAACATGACGTCTAGTCTGTATCGCAACGCGTATTTTTCTGGGCGCAGTGCTCAGATTATTGCAAAGTGTGATTTCCCAGTAAGGTTATTTTTAAATCTGGCAAGTTGATTGCGTTCAAGAGATGTAAATCTATAATTCTTTAAATGACAATATAATATTTTACCAATGTTTTCTAATTTTAATTATTTAATTTCTGACGCTGACTTGACTGCCGGTTATTGGAGGGAAACGATTTCCTCAACATCAATGCCATAGTAAAACGCTGTTTTTGTATATAAATATGAACTTGATAGAACTAAAAATGCATGCATTGTCTAACATAATGTCCTAGGAGTGTCATCTGATGGAGATTGTAAAAGGTTAGTGCATCATTTTAGCTGGTTTTATGGTTTTGGTGACCCTGTCTTTGACTTGACAAAACATTACACACAACTCTTGTAAATGTACTGTCCTAACATACTCTAAATTTATGCTTTCGCCGTAAAACCTTTTTGAAATCGTAAAACGTGGTTAGATTAAGGAGATGTTTATCTTTCAAATGGTGTAACATAGTTGTATTTTTGAAAAATTTGAATTTTGACATTTATTTGGATTCAAATTTGCCGCTCTTGAAATGCACCTGCTGTTGATGGAGTGCACCACGGGTGGCACGCTAGCGTCCCACCTAGCCCCAAGAGGTTAAATAGGACATTCTCAGTAATGTAGCACACATGGTCTGTTCCAGTGTGACTAGAGCTATCATTTGACACCGTTTCAATAGACAATGGAGCTTTTCTGCGATTTTTATGCACCCTCAGACAAATTTGACAAACAAAGCTAAATTGAATGTGATACAAAAACGACCCAGTTTAGAGGGCTAAAAGCTAGTTAAATTGGACATTCTCAGTAATGTAGCACACATGGTCTGTTCCAGTTTGACTAGAGCTATCATTTGACACCGTTTCAATAGACAATGGAGCTTTTCTGCGATTTTTATGCACCCCCAGACAAATTTGACAAAGCTAAATTGAATTTACTACAAAAACGACCCAGTTTAGAGGGCTAAAAGCTAGTTAAATAGGACATTCTCAGTAATGTAGCACACATGGTCTGTTCCAGTGTGACTAGAGCTATCATTTGACACCGTTTCAATAGACAATGGAGCTTTTCTGCGATTTTTATGCACCCCCAGACAAATTTGACAAACAAAGCTAAATTGAATTTACTACAAAAACGACCTAGTTTAGAGGGCTAAAAGCTAGTTAAATAGGACATTCTCAGTAATGTAGCACACATGGTCTGTTCCAGTGTGACTAGAGATATCATTTGACACCGTTTCAATAGACAATGGAGCTTTTCTGCGATTTTTCTGCACCCCCAGACAAATTTGACAAAGCTAAATTGAATTTACTACAAAAACGACCCAGTTTAGAGGGCTAAAAGCTAGTTAAATTGGACATTCTCAGTAATGTAGCACACATGGTCTGTTCCAGTTTGACTAGAGCTATCATTTGACACCGTTTCAATAGACAATGGAGCTTTTCTGCGATTTTTATGCACCCTCAGACAAATTTGACAAACAAAGCTAAATTGAATTTGATACAAAAACAACCCAGTTTAGAGGGCTAAAAGCTAGTTAAATAGGACATTCTCAGTAATGTAGCACACATGGTCTGTTCCAGTGTGACTAGAGCTATCATTTGACACCGTTTCAATAGACAATGGAGTTTTTCTGCATTTTTTATGCACCCCCAGACAAATTTGACAAACAAAGCTAAATTGAATTTACTACAAAAACGACCCAGTTTAGAGGGCTAAAAGCTAGTTAAATAGGACATTCTCAGTAATGTAGCACACATGGTCTGTTCCAGTGTGACTAGAGCAATCATTTGACACCGTTTCAATAGACAATGGAGCTTTTTATGCACCCCCAGACAAATTTGACAAACAAAGCTAAATTGAATTTACTACAAAAACGACCCAGTTTAGAGGGCTAAAAGCTAGTTAAATAGGACATTCTCACTAATGTAGCACACATGGTCTGTTCCAGTGTGACTAGAGCAATCATTTGACACCGTTTCAATAGACAATGGAGCTTTTCTGCATTTTTTATGCACCCCCAGACAAATTTGACAAACAAAGCTAAATTGAATTTACTACAAAAACGACCCAGTTTAGAGGGCTAAAAGCTAGTTAAATTGGACATTCTCAGTAATGTAGCACACATGGTCTGTTCCAGTTTGACTAGAGCTATCATTTGACACCGTTTCAATAGACAATGGAGCTTTTCTGCGATTTTTATGCACCCCCAGACAAATTTGACAAAGCTAAATTGAATTTACTACAAAAACGACCCAGTTTAGAGGGCTAAAAGCTAATTAAATTGGACATTCTCAGTAATGTAGCACACATGGTCTGTTCCAGTTTGACTAGAGCTATCATTTGACACCGTTTCAATAGACAATGGAGCTTTTCTGCGATTTTTATGCACCCTCAGACAAATTTGACAAACAAAGCTAAATTGAATTTGATACAAAAACAACCCAGTTTAGAGGGCTAAAAGCTAGTTAAATAGGACATTCTCAGTAATGTAGCACACATGGTCTGTTCCAGTGTGACTAGAGCAATCATTTGACACCGTTTCAATAGACAATGGAGCTTTTTATGCACCCCCAGACAAATTTGACAAACAAAGCTAAATTGAATTTACTACAAAAACGACCCAGTTTAGAGGGCTAAAAGCTAGTTAAATAGGACATTCTCACTAATGTAGCACACATGGTCTGTTCCAGTGTGACTAGAGCAATCATTTGACACCGTTTCAATAGACAATGGAGCTTTTCTGCATTTTTTATGCACCCCCAGACAAATTTGACAAACAAAGCTAAATTGAATTTACTACAAAAACGACCCAGTTTAGAGGGCTAAAAGCTAGTTAAATTGGACATTCTCAGTAATGTAGCACACATGGTCTGTTCCAGTTTGACTAGAGCTATCATTTTACACCGTTTCAATAGACAATGGAGCTTTTCTGCGATTTTTATGCACCCCCAGACAAATTTGACAAACAAAGCTAAATTGAATTTACTACAAAAACGACCCAGTTTAGAGGGCTAAAAGCTAGTTAAATAGGACATTCTCAGTAATGTAGCACACATGGTCTGTTCCAGTGTGACTAGAGCAATCATTTGACACCGTTTCAATAGACAATGGAGCTTTTTATGCACCCCCAGACAAATTTGACAAACAAAGCTAAATTGAATTTACTACAAAAACGACCCAGTTTAGAGGGCTAAAAGCTAGTTAAATTGGACATTCTCAGTAATGTAGCACACATGGTCTGTTCCAGTTTGACTAGAGCTATCATTTGACACCGTTTCAATAGACAATGGAGCTTTTCTGCGATTTTTATGCACCCCCAGACAAATTTGACAAAGCTAAATTGAATTTACTACAAAAACGACCCAGTTTAGAGGGCTAAAAGCTAGTTAAATTGGACATTCTCAGTAATGTAGCACACATGGTCTGTTCCAGTTTGACTAGAGCTATCATTTGACACCGTTTCAATAGACAATGGAGCTTTTCTGCGATTTTTATGCACCCTCAGACAAATTTGACAAACAAAGCTAAATTGAATTTGATACAAAAACAACCCAGTTTAGAGGGCTAAAAGCTAGTTAAATAGGACATTCTCAGTAATGTAGCACACATGGTCTGTTCCAGTGTGACTAGAGCTATCATTTGACACCGTTTCAATAGACAATGGAGCTTTTCTGCATTTTTTATGCACCCCCAGACAAATTTGACAAACAAAGCTAAATTGAATTTACTACAAAAACGACCCAGTTTAGAGGGCTAAAAGCTAGTTAAATAGGACATTCTCAGTAATGTAGCACACATGGTCTGTTCCAGTGTGACTAGAGCAATCATTTGACACCGTTTCAATAGACAATGGAGCTTTTTATGCACCCCCAGACAAATTTGACAAACAAAGCTAAATTGAATTTACTACAAAAACGACCCAGTTTAGAGGGCTAAAAGCTAGTTAAATAGGACATTCTCACTAATGTAGCACAAATGGTCTGTTCCAGTGTGACTAGAGCTATCATTTGACACCGTTTCAATAGACAATGGAGCTTTTCTGCATTTTTTATGCACCCCCAGACAAATTTGACAAACAAAGCTAAATTGAATTTACTACAAAAACGACCCAGTTTAGAGGGCTAAAAGCTAGTTAAATAGGACATTCTCAGTAATGTAGCACACATGGTCTGTTCCAGTTTGACTAGAGCTATCATTTGACACCGTTTCAATAGACAATGGAGCTTTTCTGCGATTTTTATGCACCCCCAGACAAATTTGACAAACAAAGCTAAATTGAATTTACTACAAAAACGACCCAGTTTAGAGGGCTAAAAGCTAGTTAAATAGGACATTCTCAGTAATGTAGCACACATGGTCTGTTCCAGTGTGACTAGAGCAATCATTTGACACCGTTTCAATAGACAATGGAGCTTTTCTGCATTTTTTATGCACCCCCAGACAAATTTGACAAACAAAGCTAAATTGAATTTACTACAAAAACGACCCAGTTTAGAGGGCTAAAAGCTAGTTAAATTGGACATTCTCAGTAATGTAGCACACATGGTCTGTTCCAGTTTGACTAGAGCTATCATTTGACACCGTTTCAATAGACAATGGAGCTTTTCTGCGATTTTTATGCACCCCCAGACAAATTTGACAAAGCTAAATTGAATTTACTACAAAAACGACCCAGTTTAGAGGGCTAAAAGCTAGTTAAATAGGACATTCTCAGTAATGTAGCACACATGGTCTGTTCCAGTGTGACTAGAGCTATCATTTGACACCGTTTCAATAGACAATGGAGCTTTTCTGCGATTTTTATGCACCCTCAGACAAATTTGACAAACAAAGCTAAATTGAATTTGATACAAAAACAACCCAGTTTAGAGGGCTAAAAGCTAGTTAAATAGGACATTCTCAGTAATGTAGCACACATGGTCTGTTCCAGTGTGACTAGAGCAATCATTTGACACCGTTTCAATAGACAATGGAGCTTTTTATGCACCCCCAGACAAATTTGACAAACAAAGCTAAATTGAATTTACTACAAAAACGACCCAGTTTAGAGGGCTAAAAGCTAGTTAAATAGGACATTCTCACTAATGTAGCACACATGGTCTGTTCCAGTGTGACTAGAGCAATCATTTGACACCGTTTCAATAGACAATGGAGCTTTTCTGCATTTTTTATGCACCCCCAGACAAATTTGACAAACAAAGCTAAATTGAATTTACTACAAAAACGACCCAGTTTAGAGGGCTAAAAGCTAGTTAAATTGGACATTCTCAGTAATGTAGCACACATGGTCTGTTCCAGTTTGACTAGAGCTATCATTTTACACCGTTTCAATAGACAATGGAGCTTTTCTGCGATTTTTATGCACCCCCAGACAAATTTGACAAACAAAGCTAAATTGAATTTACTACAAAAACGACCCAGTTTAGAGGGCTAAAAGCTAGTTAAATAGGACATTCTCAGTAATGTAGCACACATGGTCTGTTCCAGTGTGACTAGAGCAATCATTTGACACCGTTTCAATAGACAATGGAGCTTTTTATGCACCCCCAGACAAATTTGACAAACAAAGCTAAATTGAATTTACTACAAAAACGACCCAGTTTAGAGGGCTAAAAGCTAGTTAAATTGGACATTCTCAGTAATGTAGCACACATGGTCTGTTCCAGTTTGACTAGAGCTATCATTTGACACCGTTTCAATAGACAATGGAGCTTTTCTGCGATTTTTATGCACCCCCAGACAAATTTGACAAAGCTAAATTGAATTTACTACAAAAACGACCCAGTTTAGAGGGCTAAAAGCTAGTTAAATTGGACATTCTCAGTAATGTAGCACACATGGTCTGTTCCAGTTTGACTAGAGCTATCATTTGACACCGTTTCAATAGACAATGGAGCTTTTCTGCGATTTTTATGCACCCTCAGACAAATTTGACAAACAAAGCTAAATTGAATTTGATACAAAAACAACCCAGTTTAGAGGGCTAAAAGCTAGTTAAATAGGACATTCTCAGTAATGTAGCACACATGGTCTGTTCCAGTGTGACTAGAGCTATCATTTGACACCGTTTCAATAGACAATGGAGCTTTTCTGCATTTTTTATGCACCCCCAGACAAATTTGACAAACAAAGCTAAATTGAATTTACTACAAAAACGACCCAGTTTAGAGGGCTAAAAGCTAGTTAAATAGGACATTCTCAGTAATGTAGCACACATGGTCTGTTCCAGTGTGACTAGAGCAATCATTTGACACCGTTTCAATAGACAATGGAGCTTTTTATGCACCCCCAGACAAATTTGACAAACAAAGCTAAATTGAATTTACTACAAAAACGACCCAGTTTAGAGGGCTAAAAGCTAGTTAAATAGGACATTCTCACTAATGTAGCACAAATGGTCTGTTCCAGTGTGACTAGAGCTATCATTTGACACCGTTTCAATAGACAATGGAGCTTTTCTGCATTTTTTATGCACCCCCAGACAAATTTGACAAACAAAGCTAAATTGAATTTACTACAAAAACGACCCAGTTTAGAGGGCTAAAAGCTAGTTAAATAGGACATTCTCAGTAATGTAGCACACATGGTCTGTTCCAGTTTGACTAGAGCTATCATTTGACACCGTTTCAATAGACAATGGAGCTTTTCTGCGATTTTTATGCACCCCCAGACAAATTTGACAAACAAAGCTAAATTGAATTTACTACAAAAACGACCCAGTTTAGAGGGCTAAAAGCTAGTTAAATAGGACATTCTCAGTAATGTAGCACACATGGTCTGTTCCAGTGTGACTAGAGCAATCATTTGACACCGTTTCAATAGACAATGGAGCTTTTCTGCATTTTTTATGCACCCCCAGACAAATTTGACAAACAAAGCTAAATTGAATTTACTACAAAAACGACCCAGTTTAGAGGGCTAAAAGCTAGTTAAATTGGACATTCTCAGTAATGTAGCACACATGGTCTGTTCCAGTTTGACTAGAGCTATCATTTGACACCGTTTCAATAGACAATGGAGCTTTTCTGCGATTTTTATGCACCCCCAGACAAATTTGACAAAGCTAAATTGAATTTACTACAAAAACGACCCAGTTTAGAGGGCTAAAAGCTAGTTAAATAGGACATTCTCAGTAATGTAGCACACATGGTCTGTTCCAGTGTGACTAGAGCTATCATTTGACACCGTTTCAATAGACAATGGAGCTTTTCTGCGATTTTTATGCACCCTCAGACAAATTTGACAAACAAACCTAAATTGAATTTGATACAAAAACAACCCAGTTTAGAGGGCTAAAAGCTAGTTAAATAGGACATTCTCAGTAATGTAGCACACATGGTCTGTTCCACTGTGACTAGAGCTATCATTTGACACCGTTTCAATAGACAATGGAGCTTTTCTGCATTTTTTATGCAACCCCAGACAAATTTGACAAACAAAGCTAAATTGAATTTGCTACAAAAACGACCCAGTTTAGAGGGCTAAAAGCTAGTTAAATTGGACATTCTCAGTAATGTAGCACACATGGTCTGTTCCAGTTTGACTAGAGCTATCATTTGACACCGTTTCAATAGACAATGGAGCTTTTCTGCGATTTTTATGCACCCCCAGACAAATTTGACAAAGCTAAATTGAATTTACTACAAAAACGACCCAGTTTAGAGGGCTAAAAGCTAGTTAAATAGGACATTCTCAGTAATGTAGCACACATGGTCTGTTCCAGTGTGACTAGAGCTATCATTTGACACCGTTTCAATAGACAATGGAGCTTTTCTGCATTTTTTATGCACCCCCAGACAAATTTGACAAACAAAGCTAAATTGAATTTACTACAAAAACGACCCAGTTTAGAGGGCTAAAAGCTAGTTAAATAGGACATTCTCAGTAATGTAGCACACATGGTCTGTTCCAGTGTGACTAGAGCAATCATTTGACACCGTTTCAATAGACAATGGAGCTTTTTATGCACCCCCAGACAAATTTGACAAACAAAGCTAAATTGAATTTACTACAAAAACGACCCAGTTTAGAGGGCTAAAAGCTAGTTAAATAGGACATTCTCACTAATGTAGCACAAATGGTCTGTTCCAGTGTGACTAGAGCTATCATTTGACACCGTTTCAATAGACAATGGAGCTTTTCTGCATTTTTTATGCACCCCCAGACAAATTTGACAAACAAAGCTAAATTGAATTTACTACAAAAACGACCCAGTTTAGAGGGCTAAAAGCTAGTTAAATAGGACATTCTCAGTAATGTAGCACACATGGTCTGTTCCAGTTTGACTAGAGCTATCATTTGACACCGTTTCAATAGACAATGGAGCTTTTCTGCGATTTTTATGCACCCCCAGACAAATTAGACAAAGCTAAATTGAATTTACTACAAAAACGACCCAGTTTAGAGGGCTAAAAGCTAGTTAAATTGGACATTCTCAGTAATGTAGCACACATGGTCTGTTCCAGTTTGACTAGAGCTATCATTTGACACCGTTTCAATAGACAATGGAGCTTTTCTGCGATTTTGATGCACCCTCAGACAAATTTGACAAACAAAGCTAAATTGAATTTGATACAAAAACAACCCAGTTTAGAGGGCTAAAAGCTAGTTAAATAGGACATTCTCAGTAATGTAGCACACATGGTCTGTTCCAGTGTGACTAGAGCTATCATTTGACACCGTTTCAATAGACAATGGAGCTTTTCTGCATTTTTTATGCACCCCCAGACAAATTTGACAAACAAAGCTAAATTGAATTTACTACAAAAACGACCCAGTTTAGAGGGCTAAAAGCTAGTTAAATAGGACATTCTCAGTAATGTAGCACACATGGTCTGTTCCAGTGTGACTAGAGCTATCATTTGACACCGTTTCAATAGACAATGGAGCTTTTCTGCATTTTTTATGCACCCCCAGACAAATTTGACAAACAAAGCTAAATTGAATTTACTACAAAAACGACCCAGTTTAGAGGGCTAAAAGCTAGTTAAATAGGACATTCTCAGTAATGTAGCACACATGGTCTGTTCCAGTGTGACTAGAGCAATCATTTGACACCGTTTCAATAGACAATGGAGCTTTTTATGCACCCCCAGACAAATTTGACAAACAAAGCTAAATTGAATTTACTACAAAAACGACCCAGTTTAGAGGGCTAAAAGCTAGTTAAATAGGACATTCTCACTAATGTAGCACAAATGGTCTGTTCCAGTGTGACTAGAGCTATCATTTGACACCGTTTCAATAGACAATGGAGCTTTTCTGCATTTTTTATGCACCCCCAGACAAATTTGACAAACAAAGCTAAATTGAATTTACTACAAAAACGACCCAGTTTAGAGGGCTAAAAGCTAGTTAAATAGGACATTCTCAGTAATGTAGCACACATGGTCTGTTCCAGTTTGACTAGAGCTATCATTTGACACCGTTTCAATAGACAATGGAGCTTTTCTGCGATTTTTATGCACCCCCAGACAAATTTGACAAACAAAGCTAAATTGAATTTACTACAAAAACGACCCAGTTTAGAGGGCTAAAAGCTAGTTAAATAGGACATTCTCAGTAATGTAGCACACATGGTCTGTTCCAGTGTGACTAGAGCAATCATTTGACACCGTTTCAATAGACAATGGAGCTTTTCTGCATTTTTTATGCACCCCCAGACAAATTTGACAAACAAAGCTAAATTGAATTTACTACAAAAACGACCCAGTTTAGAGGGCTAAAAGCTAGTTAAATTGGACATTCTCAGTAATGTAGCACACATGGTCTGTTCCAGTTTGACTAGAGCTATCATTTGACACCGTTTCAATAGACAATGGAGCTTTTCTGCGATTTTTATGCACCCCCAGACAAATTTGACAAAGCTAAATTGAATTTACTACAAAAACGACCCAGTTTAGAGGGCTAAAAGCTAGTTAAATAGGACATTCTCAGTAATGTAGCACACATGGTCTGTTCCAGTGTGACTAGAGCTATCATTTGACACCGTTTCAATAGACAATGGAGCTTTTCTGCGATTTTTATGCACCCTCAGACAAATTTGACAAACAAAGCTAAATTGAATTTGATACAAAAACAACCCAGTTTAGAGGGCTAAAAGCTAGTTAAATAGGACATTCTCAGTAATGTAGCACACATGGTCTGTTCCAGTGTGACTAGAGCTATCATTTGACACCGTTTCAATAGACAATGGAGCTTTTCTGCATTTTTTATGCAACCCCAGACAAATTTGACAAACAAAGCTAAATTGAATTTACTACAAAAACGACCCAGTTTAGAGGGCTAAAAGCTAGTTAAATTGGACATTCTCAGTAATGTAGCACACATGGTCTGTTCCAGTTTGACTAGAGCTATCATTTGACACCGTTTCAATAGACAATGGAGCTTTTCTGCGATTTTTATGCACCCCCAGACAAATTTGACAAAGCTAAATTGAATTTACTACAAAAACGACCCAGTTTAGAGGGCTAAAAGCTAGTTAAATAGGACATTCTCAGTAATGTAGCACACATGGTCTGTTCCAGTGTGACTAGAGCTATCATTTGACACCGTTTCAATAGACAATGGAGCTTTTCTGCGATTTTTATGCACCCCCAGACAAATTTGACAAACAGAGCTAAATTGAATTTGATACAAAAACGACCCAGGTTAGAGGGCTAAAAGCTAGTTAAATAGGACATTCTCAGTAATGTAGCACACATGGTCTGTTCCAGTGTGACTAGAGCTATCATTTGACACAGTTTCAATAGACAATGGAGCTTTTCTGCGATTTTTATGCACCCTCAGACAAATTTGACAAACAAAGCTAAATTGAATTTGATACAAAAACGACCCAGTTTAGAGGGCTAAAAGCTAGTTAAATAGGACATTCTCAGTAATGTAGCACACATGGTCTGTTCCAGTGTGACTAGAGCTATCATTTGACACCGTTTCAATAGAAAATGGAGCTTTTCTGCGATTTTTATGCACCCTCAGACAAATTTGACAAACAAAGCTAAATTGAATTTGATACAAAAACGACCCAGTTTAGAGGGCTAAAAGCTAGTTAAATAGGACATTCTCAGTAATGTAGCACACATGGTCTGTTCCAGTGTGACTAGAGCTATCATTTGACACCGTTTCAATAGACAATGGAGCTTTTCTGCGATTTTTATGCACCCTCAGACAAATTTGACAAACAAAGCTAAATTGAATTTGATACAAAAACGACCCAGTTTAGAGGGCTAAAAGCTAGTTAAATAGGACATTCTCAGTAATGTAGCACACATGGTCTGTTCCAGTGTGACTAGAGCTATCATTTGACACCGTTTCAATAGACAATGCAGCTTTTTATGCACCCCCAGACAAATTTGACAAACAAAGCTAAATTGAATTTACTACAAAAACGACCCAGTTTAGAGGGCTAAAAGCTAGTTAAATAGGACATTCTCACTAATGTAGCACACATGGTCTGTTCCAGTGTGACTAGAGCTATCATTTGCCACCGTTTCAATAGACAATGGAGCTTTTCTGCATTTTTTATGCACCCCCAGACAAATTTGACAAACAAAGCTAAATTGAATTTACTACAAAAACGACCCAGTTTAGAGGGCTAAAAGCTAGTTAAATAGGACATTCTCAGTAATGTAGCACACATGGTCTGTTCCAGTGTGACTAGAGCAATCATTTGACACCGTTTCAATAGACAATGGAGCTTTTTATGCACCCCCAGACAAATTTGACAAACAAAGCTAAATTGAATTTACTACAAAAACGACCCAGTTTAGAGGGCTAAAAGCTAGTTAAATAGGACATTCTCACTAATGTAGCACAAATGGTCTGTTCCAGTGTGACTAGAGCTATCATTTGACACCGTTTCAATAGACAATGGAGCTTTTCTGCATTTTTTATGCACCCCCAGACAAATTTGACAAACAAAGCTAAATTGAATTTACTACAAAAACGACCCAGTTTAGAGGGCTAAAAGCTAGTTAAATAGGACATTCTCAGTAATGTAGCACACATGGTCTGTTCCAGTTTGACTAGAGCTATCATTTGACACCGTTTCAATAGACAATGGAGCTTTTCTGCGATTTTTATGCACCCCCAGACAAATTTGACAAACAAAGCTAAATTGAATTTACTACAAAAACGACCCAGTTTAGAGGGCTAAAAGCTAGTTAAATAGGACATTCTCAGTAATGTAGCACACATGGTCTGTTCCAGTGTGACTAGAGCAATCATTTGACACCGTTTCAATAGACAATGGAGCTTTTCTGCATTTTTTATGCACCCCCAGACAAATTTGACAAACAAAGCTAAATTGAATTTACTACAAAAACGACCCAGTTTAGAGGGCTAAAAGCTAGTTAAATTGGACATTCTCAGTAATGTAGCACACATGGTCTGTTCCAGTTTGACTAGAGCTATCATTTGACACCGTTTCAATAGACAATGGAGCTTTTCTGCGATTTTTATGCACCCCCAGACAAATTTGACAAAGCTAAATTGAATTTACTACAAAAACGACCCAGTTTAGAGGGCTAAAAGCTAGTTAAATAGGACATTCTCAGTAATGTAGCACACATGGTCTGTTCCAGTGTGACTAGAGCTATCATTTGACACCGTTTCAATAGACAATGGAGCTTTTCTGCGATTTTTATGCACCCTCAGACAAATTTGACAAACAAAGCTAAATTGAATTTGATACAAAAACAACCCAGTTTAGAGGGCTAAAAGCTAGTTAAATAGGACATTCTCAGTAATGTAGCACACATGGTCTGTTCCAGTGTGACTAGAGCTATCATTTGACACCGTTTCAATAGACAATGGAGCTTTTCTGCATTTTTTATGCAACCCCAGACAAATTTGACAAACAAAGCTAAATTGAATTTACTACAAAAACGACCCAGTTTAGAGGGCTAAAAGCTAGTTAAATTGGACATTCTCAGTAATGTAGCACACATGGTCTGTTCCAGTTTGACTAGAGCTATCATTTGACACCGTTTCAATAGACAATGGAGCTTTTCTGCGATTTTTATGCACCCCCAGACAAATTTGACAAAGCTAAATTGAATTTACTACAAAAACGACCCAGTTTAGAGGGCTAAAAGCTAGTTAAATAGGACATTCTCAGTAATGTAGCACACATGGTCTGTTCCAGTGTGACTAGAGCTATCATTTGACACCGTTTCAATAGACAATGGAGCTTTTCTGCGATTTTTATGCACCCCCAGACAAATTTGACAAACAGAGCTAAATTGAATTTGATACAAAAACGACCCAGGTTAGAGGGCTAAAAGCTAGTTAAATAGGACATTCTCAGTAATGTAGCACACATGGTCTGTTCCAGTGTGACTAGAGCTATCATTTGACACAGTTTCAATAGACAATGGAGCTTTTCTGCGATTTTTATGCACCCTCAGACAAATTTGACAAACAAAGCTAAATTGAATTTGATACAAAAACGACCCAGTTTAGAGGGCTAAAAGCTAGTTAAATAGGACATTCTCAGTAATGTAGCACACATGGTCTGTTCCAGTGTGACTAGAGCTATCATTTGACACCGTTTCAATAGAAAATGGAGCTTTTCTGCGATTTTTATGCACCCTCAGACAAATTTGACAAACAAAGCTAAATTGAATTTGATACAAAAACGACCCAGTTTAGAGGGCTAAAAGCTAGTTAAATAGGACATTCTCAGTAATGTAGCACACATGGTCTGTTCCAGTGTGACTAGAGCTATCATTTGACACCGTTTCAATAGACAATGGAGCTTTTCTGCGATTTTTATGCACCCTCAGACAAATTTGACAAACAAAGCTAAATTGAATTTGATACAAAAACGACCCAGTTTAGAGGGCTAAAAGCTAGTTAAATAGGACATTCTCAGTAATGTAGCACACATGGTCTGTTCCAGTGTGACTAGAGCTATCATTTGACACCGTTTCAATAGACAATGCAGCTTTTTATGCACCCCCAGACAAATTTGACAAACAAAGCTAAATTGAATTTACTACAAAAACGACCCAGTTTAGAGGGCTAAAAGCTAGTTAAATAGGACATTCTCACTAATGTAGCACACATGGTCTGTTCCAGTGTGACTAGAGCTATCATTTGACACCGTTTCAATAGACAATGGAGCTTTTCTGCATTTTTTATGCACCCCATGACAAATTTGACAAACAAAGCTAAATTGAATTTACTACAAAAACGACCCAGTTTAGAGGGCTAAAAGCTAGTTAAATTGGACATTCTCAGTAATGTAGCACACATGGTCTGTTCCAGTTTGACTAGAGCTATCATTTGACACCGTTTCAATAGACAATGGAGCTTTTCTGCGATTTTTATGCACCCCCAGACAAATTTGACAAAGAAAGCTAAATTGAATTTACTACAAAAACGACCCAGTTTAGAGGGCTAAAAGCTAGTTAAATAGGACATTCTCACTAATGTAGCACACATGGTCTGTTCCAGTGTGACTAGAGCTATCATTTGACACCGTTTCAATAGACAATGGAGCTTTTCTGCATTTTTTATGCACCCCCAGACAAATTTGACAAACAAAGCTAAATTGAATTTACGACAAAAACGACCCAGTTTAGAGGGCTAAAAGCTAGTTAAATAGGACATTCTCAGTAATGTAGCACACATGGTCTGTTCCAGTGTGACTAGAGCAATCATTTGACACCGTTTCAATAGACAATGGAGCTTTTCTGCGATTTTTATGCACCCCCAGACAAATTTGACAAACAAAGCTAAATTGAATTTACTACAAAAACGACCCAGTTTAGAGGGCTAAAAGCTAGTTAAATAGGACATTCTCACTAATGTAGCACACATGGTCTGTTCCAGTGTGACTAGAGCTATCATTTGACACCGTTTCAATAGACAATGGAGCTTTTCTGCATTTTTTCTGCACCCCCAGACAAATTTGACAAACAAACCTAAATTGAATTTACTACAAAAACGACCCAGTTTAGAGGGCTAAAAGCTAGTTAAATTGGACATTCTCAGTAATGTAGCACACATGGTCTGTTCCAGTTTGACTAGAGCTATCATTTGACACCGTTTCAATAGACAATGGAGCTTTTCTGCGATTTTTATGCACCCCCAGACAAATTTGACAAACAAAGCTAAATTGAATTTACGACAAAAACGACCCAGTTTAGAGGGCTAAAAGCTAGTTAAATAGGACATTCTCAGTAATGTAGCACACATGGTCTGTTCCAGTGTGACTAGAGCAATCATTTGACACCGTTTCAATAGACAATGGAGCTTTTTATGCACCCCCAGACAAATTTGACAAACAAAGCTAAATTGAATTTACTACAAAAACGACCCAGTTTAGAGGGCTAAAAGCTAGTTAAATAGGACATTCTCACTAATGTAGCACACATGGTCTGTTCCAGTGTGACTAGAGCTATCATTTGACACCGTTTCAATAGACAATGGAGCTTTTCTGCATTTTTTATGCACCCCCAGACAAATTTGACAAACAAAGCTAAATTGAATTTACTACAAAAACGACCCAGTTTAGAGGGCTAAAAGCTAGTTAAATAGGACATTCTCACTAATGTAGCACACATGGTCTGTTCCAGTGTGACTAGAGCTATCATTTGACACCGTTTCAATAGACAATGGAGCTTTTCTGCATTTTTTATGCACCCCCAGACAAATTTGACAAACAAAGCTAAATTGAATTTACTACAAAAACGACCCAGTTTAGAGGGCTAAAAGCTAGTTAAATAGGACATTCTCACTAATGTAGCACACATGGTCTGTTCCAGTGTGACTAGAGCTATCATTTGACACCGTTTCAATAGACAATGGAGCTTTTCTGCATTTTTTATGCACCCCCAGACAAATTTGACAAACAAAGCTAAATTGAATTTACGACAAAAACGACCCAGTTTAGAGGGCTAAAAGCTAGTTAAATAGGACATTCTCAGTAATGTAGCACACATGGTCTGTTCCAGTGTGACTAGAGCAATCATTTGACACCGTTTCAATAGACAATGGAGCTTTTTATGCACCCCCAGACAAATTTGACAAACAAAGCTAAATTGAATTTACTACAAAAACGACCCAGTTTAGAGGGCTAAAAGCTAGTTAAATAGGACATTCTCAGTAATGTAGCACACATGGTCTGTTCCAGTGTGACTAGAGCAATCATTTGACACCGTTTCAATAGACAATGGAGCTTTTCTGCGATTTTTATGCACCCTCAGACAAATTTGACAAACAAAGCTAAATTGAATTTGATACAAAAACGACCCAGTTTAGAGGGCTAAAAGCTAGTTAAATAGGACATTCTCACTAATGTAGCACACATGGTCTGTTCCAGTGTGACTAGAGCTATCATTTGACACCGTTTCAATAGACAATGGAGCTTTTCTGCATTTTTTATGCACCCCCAGACAAATTTGACAAACAAAGCTAAATTGAATTTACTACAAAAACGACCCAGTTTAGAGGGCTAAAAGCTAGTTAAATTGGACATTCTCAGTAATGTAGCACACATGGTCTGTTCCAGTTTGACTAGAGCTATCATTTGACACCGTTTCAATAGACAATGGAGCTTTTCTGCGATTTTTATGCACCCCCAGACAAATTTGACAAACAAAGCTAAATTGAATTTACTACAAAAACGACCCAGTTTAGAGGGCTAAAAGCTAGTTAAATAGGACATTCTCACTAATGTAGCACACATGGTCTGTTCCAGTGTGACTAGAGCTATCATTTGACACCGTTTCAATAGACAATGGAGCTTTTCTGCATTTTTTATGCACCCCCAGACAAATTTGACAAACAAAGCTAAATTGAATTTACGACAAAAACGACCCAGTTTAGAGGGCTAAAAGCTAGTTAAATAGGACATTCTCAGTAATGTAGCACACATGGTCTGTTCCAGTGTGACTAGAGCAATCATTTGACACCGTTTCAATAGACAATGGAGCTTTTTATGCACCCCCAGACAAATTTGACAAACAAAGCTAAATTGAATTTACTACAAAAACGACCCAGTTTAGAGGGCTAAAAGCTAGTTAAATAGGACATTCTCAGTAATGTAGCACACATGGTCTGTTCCAGTGTGACTAGAGCTATCATTTGACACCGTTTCAATAGACAATGGAGCTTTTCTGCGATTTTTTTTATGCACCCCCAGACAAATTTGACAAACAAAGCTAAATTGAATTTACTACAAAAACGACCCAGTTTAGAGGGCTAAAAGCTAGTTAAATAGGACATTCTCAGTAATGTAGCACACATGGTCTGTTCCAGTGTGACTAGAGCAATCATTTGACACCGTTTCAATAGACAATGGAGCTTTTCTGCGATTTTTATGCACCCCCAGACAAATTTGACAAACAAAGCTAAATTGAATTTACTACAAAAACGACCCAGTTTAGAGGGCTAAAAGCTAGTTAAATAGGACATTCTCACTAATGTAGCACACATGGTCTGTTCCAGTGTGACTAGAGCTATCATTTGACACCGTTTCAATAGACAATGGAGCTTTTCTGCATTTTTTATGCACCCCCAGACAAATTTGACAAACAAAGCTAAATTGAATTTACTACAAAAACGACCCAGTTTAGAGGGCTAAAAGCTAGTTAAATAGGACATTCTCACTAATGTAGCACACATGGTCTGTTCCAGTGTGACTAGAGCTATCATTTGACACCGTTTCAATAGACAATGGAGCTTTTCTGCATTTTTTATGCACCCCCAGACAAATTTGACAAACAAAGCTAAATTGAATTTACTACAAAAACGACCCAGTTTAGAGGGCTAAAAGCTAGTTAAATAGGACATTCTCAGTAATGTAGCACACATGGTCTGTTCCAGTGTGACTAGAGCAATCATTTGACACCGTTTCAATAGACAATGGAGCTTTTTATGCACCCCCAGACAAATTTGAAAAAACAAAGCTAAATTGAATTTACTACATAAACGACCCAGTTTAGAGGGCTAAAAGCTAGTTAAATAGGACATTCTCACTAATGTAGCACACATGGTCTGTTCCAGTGTGACTAGAGCTATCATTTGACACCGTTTCAATAGACAATGGAGCTTTTCTGCGATTTTTATGCACCCCCAGACAAATTTGACAAACAAAGCTAAATTGAATTTACTACAAAAACGACCTAGTTTAGAGGGCTAAAAGCTAGTTAAATAGGACATTCTCAGTAATGTAGCACACATGGTCTGTTCCAGTGTGACTAGAGATATCATTTGACACCGTTTCAATAGATATTGGAGCTGTTCTGCGATTTTTATGCACCCTCAGACAAATTTGACAAACAAAGCTAAATTGAATTTGATACAAAAACGACCCAGTTTAGAGGGCTAAAAGCTAGTTAAATAGGACATTCTCAGTAATGTAGCACACATGGTCTGTTCCAGTGTGACTAGAGCTATCATTTGACACCGTTTCAATAGACAATGGAGCTTTTCTGCATTTTTTATGCACCCCCAGACAAATTTGACAAACAAAGCTAAATTGAATTTACTACAAAAACGACCCAGTTTAGAGGGCTAAAAGCTAGTTAAATAGGACATTCTCAGTAATGTAGAACACATGGTCTGTTCCAGTGTGACTAGAGCAATCATTTGACACCGTTTCAATAGACAATGGAGCTTTTCTGCGATTTTTATGCACCCCCAAACAAATTTGACAAACAAAGCTAAATTGAATTTACTACAAAAACGACCCAGTTTAGAGGGCTAAAAGCTAGTTAAATAGGACATTCTCAGTAATGTAGCACACATGGTCTGTTCCAGTGTGACTAGAGCTATCATTTGACACCGTTTCAATAGACAATGGAGCTTTTCTGCGATTTTTATGCACCCCCAGACAAATTTGACAAACAGAGCTAAATTGAATTTGATACAAAAACGACCCAGTTTAGAGGGCTAAAAGCTAGTTAAATAGGACATTCTCAGTAATGTAGCACACATGGTCTGTTCCAGTGTGACTAGAGCTATCATTTGACATAGTTTCAATAGACAATGGAGCTTTTCTGCGATTTTTATGCACCCTCAGACAAATTTGACAAACAAAGCTAAATTGAATTTGATACAAAAACGACCCAGTTTAGAGGGCTAAAAGCTAGTTAAATAGGACATTCTCAGTAATGTAGCACACATGGTCTGTTCCAGTGTGACTAGAGCTATCATTTGACACAGTTTCAATAGACAATGGAGCTTTTCTGCGATTTTTATGCACCCCCAGACAAATTTGACAAACAGAGCTAAATTGAATTTGATACAAAAACGACCCAGTTTAGAGGGCTAAAAGCTAGTTAAATAGGACATTCTCAGTAATGTAGCACACATGGTCTGTTCCAGTGTGACTAGAGCTATCATTTGACACCGTTTCAATAGAAAATGGAGCTTTTCTGCGATTTTTATGCACCCTCAGACAAATTTGTCAAACAAAGCTAAATTGAATTTGATACAAAAACGACCCAGTTTAGAGGGCTAAAAGCTAGTTAAATAGGACATTCTCAGTAATGTAGCACACATGGTCTGTTCCAGTGTGACTAGAGCTATCATTTGACACCGTTTCAATAGACAATGGAGCTTTTCTGCGATTTTTATGCACCCTCAGACAAATTTGACAAACAAAGCTAAATTGAATTTGATACAAAAACGACCCAGTTTAGAGGGCTAAAAGCTAGTTAAATAGGACATTCTCAGTAATGTAGCACACATGGTCTGTTCCAGTGTGACTAGAGCTATCATTTGACACCGTTTCAATAGACAATGGAGCTTTTCTGCGATTTTTCTGCACTCCCAGACAAATTTGACAAACAAAGCTAAATTGAATTTACTACAAAAACGACCAGGTTTAGAGGGCTAAAAGCTAGTTAAATAGGACATTCTCAGTAATGTAGCACACATGGTCTGTTCCAGTGTGACTAGAGCTATCATTTGACACCGTTTCAATAGACAATGGAGCATTTCTGCGATTTTTATGCACCCTCAGACAAATTTGACAAAGAAAGCTAAATTGAATTTGATACAAAAACGACCCAGTTTAGAGGGCTAAAAGCTAGTTAAATAGGACATTCTCAGTAATGTAGCACACATGGTCTGTTCCAGTGTGACTAGAGCAATCATTTGACACCGTTTCAATAGACAATGGAGCTTTTTATGCACCCCCAGACAAATTTGACAAACAAAGCTAAATTGAATTTACTACAAAAACGACCCAGTTTAGAGGGCTAAAAGCTAGTTAAATAGGACATTCTCACTAATGTAGCACACATGGTCTGTTCCAGTGTGACTAGAGCTATCATTTGACACCGTTTCAATAGACAATGGAGCTTTTCTGCATTTTTTATGCACCCCATGACAAATTTGACAAACAAAGCTAAATTGAATTTACTACAAAAACGACCCAGTTTAGAGGGCTAAAAGCTAGTTAAATTGGACATTCTCAGTAATGTAGCACACATGGTCTGTTCCAGTTTGACTAGAGCTATCATTTGACACCGTTTCAATAGACAATGGAGCTTTTCTGCGATTTTTATGCACCCCCAGACAAATTTGACAAACAAAGCTAAATTGAATTTACTACAAAAACGACCCAGTTTAGAGGGCTAAAAGCTAGTTAAATAGGACATTCTCACTAATGTAGCACACATGGTCTGTTCCAGTGTGACTAGAGCTATCATTTGACACCGTTTCAATAGACAATGGAGCTTTTCTGCATTTTTTATGCACCCCCAGACAAATTTGACAAACAAAGCTAAATTGAATTTATGACAAAAACGACCCAGTTTAGAGGGCTAAAAGCTAGTTAAATAGGACATTCTCAGTAATGTAGCACACATGGTCTGTTCCAGTGTGACTAGAGCAATCATTAGACACCGTTTCAATAGACAATGGAGCTTTTCTGCGATTTTTATGCACCCCCAGACAAATTTGACAAACAAAGCTAAATTGAATTTACTACAAAAACGACCCAGTTTAGAGGGCTAAAAGCTAGTTAAATAGGACATTCTCACTAATGTAGCACACATGGTCTGTTCCAGTGTGACTAGAGCTATCATTTGACACCGTTTCAATAGACAATGGCGCTTTTCTGCATTTTTTATGCACCCCCAGACAAATTTGACAAACAAAGCTAAATTGAATTTACTACAAAAACGACCCAGTTTAGAGGGCTAAAAGCTAGTTAAATAGGACATTCTCACTAATGTAGCACACATGGTCTGTTCCAGTGTGACTAGAGCTATCATTTGACACCGTTTCAATAGACAATGGAGCTTTTCTGCATTTTTTTATGCACCCCCAGACAAATTTGACAAACAAAGCTAAATTGAATTTACTACAAAAACGACCCAGTTTAGAGGGCTAAAAGCTAGTTAAATAGGACATTCTCACTAATGTAGCACACATGGTCTGTTCCAGTGTGACTAGAGCTATCATTTGACACCGTTTCAATAGACAATGGAGCTTTTCTGCATTTTTTATGCACCCCCAGACAAATTTGACAAACAAAGCTAAATTGAATTTACTACAAAAACGACCCAGTTTAGAGGGCTAAAAGCTAGTTAAATAGGACATTCTCACTAATGTAGCACACATGGTCTGTTCCAGTGTGACTAGAGCTATCATTTGACACCGTTTCAATAGACAATGGAGCTTTTCTGCATTTTTTATGCACCCCCAGACAAATTTGACAAACAAAGCTAAATTTAATTTACGACAAAAACGACCCAGTTTAGAGGGCTAAAAGCTAGTTAAATAGGACATTCTCAGTAATGTAGCACACATGGTCTGTTCCAGTGTGACTAGAGCAATCATTTGACACCGTTTCAATAGACAATGGAGCTTTTTATGCACCCCCAGACAAATTTGACAAACAAAGCTAAATTGAATTTACTACAAAAACGACCCAGTTTAGAGGGCTAAAAGCTAGTTAAATAGGACATTCTCAGTAATGTAGCACACATGGTCTGTTCCAGTGTGACTAGAGCAATCATTTGACACCGTTTCAATAGACAATGGAGCTTTTCTGCGATTTTTATGCACCCTCAGACAAATTTGACAAACAAAGCTAAATTGAATTTGATACAAAAACGACCCAGTTTAGAGGGCTAAAAGCTAGTTAAATAGGACATTCTCACTAATGTAGCACACATGGTCTGTTCCAGTGTGACTAGAGCTATCATTTGACACCGTTTCAATAGACAATGGAGCTTTTCTGCATTTTTTATGCACCCCCAGACAAATTTGACAAACAAAGCTAAATTGAATTTACTACAAAAACGACCCAGTTTAGAGGGCTAAAAGCTAGTTAAATTGGACATTCTCAGTAATGTAGCACACATGGTCTGTTCCAGTTTGACTAGAGCTATCATTTGACACCGTTTCAATAGACAATGGAGCTTTTCTGCGATTTTTATGCACCCCCAGACAAATTTGACAAACAAAGCTAAATTGAATTTACTACAAAAACGACCCAGTTTAGAGGGCTAAAAGCTAGTTAAATAGGACATTCTCACTAATGTAGCACACATGGTCTGTTCCAGTGTGACTAGAGCTATCATTTGACACCGTTTCAATAGACAATGGAGCTTTTCTGCATTTTTTATGCACCCCCAGACAAATTTGACAAACAAAGCTAAATTGAATTTACGACAAAAACGACCCAGTTTAGAGGGCTAAAAGCTAGTTAAATAGGACATTCTCAGTAATGTAGCACACATGGTCTGTTCCAGTGTGACTAGAGCAATCATTTGACACCGTTTCAATAGACAATGGAGCTTTTTATGCACCCCCAGACAAATTTGACAAACAAAGCTAAATTGAATTTACTACAAAAACGACCCAGTTTAGAGGGCTAAAAGCTAGTTAAATAGGACATTCTCAGTAATGTAGCACACATGGTCTGTTCCAGTGTGACTAGAGCTATCATTTGACACCGTTTCAATAGACAATGGAGCTTTTCTGCGATTTTTTTTATGCCCCCCCCAGACAAATTTGACAAACAAAGCTAAATTGAATTTACTACAAAAACGACCCAGTTTAGAGGGCTAAAAGCTAGTTAAATAGGACATTCTCAGTAATGTAGCACACATGGTCTGTTCCAGTGTGACTAGAGCAATCATTTGACACCTTTTCAATAGACAATGGAGCTTTTCTGCGATTTTTATGCACCCCCAGACAAATTTGACAAACAAAGCTAAATTGAATTTACTACTAAAACGACCCAGTTTAGAGGGCTAAAAGCTAGTTAAATAGGACATTCTCACTAATGTAGCACACATGGTCTGTTCCAGTGTGACTAGAGCTATCATTTGACATCGTTTCAATAGACAATGGAGCTTTTCTGCATTTTTTATGCACCCCCAGACAAATTTGACAAACAAAGCTAAATTGAATTTACTACAAAAACGACCCAGTTTAGAGGGCTAAAAGCTAGTTAAATAGGACATTCTCAGTAATGTAGCACACATGGTCTGTTCCAGTGTGACTAGAGCAATCATTTGACACCGTTTCAATAGACAATGGAGCTTTTTATGCACCCCCAGACAAATTTGAAAAAACAAAGCTAAATTGAATTTACTACATAAACGACCCAGTTTAGAGGGCTAAAAGCTAGTTAAATAGGACATTCTCACTAATGTAGCACACATGGTCTGTTCCAGTGTGACTAGAGATATCATTTGACACCGTTTCAATAGATATTGGAGCTTTTCTGCGATTTTTATGCACCCTCAGACAAATTTGACAAACAAAGCTAAATTGAATTTGATACAAAAACGACCCAGTTTAGAGGGCTAAAAGCTAGTTAAATAGGACATTCTCAGTAATGTAGCACACATGGTCTGTTCCAGTGTGACTAGAGCTATCATTTGACACCGTTTCAATAGACAATGGAGCTTTTCTGCATTTTTTATGCACCCCCAGACAAATTTGACAAACAAAGCTAAATTGAATTTACTACAAAAACGACCCAGTTTAGAGGGCTAAAAGCTAGTTAAATAGGACATTCTCAGTAATGTAGCACACATGGTCTGTTCCAGTGTGACTAGAGCAATCATTTGACACCGTTTCAATAGACAATGGAGCTTTTCTGCGATTTTTATGCACCCCCAAACAAATTTGACAAACAAAGCTAAATTGAATTTACTACAAAAACGACCCAGTTTAGAGGGCTAAAAGCTAGTTAAATAGGACATTCTCAGTAATGTAGCACACATGGTCTGTTCCAGTGTGACTAGAGCTATCATTTGACACCGTTTCAATAGACAATGGAGCTTTTCTGCGATTTTTATGCACCCCCAGACAAATTTGACAAACAAAGCTAAATTGAATTTGATACAAAAATGACCCAGTTTAGAGGGCTAAAAGCTAGTTAAATAGGACATTCTCAGTAATGTAGCACACATGGTCTGTTCCAGTGTGACTAGAGCTATCATTTGACACAGTTTCAATAGACAATGGAGCTTTTCTGCGATTTTTATGCACCCCCAGACAAATTTGACAAACAGAGCTAAATTGAATTTGATACAAAAACGACCCAGTTTAGAGGGCTAAAAGCTAGTTAAATAGGACATTCTCAGTAATGTAGCACACATGGTCTGTTCCAGTGTGACTAGAGCTATCATTTGACACCGTTTCAATAGAAAATGGAGCTTTTCTGCGATTTTTATGCACCCTCAGACAAATTTGACAAACAAAGCTAAATTGAATTTGATACAAAAACGACCCAGTTTAGAGGGCTAAAAGCTAGTTAAATAGGACATTCTCAGTAATGTAGCACACATGGTCTGTTCCAGTGTGACTAGAGCTATCATTTGACACCGTTTCAATAGACAATGGAGCTTTTCTGCGATTTTTATGCACCCTCAGACAAATTTGACAAACAAAGCTAAATTGAATTTGATACAAAAACGACCCAGTTTAGAGGGCTAAAAGCTAGTTAAATAGGACATTCTCAGTAATGTAGCACACATGGTCTGTTCCAGTGTGACTAGAGCTATCATTTGACACCGTTTCAATAGACAATGGAGCTTTTCTGCGATTTTTCTGCACTCCCAGACAAATTTGACAAACAAAGCTAAATTGAATTTACTACAAAAACGACCAGGTTTAGAGGGCTAAAAGCTAGTTAAATAGGACATTCTCAGTAATGTAGCACACATGGTCTGTTCCAGTGTGACTAGAGCTATCATTTGACACCGTTTCAATAGACAATGGAGCATTTCTGCGATTTTTATGCACCCTCAGACAAATTTGACAAACAAAGCTAAATTGAATTTGATACAAAAACGACCCAGTTTAGAGGGCTAAAAGCTAGTTAAATAGGACATTCTCAGTAATGTAGCACACATGGTCTGTTCCAGTGTGACTAGAGCAATCATTTGACACCGTTTCAATAGACAATGGAGCTTTTTATGCACCCCCAGACAAATTTGACAAACAAAGCTAAATTGAATTTACTACAAAAACGACCCAGTTTAGAGGGCTAAAAGCTAGTTAAATAGGACATTCTCACTAATGTAGCACACATGGTCTGTTCCAGTGTGACTAGAGCTATCATTTGACACCGTTTCAATAGACAATGGAGCTTTTCTGCATTTTTTATGCACCCCCAGACAAATTTGACAAACAAAGCTAAATTGAATTTACTACAAAAACGACCCAGTTTAGAGGGCTAAAAGCTAGTTAAATAGGACATTCTCACTAATGTAGCACACATGGTCTGTTCCAGTGTGACTAGAGCTATCATTTGACACCGTTTCAATAGACAATGGAGCTTTTCTGCATTTTTTATGCACCCCCAGACAAATTTGACAAACAAAGCTAAATTGAATTTACGACAAAAACGACCCAGTTTAGAGGGCTAAAAGCTAGTTAAATAGGACATTCTCAGTAATGTAGCACACATGGTCTGTTCCAGTGTGACTAGAGGAATCATTTGACACCGTTTCAATAGACAATGGAGCTTTTTATGCACCCCCAGACAAATTTGACAAACAAAGCTAAATTGAATTTACTACAAAAACGACCCAGTTTAGAGGGCTAAAAGCTAGTTAAATAGGACATTCTCACTAATGTAGCACACATGGTCTGTTCCAGTGTGACTAGAGCTATCATTTGACACCGTTTCAATAGACAATGGAGCTTTTCTGCATTTTTTATGCACCCCCAGACAAATTTGACAAACAAAGCTAAATTGAATTTACTACAAAAACGACCCAGTTTAGAGGGCTAAAAGCTAGTTAAATAGGACATTCTCAGTAATGTAGCACACATGGTCTGTTCCAGTGTGACTAGAGCAATCATTTGACACCGTTTCAATAGACAATGGAGCTTTTCTGCGATTTTTATGCACCCCCAGACAAATTTGACAAACAAAGCTAAATTGAATTTACTACAAAAACGACCCAGTTTAGAGGGCTAAAAGCTAGTTAAATAGGACATTCTCACTAATGTAGCACACATGGTCTGTTCCAGTGTGACTAGAGCAATCATTTGACACCGTTTCAATAGACAATGGAGCTTTTCTGCATTTTTTCTGCACCCCCAGACAAATTTGACAAACAAACCTAAATTGAATTTACTACAAAAACGACCCAGTTTAGAGGGCTAAAAGCTAGTTAAATTGGACATTCTCAGTAATGTAGCACACATGGTCTGTTCCAGTGTGACTAGAGCTATCATTTGACACTGTTTCAATAGACAATGGAGCTTTTCTGCGATTTTTATGCACCCTCAGACAAATTTGACAAACAAAGCTAAATTGAATTTGATACAAAAACGACCCAGTTTAGAGGGCTAAAAGTTAGTTAAATAGGACATTCTCACTAATGTAGCACACATGGTCTGTTCCAGTGTGACTAGAGCTATCATTTGACACCGTTTCAATAGACAATGGAGCTTTTCTGCATTTTTTATGCACCCCCAGACAAATTTGACAAACAAAGCTAAATTGAATTTACTACAAAAACGACCCAGTTTAGAGGGCTAAAAGCTAGTTAAATTGGACATTCTCAGTAATGTAGCACACATGGTCTGTTCCAGTTTGACTAGAGCTATCATTTGACACCGTTTCAATAGACAATGGAGCTTTTCTGCGATTTTTATGCACCCCCAGACAAATTTGACAAACAAAGCTAAATTGAATTTACTACAAAAACGACCCAGTTTACAGGGCTAAAAGCTAGTTAAATAGGACATTCTCACTAATGTAGCACACATGGTCTGTTCCAGTGTGACTAGAGCTATCATTTGACACCGTTTCAATAGACAATGGAGCTTTTCTGCATTTTTTATGCACCCCCAGACAAATTTGACAAACAAAGCTAAATTGAATTTACGACAACAACGACCCAGTTTAGAGGGCTAAAAGCTAGTTAAATAGGACATTCTCAGTAATGTAGCACACATGGTCTGTTCCAGTGTGACTAGAGCAATCATTTGACACCGTTTCAATAGACAATGGAGCTTTTTATGCACCCCCAGACAAATTTGACAAACAAAGCTAAATTGAATTTACTACAAAAACGACCCAGTTTAGAGGGCTAAAAGCTAGTTAAATAGGACATTCTCACTAATGTAGCACACATGGTCTGTTCCAGTGTGACTAGAGCTATCATTTGATACCGTTTCAATAGACAATGGAGCTTTTCTGCATTTTTTATGCACCCCCAGACAAATTTGACAAACAAAGCTAAATTGAATTTACTACAAAAACGACCCAGTTTAGAGGGCTAAAAGCTAGTTAAATAGGACATTCTCAGTAATGTAGCACACATGGTCTGTTCCAGTGTGACTAGAGCAATCATTTGACACCGTTTCAATAGACAATGGAGCTTTTCTGCGATTTTTATGCACCCCCAGACAAATTTGACAAACAAAGCTAAATTGAATTTACTACAAAAACGACCCAGTTTAGAGGGCTAAAAGCTAGTTAAATAGGACATTCTCACTAATGTAGCACACATGGTCTGTTCCAGTGTGACTAGAGCTATCATTTGACACCGTTTCAATAGACAATGGAGCTTTTCTGCATTTTTTATGCACCCCCAGACAAATTTGACAAACAAAGCTAAATTGAATTTACGACAAAAACGACCCAGTTTAGAGGGCTAAAAGCTAGTTAAATAGGACATTCTCAGTAATGTAGCACACATGGTCTGTTCCAGTGTGACTAGAGCAATCATTTGACACCGTTTCAATAGACAATGGAGCTTTTTATGCACCCCCAGACAAATTTGAAAAAACAAAGCTAAATTGAATTTACTACATAAACGACCCAGTTTAGAGGGCTAAAAGCTAGTTAAATAGGACATTCTCACTAATGTAGCACACATGGTCTGTTCCAGTGTGACTAGAGCTATCATTTGACACCGTTTCAATAGACAATGGAGCTTTTCTGCGATTTTTATGCACCCCCAGACAAATTTGACAAACAAAGCTAAATTGAATTTACTACAAAAACGACCTAGTTTAGAGGGCTAAAAGCTAGTTAAATAGGACATTCTCAGTAATGTAGCACACATGGTCTGTTCCAGTGTGACTAGAGATATCATTTGACACCGTTTCAATAGACAATGGAGCTTTTCTGCGATTTTTATGCACCCTCAGACAAATTTGACAAACAAAGCTAAATCGAATTTGATACAAAAACGACCCAGTTTAGAGGGCTAAAAGCTAGTTAAATAGGACATTCTCAGTAATGTAGCACACATGGTCTGTTCCAGTGTGACTAGAGCTATCATTTGACACCGTTTCAATAGACAATGGAGCTTTTCTGCATTTTTTATGCACCCCCAGACAAATTTGACAAACAAAGCTAAATTGAATTTACTACAAAAACGACCCAGTTTAGAGGGCTAAAAGCTAGTTAAATAGGACATTCTCAGTAATGTAGCACACATGGTCTGTTCCAGTGTGACTAGAGCTATCATTTGACACCGTTTCAATAGACAATGGAGCTTTTCTGCATTTTTTATGCACCCCCAGACAAATTTGACAAACAAAGCTAAATTGAATTTACTACAAAAACGACCCAGTTTAGAGGGCTAAAAGCTAGTTAAATTGGACATTCTCAGTAATGTAGCACACATGGTCTGTTCCAGTTTGACTAGAGCTATCATTTGACACCGTTTCAATAGACAATGGAGCTTTTCTGCGATTTTTATGCACCCCCAGACAAATTTGACAAACAAAGCTAAATTGAATTTACTACAAAAACGACCCAGTTTAGAGGGCTAAAAGCTAGTTAAATAGGACATTCTCACTAATGTAGCACACATGGTCTGTTCCAGTGTGACTAGAGCTATCATTTGACACCGTTTCAATAGACAATGGAGCTTTTCTGCGATTTTTATGCACCCCCAGACAAATTTGACAAACAAAGCTAAATTGAATTTACTACAAAAACGACCTAGTTTAGAGGGCTAAAAGCTAGTTAAATAGGACATTCTCAGTAATGTAGCACACATGGTCTGTTCCAGTGTGACTAGAGATATCATTTGACACCGTTTCAATAGACAATGGAGCTTTTCTGCATTTTTTATGCACCCCCAGACAAATTTGACAAACAAAGCTAAATTGAATTTACTACAAAAACGACCCAGTTTAGAGGGCTAAAAGCTAGTTAAATAGGACATTCTCAGTAATGTAGCACACATGGTCTGTTCCAGTGTGACTAGAGCAATCATTTGACACCGTTTCAATAGACAATGTAGCTTTTTATGCACCCCCAGACAAATTTGAAAAAACAAAGCTAAATTGAATTTACTACATAAACGACCCAGTTTAGAGGGCTAAAAGCTAGTTAAATAGGACATTCTCACTAATGTAGCACACATGGTCTGTTCCAGTGTGACTAGAGCTATCATTTGACACCGTTTCAATAGACAATGGAGCTTTTCTGCGATTTTTATGCACCCCCAGACAAATTTGACAAACAAAGCTAAATTGAATTTACTACAAAAACGACCTAGTTTAGAGGGCTAAAAGCTAGTTAAATAGGACATTCTCAGTAATGTAGCACACATGGTCTGTTCCAGTGTGACTAGAGATATCATTTGACACCGTTTCAATAGACAATGGAGATTTTCTGCGATTTTTATGCACCCTCAGACAAATTTGACAAACAAAGCTAAATTGAATTTGATACAAAAACGACCCAGTTTAGAGGGCTAAAAGCTAGTTAAATAGGACATTCTCAGTAATGTAGCACACATGGTCTGTTCCAGTGTGACTAGAGCAATCATTTGACACCGTTTCAATAGACAATGGAGCTTTTCTGCGATTTTTATGCACCACCAGACAAATTTGACAAACAAAGCTAAATTGAATTTACTACAAAAACGACCCAGTTTAGAGGGCTAAAAGCTAGTTAAATAGGACATTCTCACTAATGTAGCACACATGGTCTGTTCCAGTGTGACTAGAGCTATCATTTGACACCGTTTCAATAGACAATGGAGCTTTTCTGCATTTTTTATGCACCCCCAGACAAATTTGACAAACAAAGCTAAATTGAATTTACTACAAAAACGACCCAGTTTAGAGGGCTAAAAGCTAGTTAAATTGGACATTCTCAGTAATGTAGCACACATGGTCTGTTCCAGTTTGACTAGAGCTATCATTTGACACCGTTTCAATAGAGAATGGAGCTTTTCTGCGATTTTTATGCACCCCCAGACAAATTTGACAAACAAAGCTAAATTGAATTTACTACAAAAACGACCCAGTTTAGAGGGCTAAAAGCTAGTTAAATAGGACATTCTCACTAATGTAGCACACATGGTCTGTTCCAGTGTGACTAGAGCTATCATTTGACACCGTTTCAATAGACAATGGAGCTTTTCTGCATTTTTTATGCACCCCCAGACAAATTTGACAAACAAAGCTAAATTGAATTTACTACAAAAACGACCCAGTTTAGAGGGCTAAAAGCTAGTTAAATAGGACATTCTCAGTAATGTAGCACACATGGTCTGTTCCAGTGTGACTAGAGCAATCATTTGACACCGTTTCAATAGACAATGGAGCTTTTCTGCGATTTTTATGCACCCCCAGACAAATTTGACAAACAAAGCTAAATTGAATTTACTACAAAAACGACCCAGTTTAGAGGGCTAAAAGCTAGTTAAATAGGACATTCTCACTAATGTAGCACACATGGTCTGTTCCAGTGTGACTAGAGCTATCATTTGACACCGTTTCAATAGACAATGGAGCTTTTCTGCATTTTTTCTGCACCCCCAGACAAATTTGACAAACAAAGCTAAATTGAATTTACTACAAAAACGACCCAGTTTAGAGGGCTAAAAGCTAGTTAAATTGGACATTCTCAGTAATGTAGCACACATGGTCTGTTCCAGTTTGACTAGAGCTATCATTTGACACTGTTTCAATAGACAATGGAGCTTTTCTGCGATTTTTATGCACCCCCAGACAAATTTGACAAAGCTAAATTGAATTTACTACAAAAACGACCCAGTTTAGAGGGCTAAAAGCTAGTTAAATAGGACATTCTCAGTAATGTAGCACACATGGTCTGTTCCAGTGTGACTAGAGCTATCATTTGACACCGTTTCAATAGACAATGGAGCTTTTCTGCGATTTTTATGCACCCTCAGACAAATTTGACAAACAAAGCTAAATTGAATTTGATACAAAAACGACCCAGTTTAGAGGGCTAAAAGCTAGTTAAATAGGACATTCTCACTAATGTAGCACACATGGTCTGTTCCAGTGTGACTAGAGCTATCATTGACACCGTTTCAATAGACAATGGAGCTTTTCTGCATCTTTTATGCACCCCCAGACAAATTTGACAAACAAAGCTAAATTGAATTTACGACAAAAACGACCCAGTTTAGAGGGATAAAAGCTAGTTAAATAGGACATTCTCAGTAATGTAGCACACATGGTCTGTTCCAGTGTGACTAGAGCAATCATTTGACACCGTTTCAATAGACAATGGAGCTTTTTATGCACCCCCAGACAAATTTGACAAACAAAGCTAAATTGAATTTACTACAAAAACGACCCAGTTTAGAGGGCTAAAAGCTAGTTAAATAGGACATTCTCACTAATGTAGCACACATGGTCTGTTCCAGTGTGACTAGAGCTATCATTTGACACCGTTTCAATAGACAATGGAGCTTTTCTGCATTTTTTATGCACCCCCAGACAAATTTGACAAACAAAGCTAAATTGAATTTACTACAAAAACGACCCAGTTTAGAGGGCTAAAAGCTAGTTAAATAGGACATTCTCAGTAATGTAGCACACATGGTCTGTTCCAGTGTGACTAGAGCAATCATTTGACACCGTTTCAATAGACAATGGAGCTTTTCTGCGATTTTTATGCACCCCCAGACAAATTTGACAAAGCTAAATTGAATTTACTACAAAAACGACCCAGTTTAGAGGGCTAAAAGCTAGTTAAATAGGACATTCTCAGTAATGTAGCACACATGGTCTGTTCCAGTGTGACTAGAGCTATCATTTGACACCGTTTCAATAGACAATGGAGCTTTTCTGCGATTTTTATGCACCCTCAGACAAATTTGACAAACAAAGCTAAATTGAATTTGATACAAAAACGACCCAGTTTAGAGGGCTAAAAGCTAGTTAAATAGGACATTCTCACTAATGTAGCACACATGGTCTGTTCCAGTGTGACTAGCGCTATCATTTGACACCGTTTCAATAGACAATGGAGCTTTTCTGCATTTTTTATGCACCCCAGACAAATTTGACAAACAAAGCTAAATTGAATTTACTACAAAAACGACCCAGTTTAGAGGGCTAAAAGCTAGTTAAATAGGACATTCTCAGTAATGTAGCACACATGGTCTGTTCCAGTGTGACTAGAGCAATCATTTGACACCGTTTCAATAGACAATGGAGCTTTTTATGCACCCCCAGACAAATTTGACAAAAAAAGCTAAATTGAATTTACTACATAAACGACCCAGTTTAGAGGGCTAAAAGCTAGTTAAATAGGACATTCTCAGTAATGTAGCACACATGGTCTGTTCCAGTGTGACTAGAGCTATCATTTGACACCGTTTCAATAGACAATGGAGCTTTTCTGCGATTTTTATGCACCCCCAGACAAATTTGACAAACAAAGCTAAATTGAATTTACTACAAAAACGACCCAGTTTAGAGGGCTAAAAGCTAGTTAAATAGGACATTCTCACTAATGTAGCACACATGGTCTGTTCCAGTGTGACTAGAGCAATCATTTGACACCGTTTCAAGAGACAATGGAGCTTTTTATGCACCCCCAGACAAATTTGAAAAAACAAAGCTAAATTGAATTTACTACATAAACGACCCAGTTTAGAGGGCTAAAAGCTAGTTAAATAGGACATTCTCACTAATGTAGCACACATGGTCTGTTCCAGTGTGACTAGAGCTATCATTTGACACCGTTTCAATAGACAATGGAGCTTTTCTGCGATTTTTATGCACCCCCAGACAAATTTGACAAACAAAGCTAAATTGAATTTACTACAAAAACGACCTAGTTTAGAGGGCTAAAAGCTAGTTAAATAGGACATTCTCAGTAATGTAGCACACATGGTCTGTTCCAGTGTGACTAGAGATATCATTTGACACCGTTTCAATAGACAATGGAGATTTTCTGCGATTTTTATGCACCCTCAGACAAATTTGACAAACAAAGCTAAATTGAATTTGATACAAAAACGACCCAGTTTAGAGGGCTAAAAGCTAGTTAAATAGGACATTCTCAGTAATGTAGCACACATGGTCTGTTCCAGTGTGACTAGAGCAATCATTTGACACCGTTTCAATAGACAATGGAGCTTTTCTGCGATTTTTATGCACCCCCAGACAAATTTGACAAACAAAGCTAAATTGAATTTACTACAAAAACGACCCAGTTTAGAGGGCTAAAAGCTAGTTAAATAGGACATTCTCACTAATGTAGCACACATGGTCTGTTCCAGTGTGACTAGAGCTATCATTTGACACCGTTTCAATAGACAATGGAGCTTTTCTGCATTTTTTATGCACCCCCAGACAAATTTGACAAACAAAGCTAAATTGAATTTACTACAAAAACGACCCAGTTTAGAGGGCTAAAAGCTAGTTAAATTGGACATTCTCAGTAATGTAGCACACATGGTCTGTTCCAGTTTGACTAGAGCTATCATTTGACACCGTTTCAATAGAGAATGGAGCTTTTCTGCGATTTTTATGCACCCCCAGACAAATTTGACAAACAAAGCTAAATTGAATTTACTACAAAAACGACCCAGTTTAGAGGGCTAAAAGCTAGTTAAATAGGACATTCTCACTAATGTAGCACACATGGTCTGTTCCAGTGTGACTAGAGCTATCATTTGACACCGTTTCAATAGACAATGGAGCTTTTCTGCATTTTTTATGCACCCCCAGACAAATTTGACAAACAAAGCTAAATTGAATTTACTACAAAAACGACCCAGTTTAGAGGGCTAAAAGCTAGTTAAATAGGACATTCTCAGTAATGTAGCACACATGGTCTGTTCCAGTGTGACTAGAGCAATCATTTGACACCGTTTCAATAGACAATGGAGCTTTTCTGCGATTTTTATGCACCCCCAGACAAATTTGACAAACAAAGCTAAATTGAATTTACTACAAAAACGACCCAGTTTAGAGGGCTAAAAGCTAGTTAAATAGGACATTCTCACTAATGTAGCACACATGGTCTGTTCCAGTGTGACTAGAGCTATCATTTGTCACCGTTTCAATAGACAATGGAGCTTTTCTGCATTTTTTCTGCACCCCCAGACAAATTTGACAAACAAAGCTAAATTGAATTTACTACAAAAACGACCCAGTTTAGAGGGCTAAAAGCTAGTTAAATTGGACATTCTCAGTAATGTAGCACACATGGTCTGTTCCAGTTTGACTAGAGCTATCATTTGACACTGTTTCAATAGACAATGGAGCTTTTCTGCGATTTTTATGCACCCCCAGACAAATTTGACAAAGCTAAATTGAATTTACTACAAAAACGACCCAGTTTAGAGGGCTAAAAGCTAGTTAAATAGGACATTCTCAGTAATGTAGCACACATGGTCTGTTCCAGTGTGACTAGAGCTATCATTTGACACCGTTTCAATAGACAATGGAGCTTTTCTGCGATTTTTATGCACCCTCAGACAAATTTGACAAAGCTAAATTGAATTTGATACAAAAACGACCCAGTTTAGAGGGCTAAAAGCTAGTTAAATAGGACATTCTCACTAATGTAGCACACATGGTCTGTTCCAGTGTGACTAGCGCTATCATTTGACACCGTTTCAATAGACAATGGAGCTTTTCTGCATTTTTTATGCACCCCCAGACAAATTTGACAAACAAAGCTAAATTGAATTTACTACAAAAACGACCCAGTTTAGAGGGCTAAAAGCTAGTTAAATAGGACATTCTCAGTAATGTAGCACACATGGTCTGTTCCAGTGTGACTAGAGCAATCATTTGACACCGTTTCAATAGACAATGGAGCTTTTTATGCACCCCCAGACAAATTTGACAAAAAAAGCTGAATTGAATTTACTACATAAATGACCCAGTTTAGAGGGCTAAAAGCTAGTTAAATAGGACATTCTCAGTAATGTAGCACACATGGTCTGTTCCAGTGTGACTAGAGCTATCATTTGACACCGTTTCAATAGACAATGGAGCTTTTCTGCGATTTTTATGCACCCTCAGACAAATTTGACAAACAAAGCTAAATTGAATTTGATACAAAAACGACCCAGTTTAGAGGGCTAAAAGCTAGTTAAATAGGACATTCTCACTAATGTAGCACACATGGTCTGTTCCAGTGTGACTAGAGCTATCATTGACACCGTTTCAATAGACAATGGAGCTTTTCTGCATTTTTTATGCACCCCCAGACAAATTTGACAAACAAAGCTAAATTGAATTTACGACAAAAACGACCCAGTTTAGAGGGCTAAAAGCTAGTTAAATAGGACATTCTCAGTAATGTAGCACACATGGTCTGTTCCAGTGTGACTAGAGCAATCATTTGACACCGTTTCAATAGACAATGGAGTTTTTTATGCACCCCCAGACAAATTTGACAAACAAAGCTAAATTGAATTTACTACAAAAACGACCCAGTTTAGAGGGCTAAAAGCTAGTTAAATAGGACATTCTCACTAATGTAGCACACATGGTCTGTTCCAGTGTGACTAGAGCTATCATTTGACACCGTTTCAATAGACAATGGAGCTTTTCTGCGATTTTTATGCACCCCCAGACAAATTTGACAAACAAAGCTAAATTGAATTTACTACAAAAACGACCCAGTTTAGAGGGCTAAAAGCTAGTTAAATTGGACATTCTCAGTAATGTAGCACACATGGTCTGTTCCAGTTTGACTAGAGCTATCATTTGACACTGTTTCAATAGACAATGGAGCTTTTCTGCGATTTTTATGCACCCCCAGACAAATTTGACAAAGCTAAATTGAATTTACTACAAAAACGACCCAGTTTAGAGGGCTAAAAGCTAGTTAAATAGGACATTCTCAGTAATGTAGCACACATGGTCTGTTCCAGTGTGACTAGAGCAATCATTTGACACCGTTTCAAGAGACAATGGAGCTTTTTATGCACCCCCAGACAAATTTGACAAACAAAGCTAAATTGAATTTACTACAAAAACGACCTAGTTTAGAGGGCTAAAAGCTAGTTAAATAGGACATTCTCAGTAATGTAGCACACATGGTCTGTTCCAGTGTGACTAGAGATATCATTTGACACCGTTTCAATAGACAATGGAGCTTTTCTGCGATTTTTATGCACCCCCAGACAAATTTGACAAACAAAGCTAAATTGAATTTGATACAAAAACGACCCAGTTTAGAGGGCTAAAAGCTAGTTAAATAGGACATTCTCACTAATGTAGCACACATGGTCTGTTCCAGTGTGACTAGAGCTATCATTTGACACCGTTTCAATAGACAATGGAGCTTTTCTGCGATTTTTATGCACCCCCAGACAAATTTGACAAACAAAGCTAAATTGAATTTACTACAAAAACGACCCAGTTTAGAGGGCTAAAAGCTAGTTAAATTGGACATTCTCAGTAATGTAGCACACATGGTCTGTTCCAGTTTGACTAGAGCTATCATTTGACACCGTTTCAATAGACAATGGAGCTTTTCTGCGATTTTTATGCACCCCAGACAAATTTGACAAAGCTAAATTGAATTTACTACAAAAACGACCCAGTTTAGAGGGCTAAAAGCTAGTTAAATAGGACATTCTCAGTAATGTAGCACACATGGTCTGTTCCAGTGTGACTAGAGCTATCATTTGACACCGTTTCAATAGACAATGGAGCTTTTCTGCGATTTTTATGCACCCTCAGACAAATTTGACAAACAAAGCTAAATTGAATTTGACACAAAAACGACCCAGTTTAGAGGGCTAAAAGCTAGTTAAATAGGACATTCTCACTAATGTAGCACACATGGTCTGTTCCAGTGTGACTAGAGCTATCATTTGACACCGTTTCAATAGACAATGGAGCTTTTCTGCATTTTTTTATGCACCCCCAGACAAATTTGACAAACAAAGCTAAATTGAATTTACTACAAAAACGACCCAGTTTAGAGGGCTAAAAGCTAGTTAAATAGGACATTCTCAGTAATGTAGCACACATGGTCTGTTCCAGTGTGACTAGAGCAATCATTTGACACCGTTTCAATAGACAATGGAGCTTTTCTGCGATTTTTATGCACCCCTAGACAAATTTGACAAACAAAGCTAAATTGAATTTACTACAAAAACGACCCAGTTTAGAGGGCTAAAAGCTAGTTAAATAGGACATTCTCACTAATGTAGCACACATGGTCTGTTCCAGTGTGACTAGAGCTATCATTTGACACCGTTTCAATAGACAATGGAGCTATTCTGCATTTTTTATGCACCCCCAGACAAATTTGACAAACACAGCTAAATTGAATTTACTACAAAAACGACCCAGTTTAGAGGGCTAAAAGCTAGTTAAATTGGACATAATCAGTAATGTAGCACACATGGTCTGTTCCAGTTTGACTAGAGCTATCATTTGACACTGTTTCAATAGACAATGGAGCTTTTCTGCGATTTTTATGCACCCCCAGACAAATTTGACAAAGCTAAATTGAATTTACTACAAAAACGACCCAGTTTAGAGGGCTAAAAGCTAGTTAAATAGGACATTCAAAGTAATGTAGCACACATGGTCTGTTCCAGTGTGACTAGAGCAATCATTTGACACCGTTTCAATAGACAATGGAGCTTTTTATGCACCCCCAGACAAATTTGACAAACAAAGCTAAATTGAATTTACTACAAAAACGACCCAGTTTAGAGGGCTAAAAGCTAGTTAAATAGGACATTCTCACTAATGTAGCACACATGGTCTGTTCCAGTGTGACTAGAGCTATCATTTGACACCGTTTCAATAGACAATGGAGCTTTTCTGCATTTTTTATGCACCCCCAGACAAATTTGACAAACAAAGCTAAATTGAATTTACTACAAAAACGACCCAGTTTAGAGGGCTAAAAGCTAGTTAAATAGGACATTCTCAGTAATGTAGCACACATGGTCTGTTCCAGTGTGACTAGAGCAATCATTTGACACCGTTTCAATAGACAATGGAGCTTTTCTGCGATTTTTATGCACCCCCAGACAAATTTGACAAACAAAGCTAAATTGAATTTACTACAAAAACGACCCAGTTTAGAGGGCTAAAAGCTAGTTAAATAGGACATTCTCAGTAATGTAGCACACATGGTCTGTTCCAGTGTGACTAGAGCTATCATTTGACACCGTTTCAATAGACAATGGAGCTTTTCTGCGATTTTTATGCACCCTCAGACAAATTTGACAAACAAAGCTAAATTGAATTTGATACAAAAACGACCCAGTTTAGAGGGCTAAAAGCTAGTTAAATAGGACATTCTCACTAATGTAGCACACATGGTCTGTTCCAGTGTGACTAGCGCTATCATTTGACACCGTTTCAATAGACAATGGAGCTTTTCTGCATTTTTTATGCACCCCCAGACAAATTTGACAAACAAAGCTAAATTGAATTTACTACAAAAACGACCCAGTTTAGAGGGCTAAAAGCTAGTTAAATAGGACATTCTCAGTAATGTAGCACACATGGTCTGTTCCAGTGTGACTAGAGCAATCATTTGACACCGTTTCAATAGACAATGGAGCTTTTTATGCACCCCCAGACAAATTTGACAAAAAAAGCTGAATTGAATTTACTACATAAATGACCCAGTTTAGAGGGCTAAAAGCTAGTTAAATAGGACATTCTCAGTAATGTAGCACACATGGTCTGTTCCAGTGTGACTAGAGCTATCATTTGACACCGTTTCAATAGACAATGGAGCTTTTCTGCGATTTTTATGCACCCCCAGACAAATTTGACAAACAAAGCTAAATTGAATTTACTACAAAAACGACCCAGTTTAGAGGGCTAAAAGCTAGTTAAATTGGACATTCTCAGTAATGTAGCACACATGGTCTGTTCCAGTTTGACTAGAGCTATCATTTGACACTGTTTCAATAGACAATGGAGCTTTTCTGCGATTTTTATGCACCCCCAGACAAATTTGACAAAGCTAAATTGAATTTACTACAAAAACGACCCAGTTTAGAGGGCTAAAAGCTAGTTAAATAGGACATTCTCAGTAATGTAGCACACATGGTCTGTTCCAGTGTGACTAGAGCTATCATTTGACACCGTTTCAATAGACAATGGAGCTTTTCTGCGATTTTTATGCACCCTCAGACAAATTTGACAAACAAAGCTAAATTGAATTTGATACAAAAACGACCCAGTTTAGAGGGCTAAAAGCTAGTTAAATAGGACATTCTCACTAATGTAGCACACATGGTCTGTTCCAGTGTGACTAGAGCAATCATTTGACACCGTTTCAATAGACAATGGAGTTTTTTATGCACCCCCAGACAAATTTGACAAACAAAGCTAAATTGAATTTACTACAAAAACGACCCAGTTTAGAGGGCTAAAAGCTAGTTAAATAGGACATTCTCACTAATGTAGCACACATGGTCTGTTCCAGTGTGACTAGAGCTATCATTTGACACCGTTTCAATAGACAATGGAGCTTTTCTGCGATTTTTATGCACCCCCAGACAAATTTGACAAACAAAGCTAAATTGAATTTACTACAAAAACGACCCAGTTTAGAGGGCTAAAAGCTAGTTAAATTGGACATTCTCAGTAATGTAGCACACATGGTCTGTTCCAGTTTGACTAGAGCTATCATTTGACACTGTTTCAATAGACAATGGAGCTTTTCTGCGATTTTTATGCACCCCCAGACAAATTTGACAAAGCTAAATTGAATTTACTACAAAAACGACCCAGTTTAGAGGGCTAAAAGCTAGTTAAATAGGACATTCTCAGTAATGTAGCACACATGGTCTGTTCCAGTGTGACTAGAGCTATCATTTGACACCGTTTCAATAGACAATGGAGCTTTTCTGCGATTTTTATGCACCCCCAGACAAATTTGACAAACAAAGCTAAATTGAATTTACTACAAAAACGACCCAGTTTAGAGGGCTAAAAGCTAGTTAAATAGGACATTCTCACTAATGTAGCACACATGGTCTGTTCCAGTGTGACTAGAGCAATCATTTGACACCGTTTCAAGAGACAATGGAGCTTTTTATGCACCCCCAGACAAATTTGACAAACAAAGCTAAATTGAATTTACTACAAAAACGACCTAGTTTAGAGGGCTAAAAGCTAGTTAAATAGGACATTCTCAGTAATGTAGCACACATGGTCTGTTCCAGTGTGACTAGAGATATCATTTGACACCGTTTCAATAGACAATGGAGCTTTTCTGCGATTTTTATGCACCCCCAGACAAATTTGACAAACAAAGCTAAATTGAATTTGATACAAAAACGACCCAGTTTAGAGGGCTAAAAGCTAGTTAAATAGGACATTCTCACTAATGTAGCACACATGGTCTGTTCCAGTGTGACTAGAGCTATCATTTGACACCGTTTCAATAGACAATGGAGCTTTTCTGCGATTTTTATGCACCCCCAGACAAATTTGACAAACAAAGCTAAATTGAATTTACTACAAAAACGACCCAGTTTAGAGGGCTAAAAGCTAGTTAAATTGGACATTCTCAGTAATGTAGCACACATGGTCTGTTCCAGTTTGACTAGAGCTATCATTTGACACCGTTTCAATAGACAATGGAGCTTTTCTGCGATTTTTATGCACCCCAGACAAATTTGACAAAGCTAAATTGAATTTACTACAAAAACGACCCAGTTTAGAGGGCTAAAAGCTAGTTAAATAGGACATTCTCAGTAATGTAGCACACATGGTCTGTTCCAGTGTGACTAGAGCTATCATTTGACACCGTTTCAATAGACAATGGAGCTTTTCTGCGATTTTTATGCACCCTCAGACAAATTTGACAAACAAAGCTAAATTGAATTTGACACAAAAACGACCCAGTTTAGAGGGCTAAAAGCTAGTTAAATAGGACATTCTCACTAATGTAGCACACATGGTCTGTTCCAGTGTGACTAGAGCTATCATTTGACACCGTTTCAATAGACAATGGAGCTTTTCTGCATTTTTTTATGCACCCCCAGACAAATTTGACAAACAAAGCTAAATTGAATTTACTACAAAAACGACCCAGTTTAGAGGGCTAAAAGCTAGTTAAATAGGACATTCTCAGTAATGTAGCACACATGGTCTGTTCCAGTGTGACTAGAGCAATCATTTGACACCGTTTCAATAGACAATGGAGCTTTTCTGCGATTTTTATGCACCCCCAGACAAATTTGACAAACAAAGCTAAATTGAATTTACTACAAAAACGACCCAGTTTAGAGGGCTAAAAGCTAGTTAAATAGGACATTCTCACTAATGTAGCACACATGGTCTGTTCCAGTGTGACTAGAGCTATCATTTGACACCGTTTCAATAGACAATGGAGCTATTCTGCATTTTTTATGCACCCCCAGACAAATTTGACAAACACAGCTAAATTGAATTTACTACAAAAACGACCCAGTTTAGAGGGCTAAAAGCTAGTTAAATTGGACATAATCAGTAATGTAGCACACATGGTCTGTTCCAGTTTGACTAGAGCTATCATTTGACACTGTTTCAATAGACAATGGAGCTTTTCTGCGATTTTTATGCACCCCCAGACAAATTTGACAAAGCTAAATTGAATTTACTACAAAAACGACCCAGTTTAGAGGGCTAAAAGCTAGTTAAATAGGACATTCTCAGTAATGTAGCACACATGGTCTGTTCCAGTGTGACTAGAGCTATCATTTGACACCGTTTCAATAGACAATGGAGCTTTTCTGCGATTTTTATGCACCCTCAGACAAATTTGACAAACAAAGCTAAATTGAATTTGATACAAAAACGACCCAGTTTAGAGGGCTAAAAGCTAGTTAAATAGGACATTCTCACTAATGTAGCACACATGGTCTGTTCCAGTGTGACTAGCGCTATCATTTGACACCGTTTCAATAGACAATGGAGCTTTTCTGCATTTTTTATGCACCCCCAGACAAATTTGACAAACAAAGCTAAATTGAATTTACTACAAAAACGACCCAGTTTAGAGGGCTAAAAGCTAGTTAAATAGGACATTCTCAGTAATGTAGCACACATGGTCTGTTCCAGTGTGACTAGAGCAATCATTTGACACCGTTTCAATAGACAATGGAGCTTTTTATGCACCCCCAGACAAATTTGACAAAAAAAGCTAAATTGAATTTACTACATAAACGACCCAGTTTAGAGGGCTAAAAGCTAGTTAAATAGGACATTCTCAGTAATGTAGCACACATGGTCTGTTCCAGTGTGACTAGAGCTATCATTTGACACCGTTTCAATAGACAATGGAGCTTTTCTGCGATTTTTATGCACCCCCAGACAAATTTGACAAACAAAGCTAAATTGAATTTACTACAAAAACGACCCAGTTTAGAGGGCTAAAAGCTAGTTAAATAGGACATTCTCACTAATGTAGCACACATGGTCTGTTCCAGTGTGACTAGAGCAATCATTTGACACCGTTTCAAGAGACAATGGAGCTTTTTATGCACCCCCAGACAAATTTGAAAAAACAAAGCTAAATTGAATTTACTACATAAACGACCCAGTTTAGAGGGCTAAAAGCTAGTTAAATAGGACATTCTCACTAATGTAGCACACATGGTCTGTTCCAGTGTGACTAGAGCTATCATTTGACACCGTTTCAATAGACAATGAAGCTTTTCTGCGATTTTTATGCACCCCCAGACAAATTTGACAAACAAAGCTAAATTGAATTTACTACAAAAATGACCTAGTTTAGAGGGCTAAAAGCTAGTTAAATAGGACATTCTCAGTAATGTAGCACACATGGTCTGTTCCAGTGTGACTAGAGATATCATTTGACACCGTTTCAATAGACAATGGAGCTTTTCTGCGATTTTTATGCACCCCCAGACAAATTTGACAAACAAAGCTAAATTGAATTTGATACAAAAACGACCCAGTTTAGAGGGCTAAAAGCTAGTTAAATAGGACATTCTCAGTAATGTAGCACACATGGTCTGTTCCAGTGTGACTAGAGCTATCATTTGACACCGTTTCAATAGACAATGGAGCTTTTCTGCGATTTTTATGCACCCCCAGACAAATTTGACAAACAAAGCTAAATTGAATTTACTACAAAAACGACCCAGTTTAGAGGGCTAAAAGCTAGTTAAATTGGACATTCTCAGTAATGTAGCACACATGGTCTGTTCCAGTTTGACTAGAGCTATCATTTGACACCGTTTCAATAGACAATGGAGTTTTTCTGCGATTTTTATGCACCCCCAGACAAATTTGACAAAGCTAAATTGAATTTACTACAAAAACGACCCAGTTTAGAGGGCTAAAAGCTAGTTAAATAGGACATTCTCAGTAATGTAGCACACATGGTCTGTTCCAGTGTGACTAGAGCTATCATTTGACACCGTTTCAATAGACAATGGAGCTTTTCTGCGATTTTTATGCACCCTCAGACAAATTTGACAAACAAAGCTAAATTGAATTTGACACAAAAACGACCCAGTTTAGAGGGCTAAAAGCTAGTTAAATAGGACATTCTCACTAATGTAGCACACATGGTCTGTTCCAGTGTGACTAGAGCTATCATTTGACACCGTTTCAATAGACAATGGAGCTTTTCTGCATTTTTTTATGCACCCCCAGACAAATTTGACAAACAAAGCTAAATTGAATTTACTACAAAAACGACCCAGTTTAGAGGGCTAAAAGCTAGTTAAATAGGACATTCTCAGTAATGTAGCACACATGGTCTGTTCCAATGTGACTAGAGCAATCATTTGACACCGTTTCAATAGACAATGGAGCTTTTTATGCACCCCCAGACAAATTTGACAAACAAAGCTAAATTGAATTTACTACATAAACGACCCAGTTTAGAGGGCTAAAAGCTAGTTAAATAGGACATTCTCAGTAATGTAGCACACATGGTCTGTTCCAGTGTGACTAGAGCTATCATTTGACACCGTTTCAATAGACAATGGAGCTTTTCTGCGATTTTTATGCACCCCCAGACAAATTTGACAAACAAAGCTAAATTGAATTTACTACAAAAACGACCCAGTTTAGAGGGCTAAAAGCTAGTTAAATAGGACATTCTCACTAATGTAGCACACATGGTCTGTTCCAGTGTGACTAGAGCTATCATTTGACACCGTTTCAATAGACAATGGAGCTTTTCTGCATTTTTTATGCACCCCCAGACAAATTTGACAAACAAAGCTAAATTGAATTTACTACAAAAACGACCCAGTTTAGAGGGCTAAAAGCTAGTTAAATAGGACATTCTCAGTAATGTAGCACACATGGTCTGTTCCAGTGTGACTAGAGCAATCATTTGACACCGTTTGAATAGACAATGTAGCTTTTTATGCACCCCCAGACAAATTTGAAAAAACAAAGCTAAATTGAATTTACTACATAAACGACCCAGTTTAGAGGGCTAAAAGCTAGTTAAATAGGACATTCTCACTAATGTAGCAAACATGGTCTGTTCCAGTGTGACTAGAGCTATCATTTGACACCGTTTCAATAGACAATGGAGCTTTTCTGCGATTGTTATGCACCCTCAGACAAATTTGACAAACAAAGCTAAATTGAATTTGATACAAAAACGACCGAGTTTAGAGGGCTAAAAGCTAGTTAAATAGGACATTCTCAGTAATGTAGCACACATGGTCTGTTCCAGTGTGACTAGAGCTATCATTTGACACCGTTTCAATAGACAATGGAGCTTTTATGCACCCCCAGACAAATTTGACAAACAAAGCTAAATTGAATTTACTACAAAAACGACCCAGTTTAGAGGGCTAAAAGCTAGTTAAATAGGACATTCTCAGTAATGTAGCACACATGGTCTGTTCCAGTGTGACTAGAGCTATCATTTGACACCGTTTCAATAGACAATGGAGCTTTTCTGCATTTTTTCTGCACCCCCAGACAAATTTGACAAACAAAGCTAAATTGAATTTACTACAAAAACGACCCAGTTTAGAGGGCTAAAAGCTAGTTAAATAGGACATTCTCAGTAATGTAGCACACATGGTCTGTTCCAGTGTGACTAGAGCAATCATTTGACACCGTTTCAATAGACAATGGAGCTTTTTATGCACCCCCAGACAAATTTGACAAACAAAGCTAAATTGAATTTACTACAAAAACGACCCAGTTTAGAGGGCTAAAAGCTAGTTAAATAGGACATTCTCAGTAATGTAGCACACATGGTCTGTTCCAGTGTGACTAGAGCAATCATTTGACACCGTTTCAATAGACAATGGAGCTTTTTATGCACCCCCAGACAAATTTGAAAAAACAAAGCTAAATTGAATTTACTACATAAACGACCCAGTTTAGAGGGCTAAAAGCTAGTTAAATAGGACATTCTCACTAATGTAGCAAACATGGTCTGTTCCAGTGTGACTAGAGCTATCATTTGACACCGTTTCAATAGACAATGGAGCTTTTCTGCGATTTTTATGCACCCCCAGACAAATTTGACAAACAAAGCTAAATTGAATTTACTACAAAAACGACCCAGTTTAGAGGGCTAAAAGCTAGTTAAATAGGACATTCTCAGTAATGTAGCACACATGGTCTGTTCCAGTGTGACTAGAGCTATCATTTGACACCGTTTCAATAGACAATGGAGCTTTTCTGCATTTTTTATGCACCCCCAGACAAATTTGACAAACAAAGCTAAATTGAATTTACTACAAAAACGACCCAGTTTAGAGGGCTAAAAGCTAGTTAAATAGGACATTCTCAGTAATGTAGCACACATGGTCTGTTCCAGTGTGACTAGAGCAATCATTTGACACCGTTTGAATAGACAATGTAGCTTTTTATGCACCCCCAGACAAATTTGAAAAAACAAAGCTAAATTGAATTTACTACATAAACGACCCAGTTTAGAGGGCTAAAAGCTAGTTAAATAGGACATTCTCACTAATGTAGCAAACATGGTCTGTTCCAGTGTGACTAGAGCTATCATTTGACACCGTTTCAATAGACAATGGAGCTTTTCTGCGATTGTTATGCACCCTCAGACAAATTTGACAAACAAAGCTAAATTGAATTTGATACAAAAACGACCGAGTTTAGAGGGCTAAAAGCTAGTTAAATAGGACATTCTCAGTAATGTAGCACACATGGTCTGTTCCAGTGTGACTAGAGCTATCATTTGACACCGTTTCAATAGACAATGGAGCTTTTATGCACCCCCAGACAAATTTGACAAACAAAGCTAAATTGAATTTACTACAAAAACGACCCAGTTTAGAGGGCTAAAAGCTAGTTAAATAGGACATTCTCAGTAATGTAGCACACATGGTCTGTTCCAGTGTGACTAGAGCTATCATTTGACACCGTTTCAATAGACAATGGAGCTTTTCTGCATTTTTTCTGCACCCCCAGACAAATTTGACAAACAAAGCTAAATTGAATTTACTACAAAAACGACCCAGTTTAGAGGGCTAAAAGCTAGTTAAATAGGACATTCTCAGTAATGTAGCACACATGGTCTGTTCCAGTGTGACTAGAGCAATCATTTGACACCGTTTCAATAGACAATGGAGCTTTTTATGCACCCCCAGACAAATTTGACAAACAAAGCTAAATTGAATTTACTACAAAAACGACCCAGTTTAGAGGGCTAAAAGCTAGTTAAATAGGACATTCTCAGTAATGTAGCACACATGGTCTGTTCCAGTGTGACTAGAGCAATCATTTGACACCGTTTCAATAGACAATGGAGCTTTTTATGCACCCCCAGACAAATTTGAAAAAACAAAGCTAAATTGAATTTACTACATAAACGACCCAGTTTAGAGGGCTAAAAGCTAGTTAAATAGGACATTCTCACTAATGTAGCAAACATGGTCTGTTCCAGTGTGACTAGAGCTATCATTTGACACCGTTTCAATAGACAATGGAGCTTTTCTGCGATTTTTATGCACCCCCAGACAAATTTGACAAACAAAGCTAAATTGAATTTACTACAAAAACGACCCAGTTTAGAGGGCTAAAAGCTAGTTAAATAGGACATTCTCAGTAATGTAGCACACATGGTCTGTTCCAGTGTGACTAGAGCTATCATTTGACACCGTTTCAATAGACAATGGAGCTTTTCTGCATTTTTTATGCACCCCCAGACAAATTTGACAAACAAAGCTAAATTGAATTTACTACAAAAACGACCCAGTTTAGAGGGCTAAAAGCTAGTTAAATAGGACATTCTCAGTAATGTAGCACACATGGTCTGTTCCAGTGTGACTAGAGCAATCATTTGACACCGTTTCAATAGACAATGGAGCTTTTTATGCACCCCCAGACAAATTTGACAAACAAAGCTAAATTGAATTTACTACAAAAACGACCCAGTTTAGAGGGCTAAAAGCTAGTTAAATAGGACATTCTCACTAATGTAGCACACATGGTCTGTTCCAGTGTGACTAGAGCTATCATTTGACACCGTTTCAATAGACAATGGAGCTTTTCTGCATTTTTTATGCACCCCCAGACAAATTTGACAAACAAAGCTAAATTGAATTTACTACAAAAACGACCCAGTTTAGAGGGCTAAAAGCTAGTTAAATAGGACATTCTCAGTAATGTAGCACACATGGTCTGTTCCAGTGTGACTAGAGCAATCATTTGACACCGTTTCAATAGACAATGGAGCTTTTTATGCACCCCCAGACAAATTTGACAAACAAAGCTAAATTGAATTTACTACAAAAACGACCCAGTTTAGAGGGCTAAAAGCTAGTTAACCTGTTGGGTCTAGGGGGCAGCATTTGCACAAAAAAAATGTACCCGATTTAATCTGGTTACTAATCCTACCCAGTAACTAGAATATGCATATACTTATTATATATGGATAGAAAACACTCTAAAGTTTCCAAAACTGTTTGAATGGTGTCTGTGAGTATAACAGAACTCATTTGGCAGGCAAAACCCTGAGACATTTTCTGACAGGAAGTGGATACCTGATGTGTTGTATTGACTTTAAACCTATCGCATTGAAAAACACAGGGGTTTAGGAATATTTTGGCACTTCCTATTGCTTCCACTAGATGTCACCAGCCTTTACAAAGTGTTTTGAGTCTTCTGGAGGGAGATCTGACCGAACAAGAGCCATGGAACGGTGATGTCCCATTAGACACCTGGCGCGCTACTTCATGTTGGGTACCCTCGTTCCAATACGTTATAAAAGAGTATGCATTCGTCCACCTTGAATATTATTCATGTTCTGGTTAAAAAAGGCCCTAATGATTTATGCTATACAACGTTTGACATGTTTGAACGAACGGAAATATATTTTTTCCCCTCGTTCATGACGAGAAGTCCGGCTGGCTTACATCATGTGCTAACGAGACGGAGATTTTTGGACATAAATGATGAGCTTTTTTGAACAAAACTACATTCGTTATGGACCTGTGATACCTGGAAGTGACATCTGATGAAGAGAATCAAAGGTAATGGATTATTTACATAGTATTTTCGATTTTAGATCTCCCCAACATGACGTCTAGTCTGTATCGCAACGCGTATTTTTCTGGGCGCAGTGCTCAGATTATTGCAAAGTGTGATTTCCCAGTAAGGTTATTTTTAAATCTGGCAAGTTGATTGCGTTCAAGAGATGTAAATCTATAATTCTTTAAATGACAATATAATATTTTACCAATGTTTTCTAATTTTAATTATTTAATTTCTGACGCTGACTTGACTGCCGGTTATTGGAGGGAAACGATTTCCTCAACATCAATGCCATAGTAAAACGCTGTTTTTGTATATAAATATGAACTTGATAGAACTAAAAATGCATGCATTGTCTAACATAATGTCCTAGGAGTGTCATCTGATGGAGATTGTAAAAGGTTAGTGCATCATTTTAGCTGGTTTTATGGTTTTGGTGACCCTGTCTTTGACTTGACAAAACATTACACACAACTCTTGTAAATGTACTGTCCTAACATACTCTAAATTTATGCTTTCGCCGTAAAACCTTTTTGAAATCGTAAAACGTGGTTAGATTAAGGAGATGTTTATCTTTCAAATGGTGTAACATAGTTGTATTTTTGAAAAATTTGAATTTTGACATTTATTTGGATTCAAATTTGCCGCTCTTGAAATGCACCTGCTGTTGATGGAGTGCACCACGGGTGGCACGCTAGCGTCCCACCTAGCCCCAAGAGGTTAAATAGGACATTCTCAGTAATGTAGCACACATGGTCTGTTCCAGTGTGACTAGAGCAATCATTTGACACCGTTTCAATAGACAATGGAGCTTTTCTGCATTTTTTATGCACCCCCAGACAAATTTGACAAACAAAGCTAAATTGAATTTACTACAAAAACGACCCAGTTTAGAGGGCTAAAAGCTAGTTAAATAGGACATTCTCAGTAATGTAGCACACATGGTCTGTTCCAGTGTGACTAGAGCAATCATTTGACACCGTTTCAATAGACAATGGAGCTTTTCTGCATTTTTTATGCACCCCCAGACAAATTTGACAAACAAAGCTAAATTGAATTTACTACAAAAACGACCCAGTTTAGAGGGCTAAAAGCTAGTTAAATTGGACATTCTCAGTAATGTAGCACACATGGTCTGTTCCAGTGTGACTAGAGCAATCATTTGTCACCGTTTCAATAGACAATGGAGCTTTTCTGCATTTTTTATGCACCCCCAGACAAATTTGACAAACAAAGCTAAATTGAATTTACTACAAAAACGACCCAGTTTAGAGGGCTAAAAGCTAGTTAAATTGGACATTCTCAGTAATGTAGCACACATGGTCTGTTCCAGTTTGACTAGAGCTATCATTTGACACCGTTTCAATAGACAATGGAGCTTTTCTGCGATTTTTATGCACCCCCAGACAAATTTGACAAAGGTAAATTGAATTTACTACAAAAACGACCCAGTTTAGAGGGCTAAAAGCTAGTTAAATAGGACATTCTCAGTAATGTAGCACACATGGTCTGTTCCAGTGTGACTGAGCTATCATTTGACACCATTTCAATAGACAATGGAGCTTTTCTGCATTTTTTATGCAACCCCAGACAAATTTGACAAACAAAGCTAAATTGAATTTACTACAAAAACGACCCAGTTTAGAGGGCTAAAAGCTAGTTAAATTGGACATTCTCAGTAATGTAGCACACATGGTCTGTTCCAGTTTGACTAGAGCTATCATTTTACACCGTTTCAATAGACAATGGAGCTTTTCTGCGATTTTTATGTACCCCCAGACAAATTTGACAAACAAAGCTAAATTGAATTTACTACAAAAACGACCCAGTTTAGAGGGCTAAAAGCTAGTTAAATAGGACATTCTCAGTAATGTAGCACACATGGTCTGTTCCAGTGTGACTAGAGCAATCATTTGACACCGTTTCAATAGACAATGGAGCTTTTCATGCACCCCCAGACAAATTTGACAAACAAAGCTAAATTGAATTTACTACAAAAACGACCCAGTTTAGAGGGCTAAAAGCTAGTTAAATTGGACATTCTCAGTAATGTAGCACACATGGTCTGTTCCAGTTTGACTAGAGCTATCATTTGACACCGTTTCAATAGACAATGGAGCTTTTCTGCGATTTTTATGCACCCCCAGACAAATTTGACAAAGCTAAATTGAATTTACTACAAAAACGACCCAGTTTAGAGGGCTAAAAGCTAGTTAAATAGGACATTCTCACTAATGTAGCACACATGGTCTGTTCCAGTGTGACTAGAGCTATCATTTGACACCGTTTCAATAGACAATGGAGCTTTTCTGCATTTTTTATGCACCCCCAGACAAATTTGACAAACAAAGCTAAATTGAATTTACTACAAAAACGACCCAGTTTAGAGGGCTAAAAGCTAGTTAAATAGGACATTCTCAGTAATGTAGCACACATGGTCTGTTCCAGTGTGACTAGAGCAATCATTTGACACCGTTTCAATAGACAATGGAGCTTTTTATGCACCCCCAGACAAATTTGACAAACAAAGCTAAATTGAATTTACTACAAAAACGACCCAGTTTAGAGGGCTAAAAGCTAGTTAAATAGGACATTCTCAGTAATGTAGCACACATGGTCTGTTCCAGTGTGACTAGAGCTATCATTTGACACCGTTTCAATAGACAATGGAGCTTTTCTGCGATTTTTATGCACCCTCAGACAAATTTGACAAACAAAGCAAAATTGAATTTGATACAAAAACAACCCAGTTTAGAGGGCTAAAAGCTAGTTAAATAGGGCATTCTCAGTAATGTAGCACACATGGTCTTTTCCAGTGTGACTAGAGCTATCATTTGACACCGTTTCAATAGACAATGGAGCTTTTCTGCGATTTTTATGCACCCCCAGACAAATTTGACAAACAGAGCTAAATTGAATTTGATACAAAAACGACCCAGTTTAGAGGGCTAAAAGCTAGTTAAATAGGACATTCTCAGTAATGTAGCACACATGGTCTGTTCCAGTGTGACTAGAGCTATCATTTGACACAGTTTCAATAGACAATGGAGCTTTTCTGCGATTTTTATGCACCCCCAGACAAATTTGACAAACAGAGCTAAATTGAATTTGATACAAAAACGACCCAGTTGAGAGGGCTAAAAGCTAGTTAAATAGGACATTCTCAGTAATGTAGCACACATGGTCTGTTCCAGTGTGACTAGAGCTATCATTTGACACAGTTTCAATAGACAATGGAGCTTTTCTGCGATTTTTATGCACCCCCAGACAAATTTGACAAACAGAGCTAAATTGAATTTGATACAAAAACGACCCAGTTTAGAGGGCTAAAAGCTAGTTAAATAGGACATTCTCAGTAATGTAGCACACATGGTCTGTTCCAGTGTGACTAGAGCTATCATTTGACACCGTTTCAATAGAAAATTGAGCTTTTCTGTGATTTTTATGCACCCTCAGACAAATTTGACAAACAAAGCTAAATTGAATTTGATACAAAAACGACCCAGTTTAGAGGGCTAAAAGCTAGTTAAATTGGACATTCTCAGTAATGTAGCACACATGGTCTGTTCCAGTTTGACTAGAGCTATCATTTGACACCGTTTCAATAGACAATGGAGCTTTTCTGCGATTTTTATGCACCCCCAGACAAATTTGACAAAGCTAAATTGAATTTACTACAAAAACGACCCAGTTTAGAGGGCTAAAAGCTAGTTAAATAGGACATTCTCAGTAATGTAGCACACATGGTCTGTTCCAGTGTGACTAGAGCTATCATTTGACACCGTTTCAATAGACAATGGAGCTTTTCTGCATTTTTTATGCAACCCCAGACAAATTTGACAAACAAAGCTAAATTGAATTTACTACAAAAACGACCCAGTTTAGAGGGCTAAAAGCTAGTTAAATTGGACATTCTCAGTAATGTAGCACACATGGTCTGTTCCAGTTTGACTAGAGCTATCATTTGACACCGTTTCAATAGACAATGGAGCTTTTCTGCGATTTTTATGCACCCCCAGACAAATTTGACAAAGCTAAATTGAATTTACTACAAAAACGACCCAGTTTAGAGGGCTAAAAGCTAGTTAAATAGGACATTCTCAGTAATGTAGCACACATGGTCTGTTCCAGTGTGACTAGAGCTATCATTTGACACCGTTTCAATAGACAATGGAGCTTTTCTGCGATTTTTATGCACCCTCAGACAAATTTGACAAACAAAGCTAAATTGAATTTGATACAAAAACAACCCAGTTTAGAGGGCTAAAAGCTAGTTAAATAGGACATTCTCAGTAATGTAGCACACATGGTCTGTTCCAGTGTGACTAGAGCTATCATTTGACACCGTTTCAATAGACAATGGAGCTTTTCTGCGATTTTTATGCACCCCCAGACAAATTTGACAAACAAAGCTAAATTGAATTTACTACAAAAACGACCCAGTTTAGAGGGCTAAAAGCTAGTTAAATAGGACATTCTCAGTAATGTAGCACACATGGTCTGTTCCAGTGCGACTAGAGCTATCATTTGACACCGTTTCAATAGACAATGGAGCTTTTCTGCGATTTTTATGTACACCCCAGACAAATTTGACAAACAAAGCTAAATTGAATTTACTACAAAAACGACCCAGTTTAGAGGGCTAAAAGCTAGTTAAATAGGACATTCTCACTAATGTAGCACACATGGTCTGTTCCAGTGTGACTAGAGCTATCATTTGACACCGTTTCAATAGACAATGGAGCTTTTCTGCGATTTTTATGCACCCCCAGACAAATTTGACAAAGCTAAATTGAATTTACTACAAAAACGACCCAGTTTAGAGGGCTAAAAGCTAGTTAAATAGGACATTCTCAGTAATGTAGCACACATGGTCTGTTCCAGTGTGACTAGAGCTATCATTTGACACCGTTTCAATAGACAATGGAGCTTTTCTGCGATTTTTATGCACCCTCAGACAAATTTGACAAACAAAGCTAAATTGAATTTGATACAAAAACAACCCAGTTTAGAGGGCTAAAAGCTAGTTAAATAGGACATTCTCAGTAATGTAGCACACATGGTCTGTTCCAGTGTGACTAGAGCTATCATTTGACACCGTTTCAATAGACAATGGAGCTTTTCTGCGATTTTTATGCACCCCCAGACAAATTTGACAAACAAAGCTAAATTGAATTTACTACAAAAACGACCCAGTTTAGAGGGCTAAAAGCTAGTTAAATAGGACATTCTCAGTAATGTAGCACACATGGTCTGTTCCAGTGCGACTAGAGCTATCATTTGACACCGTTTCAATAGACAATGGAGCTTTTCTGCGATTTTTATGTACACCCCAGACAAATTTGACAAACAAAGCTAAATTGAATTTACTACAAAAACGACCCAGTTTAGAGGGCTAAAAGCTAGTTAAATAGGACATTCTCACTAATGTAGCACACATGGTCTGTTCCAGTGTGACTAGAGCTATCATTTGACACCGTTTCAATAGACAATGGAGCTTTTCTGCATTTTTTATGCACCCCCAGACAAATTTGACAAACAAAGCTAAATTGAATTTACTACAAAAACGACCCAGTTTAGAGGGCTAAAAGCTAGTTAAATAGGACATTCTCAGTAATGTAGCACACATGGTCTGTTCCAGTGTGACTAGAGCAATCATTTGACACCGTTTCAATAGACAATGGAGCTTTTCTGCGATTTTTATGCACCCCCAGACAAATTTGACAAACAAAGCTAAATTGAATTTACTACAAAAACGACCCAGTTTAGAGGGCTAAAAGCTAGTTAAATAGGACATTCTCAGTAATGTAGCACACATGGTCTGTTCCAGTGTGACTAGAGCTATCATTTGACACCGTTTCAATAGACAATGGAGCTTTTCTGCGATTTTTATGTACACCCCAGACAAATTTGACAAACAAAGCAAAATTGAATTTACTACAAAAACGACCCAGTTTAGAGGGCTAAAAGCTAGTTAAATAGGACATTCTCACTAATGTAGCACACATGGTCTGTTCCAGTGTGACTAGAGCTATCATTTGACACCGTTTCAATAGACAATGGAGCTTTTCTGCATTTTTTATGCACCCCCAGACAAATTTGACAAACAAAGCTAAATTGAATTTACTACAAAAACGACCCAGTTTAGAGGGCTAAAAGCTAGTTAAATAGGACATTCTCAGTAATGTAGCACACATGGTCTGTTCCAGTGTGACTAGAGCAATCATTTGACACCGTTTCAATAGACAATGGAGCTTTTTATGCACCCCCAGACAAATTTGACAAACAAAGCTAAATTGAATTTACTACAAAAACGACCCAGTTTAGAGGGCTAAAAGCTAGTTAAATAGGACATTCTCAGTAATGTAGCACACATGGTCTTTTCCAGTGTGACTAGAGCAATCATTTGACACCGTTTCAATAGACAATGGAGCTTTTCTGCATTTTTTATGCACCCCCAGACAAATTTGACAAACAAAGCTAAATTGAATTTACTACAAAAACGACCCAGTTTAGAGGGCTAAAAGCTAGTTAAATTGGACATTCTCAGTAATGTAGCACACATGGTCTGTTCCAGTTTGACTAGAGCTATCATTTGACACCGTTTCAATAGACAATGGAGCTTTTCTGCGATTTTTATGCACCCCCAGACAAATTTGACAAAGCTAAATTGAATTTACTACAAAAACGACCCAGTTTAGAGGGCTAAAAGCTAGTTAAATAGGACATTCTCAGTAATGTAGCACACATGGTCTGTTCCAGTGTGACTAGAGCTATCATTTGACACCGTTTCAATAGACGATGGAGCTTTTCTGCGATTTTTATGCACCCCCAGACAAATTTGACAAACAAAGCTAAATTGAATTTACTACAAAAACGACCCAGTTTAGAGGGCTAAAAGCTAGTTAAATAGGACATTCTCAGTAATGTAGCACACATGGTCTGTTCCAGTGTGACTAGAGCTATCATTTGACACCGTTTCAATAGACAATGGAGCTTTTCTGCGATTTTTATGCACCCCCAGACAAATTTGACAAACAAAGCTAAATTGAATTTACTACAAAAACGACCCAGTTTAGAGGGCTTAAAGCTAGTTAAATAGGACATTCTCAGTAATGTAGCACACATGGTCTGTTCCAGTGTGACTAGAGCAATCATTTGACACCGTTTCAATAGACAATGGAGCTTTTCTGCGATTTTTATGCACCCCCAGACAAATTTGACAAACAAAGCTAAATTGAATTTACTACAAAAACGACCCAGTTTAGAGGGCTACAAGCTAGTTAAATAGGACATTCTCACTAATGTAGCACACATGGTCTGTTCCAGTGTGACTAGAGCTATCATTTGACACCGTTTCAATAGACAATGGAGCTTTTCTGTATTTTTTATGCACCCCCAGACAAATTTGACAAACAAAGCTAAATTGAATTTACTACAAAAACGACCCAGTTTAGAGGGCTAAAAGCTAGTTAAATTGGACATTCTCAGTAATGTAGCACACATGGTCTGTTCCAGTTTGACTAGAGCTATCATTTGACACCGTTTCAATAGACAATGGAGCTTTTCTGCGATTTTTATGCACCCCCAGACAAATTTGACAAAGCTAAATTGAATTTACTACAAAAACGACCCAGTTTAGAGGGCTAAAAGCTAGTTAAATAGGACATTCTCAGTAATGTAGCACACATGGTCTGTTCCAGTGTGACTAGAGCTATCATTTGACACCGTTTCAATAGACAATGGAGCTTTTCTGCGATTTTTATGCACCCTCAGACAAATTTGACAAACAAAGCAAAATTGAATTTGATACAAAAACAACCCAGTTTAGAGGGCTAAAAGCTAGTTAAATAGGACATTCTCAGTAATGTAGCACACATGGTCTGTTCCAGTGTGACTAGAGCTATCATTTGACACCGTTTCAATAGACAATGGAGCTTTTCTGCGATTTTTATGCACCCCCAGACAAATTTGACAAACAGAGCTAAATTGAAACAAAAACGACCCAGTTTAGAGGGCTAAAAGCTAGTTAAATAGGACATTCTCAGTAATGTAGCACACATGGTCTGTTCCAGTGTGACTAGAGCAATCATTTGACACCGTTTCAATAGACAATGGAGCTTTTCTGCGATTTTTATGCACCCCCAGACAAATTTGACAAACAAAGCTAAATTGAATTTACTACAAAAACGACCCAGTTTAGAGGGCTACAAGCTAGTTAAATAGGACATTCTCACTAATGTAGCACACATGGTCTGTTCCAGTGTGACTAGAGCTATCATTTGACACCGTTTCAATAGACAATGGAGCTTTTCTGTATTTTTTATGCACCCCCAGACAAATTTGACAAACAAAGCTAAATTGAATTTACTACAAAAACGACCCAGTTTAGAGGGCTAAAAGCTAGTTAAATTGGACATTCTCAGTAATGTAGCACACATGGTCTGTTCCAGTTTGACTAGAGCTATCATTTGACACCGTTTCAATAGACAATGGAGCTTTTCTGCGATTTTTATGCACCCCCAGACAAATTTGACAAAGCTAAATTGAATTTACTACAAAAACGACCCAGTTTAGAGGGCTAAAAGCTAGTTAAATAGGACATTCTCAGTAATGTAGCACACATGGTCTGTTCCAGTGTGACTAGAGCTATCATTTGACACCGTTTCAATAGACAATGGAGCTTTTCTGCGATTTTTATGCACCCTCAGACAAATTTGACAAACAAAGCAAAATTGAATTTGATACAAAAACAACCCAGTTTAGAGGGCTAAAAGCTAGTTAAATAGGACATTCTCAGTAATGTAGCACACATGGTCTGTTCCAGTGTGACTAGAGCTATCATTTGACACCGTTTCAATAGACAATGGAGCTTTTTCTGCGATTTTTATGCACCCCCAGACAAATTTGACAAACAGAGCTAAATTGAAACAAAAACGACCCAGTTTAGAGGGCTAAAAGCTAGTTAAATAGGACATTCTCAGTAATGTAGCACACATGGTCTGTTCCAGTGTGACTAGAGCTATCATTTGACACAGTTTCAATAGACAATGGAGCTTTTCTGCGATTTTTATGCACCCCCAGACAAATTTGACAAACAGAGCTAAATTGAATTTGATACAAAAACGACCCAGTTTAGAGGGCTAAAAGCTAGTTAAATAGGACATTCTCAGTAATGTAGCACACATGGTCTGTTCCAGTGTGACTAGAGCTATCATTTGACACCGTTTCAATAGAAAATAGAGCTTTTCTGCGATTTTTATGCACCCTCAGACAAATTTGACAAACAAAGCTAAATTGAATTTGATACAAAAACGACCCAGTTTAGAGGGCTAAAAGCTAGTTAAATAGGACATTCTCAGTAATGTAGCACACATGGTCTGTTCCAGTTTGACTAGAGCTATCATTTGACACCGTTTCAATAGACAATGGAGCTTTTCTGCGATTTTTATGCACCCCCTGACAAATTTGACAAAGCTAAATTGAATTTACTACAAAAACGACCCAGTTTAGAGGGCTAAAAGCTAGTTAAATAGGACATTCTCAGTAATGTAGCACACATGGTCTGTTCCAGTGTGACTAGAGCTATCATTTGACACCGTTTCAATAGACAATGGAGCTTTTCTGCGATTTTTATGCACCCTCAGACAAATTTGACAAACAAAGCTAAATTGAATTTGATACAAAAACAACCCAGTTTAGAGGGCTAAAAGCTAGTTAAATAGGACATTTTCAGTAATGTAGCACACATGGTCTGTTCCAGTGTGACTAGAGCTATCATTTGACACCGTTTCAATAGACAATGGAGCTTTTCTGCGATTTTTATGCACCCCCAGACAAATTTGACAAACAAAGCTAAATTGAATTTACTACAAAAACGACCCAGTTTAGAGGGCTAAAAGCTAGTTAAATAGGACATTCTCATTAATGTAGCACACATGGTCTGTTCCAGTGTGACTAGAGCTATCATTTGACACAGTTTCAATAGACAATGGAGCTTTTCTGCGATTTTTATGCACCCCCAGACAAATTTGACAAACAGAGCTAAATTGAATTTGATACAAAAACGACCCAGTTTAGAGGGCTAAAAGCTAGTTAAATAGGACATTCTCAGTAATGTAGCACACATGGACTGTTCCAGTGTGACTAGAGCTATCATTTGACACAGTTTCAATAGACAATGGAGCTTTTCTGCGATTTTTATGCACCCCCAGACAAATTTGACAAACAGAGCTAAATTGAATTTGATACAAAAACGACCCAGTTTAGAGGGCTAAAAGCTAGTTAAATAGGACATTCTCAGTAATGTAGCACACATGGTCTGTTCCAGTTTGACTAGAGCTATCATTTGACACCGTTTCAATAGACAATGGAGCTTTTCTGCGATTTTTATGCACCCCCAGACAAATTTGACAAACAAAGCTAAATTGAATTTACTACAAAAACGACCCAGTTTAGAGGGCTAAAAGCTAGTTAAATTAGACATTCTCAGTAATGTAGCACACATGGTCTGTTCCAGTTTGACTAGAGCTATCATTTGACACCGTTTCAATAGACAATGGAGCTTTTCTGCGATTTTTATGCACCCCCAGACAAATTTGACAAAGCTAAATTGAATTTACTACAAAAACGACCCAGTTTAGAGGGCTAAAAGCTAGTTAAATAGGACATTCTCAGTAATGTAGCACACATGGTCTGTTCCAGTGTGACTAGAGCTATCATTTGACACCGTTTCAATAGACAATGGAGCTTTTCTGCGATTTTTATGCACCCCCAGACAAATTTGACAAACAAAGCTAAATTGAATTTACTACAAAAACGACCCAGTTTAGAGGGCTAAAAGCTAGTTAAATAGGACATTCTCATTAATGTAGCACACATGGTCTGTTCCAGTGTGACTAGAGCTATCATTTGACACAGTTTCAATAGACAATGGAGCTTTTCTGCGATTTTTATGCACCCCCAGACAAATTTGACAAACAGAGCTAAATTGAATTTGATACAAAAACAACCCAGTTTAGAGGGCTAAAAGCTAGTTAAATAGGACATTCTCAGTAATGTAGCACACATGGTCTGTTCCAGTGTGACTAGAGCTATCATTTGACACAGTTTCAATAGACAATGGAGCTTTTCTGCGATTTTTATGCACCCCCAGACAAATTTGACAAACAGAGCTAAATTGAATTTGATACAAAAACTACCCAGTTTAGAGGGCTAGAAGCTAGTTAAATAGGACATTCTCAGTAATGTAGCACACATGGTCTGTTCCAGTGTGACTAGAGCTATCATTTGACACAGTTTCAATAGACAATGGAGCTTTTCTGCGATTTTTATGCACCCCCAGACAAATTTGACAAACAGAGCTAAATTGAATTTGATACAAAAACGACCCAGTTTAGAGGGCTAAAAGCTAGTTAAATAGGACATTCTCAGTAATGTAGCACACATGGTCTGTTCCAGTGTGACTAGAGGTATCATTTGACACCGTTTCAATAGACAATGGAGCTTTTCTGCGATTTTTATGCACCCCCAGACAAATTTGACAAACAAAGCTAAATTGAATTTACTACAAAAACGACCCAGTTTAGAGGGCTAAAAGCTAGTTAAATAGGACATTCTCAGTAATGTAGCACACATGGTCTGTTCCAGTGTGACTAGAGCTATCATTTGACACAGTTTCAATAGACAATGGAGCTTTTCTGCGATTTTTATGCACCCCCAGACAAATTTGACAAACAGAGCTAAATTGAATTTGATACAAAAACGACCCAGTTTAGAGGGCTAAAAGCTAGTTAAATAGGACATTCTCAGTAATGTAGCACACATGGTCTGTTCCAGTGTGACTAGAGCTATCATTTGACACCGTTTCAATAGAAAATGGAGCTTTTCTGCGATTTTTATGCACCCTCAGACAAATTTGACAAACAAAGCTAAATTGAATTTGATACAAAAACGACCCAGTTTAGAGGGCTAAAAGCTAGTTAACCTGTTGGGTCTAGGGGGCAGCATTTGCACGTCTGGATAAAAAAAATGTACCCGATTTAATCTGGTTACTAATCCTACCCAGTAACTAGAATATGCATATACTTATTATATATGGATAGAAAACACTCTAAAGTTTCCAAAACTGTTTGAATGGTGTCTGTGAGTATAACAGAACTCATTTGGCAGGCAAAACCCTGAGACATTTTCTGACAGGAAGTGGATACCTGATGTGTTGTATTGACTTTAAAGCTATCCCATTGAAAGACACAGGGGTTTAGGAATATTTTGGCACTTCCTATTGCTTCCACTAGATGTCACCAGCCTTTACAAAGTGTTTTGAGTCTTCTGGAGGGAGATCTGACCGAACAAGAGCCATGGAACGGTGATGTCCCATTAGACACCTGGCGCGCTACTTCATGTTGGGTACCCTCGTTCCAATACGTTATAAAAGGCTATGCATTCGTCCACCTTGAATATTATTCATGTTCTGGTTAAAAAAGGCCCTAATGATTTATGCTATACAACGTTTGACATGTTTGAACGAACGGAAATATATTTTTTCCCCTCGTTCATGACGAGAAGTCCGGCTGGCTTACATCATGTGCTAACGAGACGGAGATTTTTGGACATAAATGATGAGCTTTTTTGAACAAAACTACATTCGTTATGGACCTGTGATACCTGGAAGTGACATCTGATGAAGAGAATCAAAGGTAATGGATTATTTACATAGTATTTTCGATTTTAGATCTCCCCAACATGACGTCTAGTCTGTATCGCAACGCGTATTTTTCTGGGCACAGTGCTCAGATTATTGCAAAGTGTGATTTCCCAGTAAGGTTATTTTTAAATCTGGCAAGTTGATTGCGTTCAAAAGATGTAAATCTATAATTCTTTAAATGACAATATAATATTTTAACAATGTTTTCTAATTTTAATTATTTAATTTCTGACGCTGACTTGACTGCCGGTTATTGGAGGGAAACGATTTCCTCAACATCAATGCCATAGTAAAACGCTGTTTTTGTATATAAATATGAACTTGATAGAACTAAAAATGCATGCATTGTCTAACATAATGTCCTAGGAGTGTCATCTGATGGAGATTGTAAAAGGTTAGTGTATCATTTTAGCTGGTTTTATGGTTTTGGTGACCCTGTCTTTGACTTGACAAAACATTACACACAACTCTTGTAAATGTACTGTCCTAACATACTCTAAATTTATGCTTTCGCCGTAAAACCTTTTTGAAATCGTAAAACGTGGTTAGATTAAGGAGATGTTTATCTTTCAAATGGTGTAACATAGTTGTATTTTTGAAAAATTTGAATTTTGACATTTATTTGGATTCAAATTTGCCGCTCTTGAAATGCACCTGCTGTTGATGGAGTGCACCACAGGTGGCACGCTAGCGTCCCACCTAGCCCCAAGAGGTTAAATAGGACATTCTCAGTAATGTAGCACACATGGTCTGTTCCAGTGTGACTAGAGGTATCATTTGACACCGTTTCAATAGACAATGGAGCTTTTCTGCGATTTTTATGCACCCCCAGACAAATTTGACAAACAAAGCTAAATTGAATTTACTACAAAAACGACCCAGTTTAGAGGGCTAAAAGCTAGTTAAATAGGACATTCTCAGTAATGTAGCACACATGGTCTGTTCCAGTGTGACTAGAGCTATCATTTGACACCGTTTCAATAGACAATGGAGCTTTTCTGTATTTTTTATGCACCCCCAGACAAATTTGACAAACAAAGCTAAATTGAATTTACTACAAAAACGACCCAGTTTAGAGGGCTAAAAGCTAGTTAAATAGGACATTCTCACTAATGTAGCACACATGGTCTGTTCCAGTGTGACTAGAGCTATCATTTGACACCGTTTCAATAGACAATGGAGCTTTTCTGTATTTTTTATGCACCCCCAGACAAATTTGACAAACAAAGCTAAATTGAATTTACTACAAAAACGACCCAGTTTAGAGGGCTAAAATCTAGTTAAATTGGACATTCTCAGTAATGTAGCACACATGGTCTGTTCCAGTGTGACTAGAGCTATCATTTGACACCGTTTCAATAGAAAATGGAGCTTTTCTGCGATTTTTATGCACCCTCAGACAAATTTGACAAACAAAGCTAAATTGAATTTGATACAAAAACGACCCAGTTTAGAGGGCTAAAAGCTAGTTAAATAGGACATTCTCAGTAATGTAGCACACATGGTCTGTTCCAGTGTGACTAGAGGTATCATTTGACACCGTTTCAATAGACAATGGAGCTTTTCTGCGATTTTTATGCACCCTCAGACAAATTTGACAAACAAAGCTAAATTGAATTTGATACAAAAACAACCCAGTTTAGAGGGCTAAAAGCTAGTTAAATAGGACATTCTCAGTAATGTAGCACACATGGTCTGTTCCAGTGTGACTAGAGCTATCATTTGACACCGTTTCAATAGACAATGGAGCTTTTCTGTATTTTTTATGCACCCCCAGACAAATTTGACAAACAAAGCTAAATTGAATTTACTACAAAAACGACCCAGTTTAGAGGGCTAAAAGCTAGTTAAATTGGACATTCTCAGTAATGTAGCACACATGGTCTGTTCCAGTTTGACTAGAGCTATCATTTGACACCGTTTCAATAGACAATGGAGCTTTTCTGCGATTTTTATGCACCCCCAGACAAATTTGACAAAGCTAAATTGAATTTACTACAAAAACGACCCAGTTTAGAGGGCTAAAAGCTAGTTAAATAGGACATTCTCAGTAATGTAGCACACATGGTCTGTTCCAGTGTGACTAGAGCTATCATTTGACACCGTTTCAATAGACAACGGAGCTTTTCTGCGATTTTTATGCACCCCCAGACAAATTTGACAAACAAAGCTAAATTGAATTTACTACAAAAACGACCCAGTTTAGAGGGCTAAAAGCTAGTTAAATAGGACATTCTCAGTAATGTAGCACACATGGTCTGTTCCAGTGTGACTAGAGCTATCATTTGACACAGTTTCAATAGACAATGGAGCTTTTCTGCGATTTTTATGCACCCCCAGACAAATTTGACAAACAGAGCTAAATTGAATTTACTACAAAAACGACCCAGTTTAGAGGGCTAAAAGCTAGTTAAATAGGACATTCTCAGTAATGTAGCACACATGGTCTGTTCCAGTGTGACTAGAGGTATCATTTGACACCGTTTCAATAGACAATGGAGCTTTTCTGCGATTTTTATGCACCCTCAGACAAATTTGACAAACAAAGCTAAATTGAATTTGATACAAAAACAACCCAGATTAGAGGGCTAAAAGCTAGTTAAATAGGACATTCTCAGTAATGTAGCACACATGGTCTGTTCCAGTGTGACTAGAGCTATCATTTGACACCGTTTCAATAGAAAATTGAGCTTTTCTGCGATTTTTATGCACCCTCAGACAAATTTGACAAACATAGCTAAATTGAATTTGATACAAAAACGACCCAGTTTAGAGGGCTAAAAGCTAGTTAAATAGGACATTCTCAGTAATGTAGCACACATGGTCTGTTCCAGTGTGACTAGAGCTATCATTTGACACAGTTTCAATAGACAATGGAGCTTTTCTGCGATTTTTATGCACCCCCAGACAAATTTGACAAACAGAGCTAAATTGAATTTGATACAAAAACGACCCAGTTTAGAGGGCTAAAAGCTAGTTAAATAGGACATTCTCAGTAATGTAGCACACATGGTCTGTTCCAGTGTGACTAGAGCTATCATTTGACACCGTTTCAATAGACAATGGAGCTTTTCTGCGATTTTTATGCACCCCCAGACAAATTTGACAAACAAAGCTAAATTGAATTTACTACAAAAACGACCCAGTTTAGAGGGCTAAAAGCTAGTTAAATAGGACATTCTCAGTAATGTAGCACAAATGGTCTGTTCCAGTGTGACTAGAGCTATCATTTGACACCGTTTCAATAGAAAATGGAGCTTTTCTGCGATTTTTATGCACCCTCAGACAAATTTGACAAACAAAGCTAAATTGAATTTGATACAAAAACGACCCAGTTTAGAGGGCTAAAAGCTAGTTAAATAGGACATTCTCAGTAATGTAGCACACATGGTCTGTTCCAGTGTGACTAGAGGTATCATTTGACACCGTTTCAATAGACAATGGAGCTTTTCTGCGATTTTTATGCACCCTCAGACAAATTTGACAAACAAAGCTAAATTGAATTTGATACAAAAACAACCCAGTTTAGAGGGCTAAAAGCTAGTTAAATAGGACATTCTCAGTAATGTAGCACACATGTTCTGTTCCAGTGTGACTAGAGCTATCATTTGACACCGTTTCAATAGACAATGGAGCTTTTCTGCGATTTTTATGCACCCCCAGACAAATTTGACAAACAAAGCTAAATTGAATTTGATACAAAAACGACCCAGTTTAGAGGGCTAAAAGCTAGTTAAATAGGACATTCTCAGTAATGTAGCACACATGGTCTGTTCCAGTGTGACTAGAGCTATCATTTGACACCGTTTCAATAGACAATGGAGCTTTTCTGCGATTTTTATGCACCCCCAGACAAATTTGACAAACAAAGCTAAATTGAATTTACTACAAAAACGACCCAGTTTAGAGGGCTAAAAGCTAGTTAAATAGGACATTCTCAGTAATGTAGCACACATGGTCTGTTCCAGTGTGACTAGAGCTATCATTTGACACCGTTTCAATAGACAATGGAGCTTTTCTGCGATTTTTATGCACCCTCAGACAAATTTGACAAACAAAGCTAAATTGAATTTGATACAAAAACGACCCAGTTTAGAGGGCTAAAAGCTAGTTAAATAGGACATTCTCAGTAATGTAGCACACATGGTCTGTTCCAGTGTGACTAGAGCTATCATTTGACACCGTTTCAATAGACAATGGAGCTTTTCTGCGATTTTTATGCACCCCCAGACAAATTTGACAAACAAAGCTAAATTGAATTTACTACAAAAACGACCCAGTTTAGAGGGCTAAAAGCTAGTTAAATAGGACATTCTCAGTAATGTAGCACACATGGTCTGTTCCAGTGTGACTAGAGCTATCATTTGACACAGTTTCAATAGACAATGGAGCTTTTCTGCGATTTTTATGCACCCTCAGACAAATTTGACAAACAAAGCTAAATTGAATTTGATACAAAAACGACCCAGTTTAGAGGGCTAAAAGCTAGTTAAATAGGACATTCTCAGTAATGTAGCACACATGGTCTGTTCCAGTGTGACTAGAGCTATCATTTGACACAGTTTCAATAGACAATGGAGCTTTTCTGCGATTTTTATGCACCCCCAGACAAATTTGACAAACAGAGCTAAATTGAATTTGATACAAAAACGACCCAGTTTAGAGGGCTAAAAGCTAGTTAAATAGGACATTCTCAGTAATGTAGCACACATGGTCTGTTCCAGTGTGACTAGAGCTATCATTTGACACCGTTTCAATAGAAAATGGAGCTTTTCTGCGATTTTTATGCACCCTCAGACAAATTTGACAAACAAAGCTAAATTGAATTTGATACAAAAACGACCCAGTTTAGAGGGCTAAAAGCTAGTTAAATAGGACATTCTCAGTAATGTAGCACACATGGTCTGTTCCAGTGTGACTAGAGCTATCATTTGACACAGTTTCAATAGACAATGGAGCTTTTCTGCGATTTTTATGCACCCCCAGACAAATTTGACAAACAGAGCTAAATTGAATTTACTACAAAAACGACCCAGTTTAGAGGGCTAAAAGCTAGTTAAATAGGACATTCTCAGTAATGTAGCACACATGGTCTGTTCCAGTGTGACTAGAGGTATCATTTGACACCGTTTCAATAGACAATGGAGCTTTTCTGCGATTTTTATGCACCCTCAGACAAATTTGACAAACAAAGCTAAATTGAATTTGATACAAAAACAACCCAGATTAGAGGGCTAAAAGCTAGTTAAATAGGACATTCTCAGTAATGTAGCACACATGGTCTGTTCCAGTGTGACTAGAGCTATCATTTGACACCGTTTCAATAGAAAATGGAGCTTTTCTGCGATTTTTATGCACCCTCAGACAAATTTGACAAACATAGCTAAATTGAATTTGATACAAAAACGACCCAGTTTAGAGGGCTAAAAGCTAGTTAAATAGGACATTCTCAGTAATGTAGCACACATGGTCTGTTCCAGTGTGACTAGAGCTATCATTTGACACAGTTTCAATAGACAATGGAGCTTTTCTGCGATTTTTATGCACCCCCAGACAAATTTGACAAACAGAGCTAAATTGAATTTGATACAAAAACGACCCAGTTTAGAGGGCTAAAAGCTAGTTAAATAGGACATTCTCAGTAATGTAGCACACATGGTCTGTTCCAGTGTGACTAGAGCTATCATTTGACACCGTTTCAATAGACAATGGAGCTTTTCTGCGATTTTTATGCACCCCCAGACAAATTTGACAAACAAAGCTAAATTGAATTTACTACAAAAACGACCCAGTTTAGAGGGCTAAAAGCTAGTTAAATAGGACATTCTCAGTAATGTAGCACAAATGGTCTGTTCCAGTGTGACTAGAGCTATCATTTGACACCGTTTCAATAGAAAATGGAGCTTTTCTGCCATTTTTATGCACCCTCAGACAAATTTGACAAACAAAGCTAAATTGAATTTGATACAAAAACGACCCAGTTTAGAGGGCTAAAAGCTAGTTAAAAAGGACATTCTCAGTAATGTAGCACACATGGTCTGTTCCAGTGTGACTAGAGGTATCATTTGACACCGTTTCAATAGACAATGGAGCTTTTCTGCGATTTTTATGCACCCTCAGACAAATTTGACAAACAAAGCTAAATTGAATTTGATACAAAAACAACCCAGTTTAGAGGGCTAAAAGCTAGTTAAATAGGACATTCTCAGTAATGTAGCACACATGGTCTGTTCCAGTGTGACTAGAGCTATCATTTGACACCGTTTCAATAGACAATGGAGCTTTTCTGCGATTTTTATGCACCCCCAGACAAATTTGACAAACAAAGCTAAATTGAATTTGATACAAAAACGACCCAGTTTAGAGGGCTAAAAGCTAGTTAAATAGGACATTCTCAGTAATGTAGCACACATGGTCTGTTCCAGTGTGACTAGAGCTATCATTTGACACCGTTTCAATAGACAATGGAGCTTTTCTGCGATTTTTATGCACCCCCAGACAAATTTGACAAACAAAGCTAAATTGAATTTACTACAAAAACGACCCAGTTTAGAGGGCTAAAAGCTAGTTAAATAGGACATTCTCAGTAATGTAGCACACATGGTCTGTTCCAGTGTGACTAGAGCTATCATTTGACACCGTTTCAATAGACAATGGAGCTTTTCTGCGATTTTTATGCACCCTCAGACAAATTTGACAAACAAAGCTAAATTGAATTTGATACAAAAACGACCCAGTTTAGAGGGCTAAAAGCTAGTTAAATAGGACATTCTCAGTAATGTAGCACACATGGTCTGTTCCAGTGTGACTAGAGCTATCATTTGACACCGTTTCAATAGACAATGGAGCTTTTCTGCGATTTTTATGCACCCCCAGACAAATTTGACAAACAAAGCTAAATTGAATTTACTACAAAAACGACCCAGTTTAGAGGGCTAAAAGCTAGTTAAATAGGACATTCTCAGTAATGTAGCACACATGGTCTGTTCCAGTGTGACTAGAGCTATCATTTGACACAGTTTCAATAGACAATGGAGCTTTTCTGCGATTTTTATGCACCCTCAGACAAATTTGACAAACAAAGCTAAATTGAATTTGATACAAAAACGACCCAGTTTAGAGGGCTAAAAGCTAGTTAAATAGGACATTCTCAGTAATGTAGCACACATGGTCTGTTCCAGTGTGACTAGAGCTATCATTTGACACAGTTTCAATAGACAATGGAGCTTTTCTGCGATTTTTATGCACCCCCAGACAAATTTGACAAACAGAGCTAAATTGAATTTGATACAAAAACGACCCAGTTTAGAGGGCTAAAAGCTAGTTAAATAGGACATTCTCAGTAATGTAGCACACATGGTCTGTTCCAGTGTGACTAGAGCTATCATTTGACACCGTTTCAATAGAAAATGGAGCTTTTCTGCGATTTTTATGCACCCTCAGACAAATTTGACAAACAAAGCTAAATTGAATTTGATACAAAAACGACCCAGTTTAGAGGGCTAAAAGCTAGTTAAATAGGACATTCTCAGTAATGTAGCACACATGGTCTGTTCCAGTGTGACTAGAGCTATCATTTGACACAGTTTCAATAGACAATGGAGCTTTTCTGCGATTTTTATGCACCCCCAGACAAATTTGACAAACAGAGCTAAATTGAATTTGATACAAAAACGACCCAGTTTAGAGGGCTAAAAGCTAGTTAAATAGGACATTCTCAGTAATGTAGCACACATGGTCTGTTCCAGTGTGACTAGAGCTATCATTTGACACCGTTTCAATAGACAATGGAGCTTTTCTGCGATTTTTATGCACCCCCAGACAAATTTGACAAACAAAGCTAAATTGAATTTACTACAAAAACGACCCAGTTTAGAGGGCTAAAAGCTAGTTAAATAGGACATTCTCAGTAATGTAGCACACATGGTCTGTTCCAGTGTGACTAGAGCTATCATTTGACACAGTTTCAATAGACAATGGAGCTTTTCTGCGATTTTTATGCACCCCCAGACAAATTTGACAAACAGAGCTAAATTGAATTTGATACAAAAACGACCCAGTTTAGAGGGCTAAAAGCTAGTTAAATAGGACATTCTCAGTAATGTAACACACATGGTCTGTTCCAGTGTGACTAGAGCTATCATTTGACACCGTTTCAATAGAAAATGGAGCTTTCTGCGATTTTTATGCACCCCCAGACAAATTTGACAAACATAGCTAAATTGAATTTGATACAAAAACGACCCAGTTTAGAGGGCTAAAAGCTAGTTAAATAGGACATTCTCAGTAATGTAGCACACATGGTCTGTTCCAGTGTGACTAGAGCTATCTTTTGACACCGTTTCAATAGACAATGGAGCTTTTCTGCGATTTTTATGCACCCCCAGACAAATTTGACAAACAAAGCTAAATTGAATTTACTACAAAAACGACCCAGTTTAGAGGGCTAAAAGCTAGTTAAATAGGACATTCTCAGTAATGTAGCACACATGGTCTGTTCCAGTGTGACTAGAGCTATCTTTTGACACCGTTTCAATAGACAATGGAGCTTTTCTGCGATTTTTATGCACCCCCAGACAAATTTGACAAACAAAGCTAAATTGAATTTGATACAAAAACGACCCAGTTTAGAGGGCTAAAAGCTAGTTAAATAGGACATTCTCAGTAATGTAGCACACATGGTCTGTTCCAGTGTGACTAGAGGTATCATTTGACACCGTTTCAATAGACAATGGAGCTTTTCTGCGATTTTTATGCACCCTCAGACAAATTTGACAAACAAAGCTAAATTGAATTTGATACAAAAACAACCCAGTTTAGAGGGCTAAAAGCTAGTTAAATAGGACATTCTCAGTAATGTAGCACACATGGTCTGTTCCAGTGTGACTAGAGCTATCATTTGACACCGTTTCAATAGACAATGGAGCTTTTCTGCGATTTTTATGCACCCCCAGACAAATTTGACAAACAAAGCTAAATTGAATTTGATACAAAAACGACCCAGTTTAGAGGGCTAAAAGCTAGTTAAATAGGACATTCTCAGTAATGTAGCACACATGGTCTGTTCCAGTGTGACTAGAGCTATCATTTGACACCGTTTCAATAGACAATGGAGCTTTTCTGCGATTTTTATGCACCCCCAGACAAATTTGACAAACAAAGCTAAATTGAATTTACTACAAAAACGACCCAGTTTAGAGGGCTAAAAGCTAGTTAAATAGGACATTCTCAGTAATGTAGCACACATGGTCTGTTCCAGTGTGACTAGAGCTATCATTTGACACCGTTTCAATAGACAATGGAGCTTTTCTGCGATTTTTATGCACCCTCAGACAAATTTGACAAACAAAGCTAAATTGAATTTGATACAAAAACGACCCAGTTTAGAGGGCTAAAAGCTAGTTAAATAGGACATTCTCAGTAATGTAGCACACATGGTCTGTTCCAGTGTGACTAGAGCTATCATTTGACACCGTTTCAATAGACAATGGAGCTTTTCTGCGATTTTTATGCACCCCCAGACAAATTTGACAAACAAAGCTAAATTGAATTTACTACAAAAACGACCCAGTTTAGAGGGCTAAAAGCTAGTTAAATAGGACATTCTCAGTAATGTAGCACACATGGTCTGTTCCAGTGTGACTAGAGCTATCATTTGACACAGTTTCAATAGACAATGGAGCTTTTCTGCGATTTTTATGCACCCTCAGACAAATTTGACAAACAAAGCTAAATTGAATTTGATACAAAAACGACCCAGTTTAGAGGGCTAAAAGCTAGTTAAATAGGACATTCTCAGTAATGTAGCACACATGGTCTGTTCCAGTGTGACTAGAGCTATCATTTGACACAGTTTCAATAGACAATGGAGCTTTTCTGCGATTTTTATGCACCCCCAGACAAATTTGACAAACAGAGCTAAATTGAATTTGATACAAAAACGACCCAGTTTAGAGGGCTAAAAGCTAGTTAAATAGGACATTCTCAGTAATGTAGCACACATGGTCTGTTCCAGTGTGACTAGAGCTATCATTTGACACCGTTTCAATAGAAAATGGAGCTTTTCTGCGATTTTTATGCACCCTCAGACAAATTTGACAAACAAAGCTAAATTGAATTTGATACAAAAACGACCCAGTTTAGAGGGCTAAAAGCTAGTTAAATAGGACATTCTCAGTAATGTAGCACACATGGTCTGTTCCAGTGTGACTAGAGCTATCATTTGACACAGTTTCAATAGACAATGGAGCTTTTCTGCGATTTTTATGCACCCCCAGACAAATTTGACAAACAGAGCTAAATTGAATTTGATACAAAAACGACCCAGTTTAGAGGGCTAAAAGCTAGTTAAATAGGACATTCTCAGTAATGTAGCACACATGGTCTGTTCCAGTGTGACTAGAGCTATCATTTGACACCGTTTCAATAGACAATGGAGCTTTTCTGCGATTTTTATGCACCCCCAGACAAATTTGACAAACAAAGCTAAATTGAATTTACTACAAAAACGACCCAGTTTAGAGGGCTAAAAGCTAGTTAAATAGGACATTCTCAGTAATGTAGCACACATGGTCTGTTCCAGTGTGACTAGAGCTATCATTTGACACAGTTTCAATAGACAATGGAGCTTTTCTGCGATTTTTATGCACCCCCAGACAAATTTGACAAACAGAGCTAAATTGAATTTGATACAAAAACGACCCAGTTTAGAGGGCTAAAAGCTAGTTAAATAGGACATTCTCAGTAATGTAACACACATGGTCTGTTCCAGTGTGACTAGAGCTATCATTTGACACCGTTTCAATAGAAAATGGAGCTTTCTGCGATTTTTATGCACCCCCAGACAAATTTGACAAACATAGCTAAATTGAATTTGATACAAAAACGACCCAGTTTAGAGGGCTAAAAGCTAGTTAAATAGGACATTCTCAGTAATGTAGCACACATGGTCTGTTCCAGTGTGACTAGAGCTATCTTTTGACACCGTTTCAATAGACAATGGAGCTTTTCTGCGATTTTTATGCACCCCCAGACAAATTTGACAAACAAAGCTAAATTGAATTTACTACAAAAACGACCCAGTTTAGAGGGCTAAAAGCTAGTTAAATAGGACATTCTCAGTAATGTAGCACACATGGTCTGTTCCAGTGTGACTAGAGCTATCATTTGACACCGTTTCAATAGACAATGGAGCTTTTCTGCGATTTTTATGCACCCCCAGACAAATTTGACAAACAAAGCTAAATTGAATTTACTACAAAAACGACCCAGTTTAGAGGGCTAAAAGCTAGTTAAATAGGACATTCTCAGTAATGTAGCACACATGGTCTGTTCCAGTGTGACTAGAGCTATCATTTGACACCGTTTCAATAGACAATGGAGCTTTTCTGCGATTTTTATGCACCCACAGACAAATTTGACAAACAAAGCTAAATTGAATTTACTACAAAAACGACCCAGTTTAGAGGGCTAAAAGCTAGTTAAATAGGACATTCTCAGTAATGTAGCACACATGGTCTGTTCCAGTGTGACTAGAGCTATCATTTGACACCGTTTCAATAGACAATGGAGCTTTTCTGCGATTTTTATGCACCCCCAGACAAATTTGACAAACAAAGCTAAATTGAATTTACTACAAAAACGACCCAGTTTAGAGGGCTAAAAGCTAGTTAAATAGGACATTCTCAGTAATGTAGCACACATGGTCTGTTCCAGTGTGACTAGAGCTATCTTTTGACACCGTTTCAATAGACAATGGAGCTTTTCTGCGATTTTTATGCACCCCCAGACAAATTTGACAAACAAAGCTAAATTGAATTTACTACAAAAACGACCCAGTTTAGAGGGCTAAAAGCTAGTTAAATAGGACATTCTCAGTAATGTAGCACACATGGTCTGTTCCAGTGTGACTAGAGCTATCATTTGACACCGTTTCAATAGACAATGGAGCTTGTCTGCGATTTTTATGCACCCCCAGACAAATTTGACAAACAAAGCTAAATTGAATTTACTACAAAAACGACCCAGTTTAGAGGGCTAAAAGCTAGTTAAATAGGACATTCTCAGTAATGTAGCACACATGGTCTGTTCCAGTGTGACTAGAGCTATCTTTTGACACCGTTTCAATAGACAATGGAGCTTTTCTGCGATTTTTATGCACCCCCAGACAAATTTGACAAACAACGCTAAATTGAATTTACTACAAAAACGACCCAGTTTAGAGGGCTAAAAGCTAGTTAAATAGGACATTCTCAGTAATGTAGCACACATGGTCTGTTCCAGTGTGACTAGAGCTATCATTTGACACCGTTTCAATAGACAATGGAGCTTTTCTGCGATTTTATGCACCCTCAGACAAATTTGACAAACAAAGCTAAATTGAATTTGATACAAAAACGACCCAGTTTAGAGGGCTAAAAGCTAGTTAAATAGGACATTCTCAGTAATGTAGCACACATGGTCTGTTCCAGTGTGACTAGAGCTATCATTTGACACAGTTTCAATAGACAATGGAGCTTTTCTGCGATTTTTATGCACCCCCAGACAAATTTGACAAACAGAGCTAAATTGAATTTGATACAAAAACAACCCAGTTTAGAGGGCTAAAAGCTAGTTAAATAGGACATTCTCAGTAATGTAGCACACATGGTCTGTTCCAGTGTGACTAGAGCTATCATTTGACACAGTTTCAATAGACAATGGAGCTTTTCTGCGATTTTTATGCACCCTCAGACAAATTTGACAAACAAAGCTAATTTGAATTTGATACAAAAACGACCCAGTTTAGAGGGCTAAAAGCTAGTTAAATAGGACATTCTCAGTAATGTAGCACACATGGTCTGTTCCAGTGTGACTAGAGCTATCATTTGACACCGTTTCAATAGACAATGGAGCTTTTCTGCGATTTTTATGCACCCCCAGACAAATTTGACAAACAAAGCTAAATTGAATTTACTACAAAAACGACCCAGTTTAGAGGGCTAAAAGCTAGTTAAATAGGACATTCTCAGTAATGTAGCACACATGGTCTGTTCCAGTGTGACTAGAGCTATCATTTGACACAGTTTCAATAGACAATGGAGCTTTTCTGCGATTTTTATGCACCCCCAGACAAATTTGACAAACAGAGCTAAATTGAATTTGATACAAAAACGACCCAGTTTAGAGGGCTAAAAGCTAGTTAAATAGGACATTCTCAGTAATGTAACCCACATGGTCTGTTCCAGTGTGACTAGAGCTATCATTTGACACCGTTTCAATAGAAAATGGAGCTTTTCTGCGATTTTTATGCACCCTCAGACAAATTTGACAAACATAGCTAAATTGAATTTGATACAAAAACGACCCAGTTTAGAGGGCTAAAAGCTAGTTAAATAGGACATTCTCAGTAATGTAGCACACATGGTCTGTTCCAGTGTGACTAGAGCTATCATTTGACACAGTTTCAATAGACAATGGAGCTTTTCTGCGATTTTTATGCACCCCCAGACAAATTTGACAAACAGAGCTAAATTGAATTTGATACAAAAACGATCCAGTTTAGAGGGCTAAAAGCTAGTTAAATAGGACATTCTCAGTAATGTAGCACACATGGTCTGTTCCAGTGTGACTAGAGCTATCTTTTGACACCGTTTCAATAGACAATGGAGCTTTTCTGCGATTTTTATGCACCCCCAGACAAATTTGACAAACAAAGCTAAATTGAATTTACTACAAAAACGACCCAGTTTAGAGGGCTAAAAGCTAGTTAAATAGGACATTCTCAGTAATGTAGCACACATGGTCTGTTCCAGTGTGACTAGAGCTATCATTTGACACCGTTTCAATAGACAATGGAGCTTTTCTGCGATTTTTATGCACCCCCAGACAAATTTGACAAACAAAGCTAAATTGAATTTACTACAAAAACGACCCAGTTTAGAGGGCTAAAAGCTAGTTAAATAGGACATTCTCAGTAATGTAGCACACATGGTCTGTTCCAGTGTGACTAGAGCTATCATTTGACACCGTTTCAATAGACAATGGAGCTTTTCTGCGATTTTATGCACCCTCAGACAAATTTGACAAACAAAGCTAAATTGAATTTGATACAAAAACGACCCAGTTTAGAGGGCTAAAAGCTAGTTAAATAGGACATTCTCAGTAATGTAGCACACATGGTCTGTTCCAGTGTGACTAGAGCTATCATTTGACACAGTTTCAATAGACAATGGAGCTTTTCTGCGATTTTTATGCACCCCCAGACAAATTTGACAAACAGAGCTAAATTGAATTTGATACAAAAACGACCCAGTTTAGAGGGCTAAAAGCTAGTTAAATAGGACATTCTCAGTAATGTAGCACACATGGTCTGTTCCAGTGTGACTAGAGCTATCATTTGACACAGTTTCAATAGACAATGGAGCTTTTCTGCGATTTTTATGCACCCTCAGACAAATTTGACAAACAAAGCTAAATTGAATTTGATACAAAAACGACCCAGTTTAGAGGGCTAAAAGCTAGTTAAATAGGACATTCTCAGTAATGTAGCACACATGGTCTGTTCCAGTGTGACTAGAGCTATCATTTGACACCGTTTCAATAGACAATGGAGCTTTTCTGCGATTTTTATGCACCCCCAGACAAATTTGACAAACAAAGCTAAATTGAATTTACTACAAAAACGACCCAGTTTAGAGGGCTAAAAGCTAGTTAAATAGGACATTCTCAGTAATGTAGCACACATGGTCTGTTCCAGTGTGACTAGAGCTATCATTTGACACAGTTTCAATAGACAATGGAGCTTTTCTGCGATTTTTATGCACCCCCAGACAAATTTGACAAACAGAGCTAAATTGAATTTGATACAAAAACGACCCAGTTTAGAGGGCTAAAAGCTAGTTAAATAGGACATTCTCAGTAATGTAACACACATGGTCTGTTCCAGTGTGACTAGAGCTATCATTTGACACCGTTTCAATAGAAAATGGAGCTTTTCTGCGATTTTTATGCACCCTCAGACAAATTTGACAAACATAGCTAAATTGAATTTGATACAAAAACGACCCAGTTTAGAGGGCTAAAAGCTAGTTAAATAGGACATTCTCAGTAATGTAGCACACATGGTCTGTTCCAGTGTGACTAGAGCTATCATTTGACACAGTTTCAATAGACAATGGAGCTTTTCTGCGATTTTTATGCACCCCCAGACAAATTTGACAAACAGAGCTAAATTGAATTTGATACAAAAACGATCCAGTTTAGAGGGCTAAAAGCTAGTTAAATAGGACATTCTCAGTAATGTAGCACACATGGTCTGTTCCAGTGTGACTAGAGCTATCTTTTGACACCGTTTCAATAGACAATGGAGCTTTTCTGCGATTTTTATGCACCCCCAGACAAATTTGACAAACAAAGATAAATTGAATTTACTACAAAAACGACCCAGTTTAGAGGGCTAAAAGCTAGTTAAATAGGACATTCTCAGTAATGTAGCACACATGGTCTGTTCCAGTGTGACTAGAGCTATCATTTGACACCGTTTCAATAGACAATGGAGTTTTTCTGCGATTTTTATGCACCCCCAGACAAATTTGACAAACAAAGCTAAATTGAATTTACTACAAAAACGACCCAGTTTAGAGGGCTAAAAGCTAGTTAAATAGGACATTCTCAGTAATGTAGCACACATGGTCTGTTCCAGTGTGACTAGAGCTATCTTTTGACACCGTTTCAATAGACAATGGAGCTTTTCTGCGATTTTTATGCACCCACAGACAAATTTGACATACAAAGCTAAATTGAATTTACTACAAAAACGACTCAGTTTAGAGGGCTAAAAGCTAGTTAAATAGGACATTCTCAGTAATGTAGCACACATGGTCTGTTCCAGTGTGACTAGAGCTATCATTTGACACCGTTTCAATAGACAATGGAGCTTTTCTGCGATTTTTATGCACCCCCAGACAAATTTGACAAACAAAGCTAAATTGAATTTACTACAAAAACGACCCAGTTTAGAGGGCTAAAAGCTAGTTAAATAGGACATTCTCAGTAATGTAGCACACATGGTCTGTTCCAGTGTGACTAGAGCTATCTTTTGACACCGTTTCAATAGACAATGGAGCTTTTCTGCGATTTTTATGCACCCCCAGACAAATTTGACAAACAAAGCTAAATTGAATTTACTACAAAAACGACCCAGTTTAGAGGGCTAAAAGCTAGTTAAATAGGACATTCTCAGTAATGTAGCACACATGGTCTGTTCCAGTGTGACGAGAGCTATCTTTTGACACCGTTTCAATAGACAATGGAGCTTTTCTGCGATTTTTATGCACCCCCAGACAAATTTGACAAACAAAGCTAAATTGAATTTACTACAAAAACGACCCAGTTTAGAGGGCTAAAAGCTAGTTAAATAGGACATTCTCAGTAATGTAGCACACATGGTCTGTTCCAGTGTGACTAGAGCTATCATTTGACACCGTTTCAATAGACAATGGAGCTTTTCTGCGATTTTTATGCACCCCCAGACAAATTTGACAAACAAAGCTAAATTGAATTTACTACAAAAACGACCCAGTTTAGAGGGCTAAAAGCTAGTTAAATAGGACATTCTCAGTAATGTAGCACACATGGTCTGTTCCAGTGTGACTAGAGCTATCTTTTGACACCGTTTCAATAGACAATGGAGCTTTTCTGCGATTTTTATGCACCCACAGACAAATTTGACATACAAAGCTAAATTGAATTTACTACAAAAACGACTCAGTTTAGAGGGCTAAAAGCTAGTTAAATAGGACATTCTCAGTAATGTAGCACACATGGTCTGTTCCAGTGTGACTAGAGCTATCATTTGACACCGTTTCAATAGACAATGGAGCTTTTCTGCGATTTTTATGCACCCCCAGACAAATTTGACAAACAAAGCTAAATTGAATTTACTACAAAAACGACCCAGTTTAGAGGGCTAAAAGCTAGTTAAATAGGACATTCTCAGTAATGTAGCACACATGGTCTGTTCCAGTGTGACTAGAGCTATCTTTTGACACCGTTTCAATAGACAATGGAGCTTTTCTGCGATTTTTATGCACCCCCAGACAAATTTGACAAACAAAGCTAAATTGAATTTACTACAAAAACGACCCAGTTTAGAGGGCTAAAAGCTAGTTAAATAGGACATTCTCAGTAATGTAGCACACATGGTCTGTTCCAGTGTGACTAGAGCTATCATTTGACACCGTTTCAATAGACAATGGAGCTTTTCTGCGATTTTTATGCACCCCCAGACAAATTTGACAAACAAAGCTAAATTGAATTTACTACAAAAACGACCCAGTTTAGAGGGCTAAAAGCTAGTTAAATAGGACATTCTCAGTAATGTAGCACACATGGTCTGTTCCAGTGCGACTAGAGCTATCATTTGACACCGTTTCAATAGACAATGGAGCTTTTCTGCGATTTTTATGTACACCCCAGACAAATTTGACAAACAAAGCTAAATTGAATTTACTACAAAAACGACCCAGTTTAGAGGGCTAAAAGCTAGTTAAATAGGACATTCTCACTAATGTAGCACACATGGTCTGTTCCAGTGTGACTAGAGCTATCATTTGACACCGTTTCAATAGACAATGGAGCTTTTCTGCATTTTTTATGCACCCCCAGACAAATTTGACAAACAAAGCTAAATTGAATTTACTACAAAAACGACCCAGTTTAGAGGGCTAAAAGCTAGTTAAATAGGACATTCTCAGTAATGTAGCACACATGGTCTGTTCCAGTGTGACTAGAGCAATCATTTGACACCGTTTCAATAGACAATGGAGCTTTTCTGCGATTTTTATGCACCCCCAGACAAATTTGACAAACATAGCTAAATTGAATTTGATACAAAAACGACCCAGTTTAGAGGGCTAAAAGCTAGTTAAATAGGACATTCTCAGTAATGTAGCACACATGGTCTGTTCCAGTGTGACTAGAGCTATCATTTGACACAGTTTCAATAGACAATGGAGCTTTTCTGCGATTTTTATGCACCCCCAGACAAATTTGACAAACAGAGCTAAATTGAATTTGATACAAAAACGATCCAGTTTAGAGGGCTAAAAGCTAGTTAAATAGGACATTCTCAGTAATGTAGCACACATGGTCTGTTCCAGTGTGACTAGAGCTATCTTTTGACACCGTTTCAATAGACAATGGAGCTTTTCTGCGATTTTTATGCACCCCCAGACAAATTTGACAAACAAAGATAAATTGAATTTACTACAAAAACGACCCAGTTTAGAGGGCTAAAAGCTAGTTAAATAGGACATTCTCAGTAATGTAGCACACATGGTCTGTTCCAGTGTGACTAGAGCTATCATTTGACACCGTTTCAATAGACAATGGAGCTTTTCTGCGATTTTTATGCACCCCCAGACAAATTTGACAAACAAAGCTAAATTGAATTTACTACAAAAACGACCCAGTTTAGAGGGCTAAAAGCTAGTTAAATAGGACATTCTCAGTAATGTAGCACACATGGTCTGTTCCAGTGTGACTAGAGCTATCTTTTGACACCGTTTCAATAGACAATGGAGCTTTTCTGCGATTTTTATGCACCCACAGACAAATTTGACATACAAAGCTAAATTGAATTTACTACAAAAACGACTCAGTTTAGAGGGCTAAAAGCTAGTTAAATAGGACATTCTCAGTAATGTAGCACACATGGTCTGTTCCAGTGTGACTAGAGCTATCATTTGACACCGTTTCAATAGACAATGGAGCTTTTCTGCGATTTTTATGCACCCCCAGACAAATTTGACAAACAAAGCTAAATTGAATTTACTACAAAAACGACCCAGTTTAGAGGGCTAAAAGCTAGTTAAATAGGACATTCTCAGTAATGTAGCACACATGGTCTGTTCCAGTGTGACTAGAGCTATCTTTTGACACCGTTTCAATAGACAATGGAGCTTTTCTGCGATTTTTATGCACCCCCAGACAAATTTGACAAACAAAGCTAAATTGAATTTACTACAAAAACGACCCAGTTTAGAGGGCTAAAAGCTAGTTAAATAGGACATTCTCAGTAATGTAGCACACATGGTCTGTTCCAGTGTGACGAGAGCTATCTTTTGACACCGTTTCAATAGACAATGGAGCTTTTCTGCGATTTTTATGCACCCCCAGACAAATTTGACAAACAAAGCTAAATTGAATTTACTACAAAAACGACCCAGTTTAGAGGGCTAAAAGCTAGTTAAATAGGACATTCTCAGTAATGTAGCACACATGGTCTGTTCCAGTGTGACTAGAGCTATCATTTGACACCGTTTCAATAGACAATGGAGCTTTTCTGCGATTTTTATGCACCCCCAGACAAATTTGACAAACAAAGCTAAATTGAATTTACTACAAAAACGACCCAGTTTAGAGGGCTAAAAGCTAGTTAAATAGGACATTCTCAGTAATGTAGCACACATGGTCTGTTCCAGTGTGACTAGAGCTATCTTTTGACACCGTTTCAATAGACAATGGAGCTTTTCTGCGATTTTTATGCACCCCCAGACAAATTTGACATACAAAGCTAAATTGAATTTACTACAAAAACGACTCAGTTTAGAGGGCTAAAAGCTAGTTAAATAGGACATTCTCAGTAATGTAGCACACATGGTCTGTTCCAGTGTGACTAGAGCTATCATTTGACACCGTTTCAATAGACAATGGAGCTTTTCTGCGATTTTTATGCACCCCCAGACAAATTTGACAAACAAAGCTAAATTGAATTTACTACAAAAACGACCCAGTTTAGAGGGCTAAAAGCTAGTTAAATAGGACATTCTCAGTAATGTAGCACACATGGTCTGTTCCAGTGTGACTAGAGCTATCTTTTGACACCGTTTCAATAGACAATGGAGCTTTTCTGCGATTTTTATGCACCCCCAGACAAATTTGACAAACAAAGCTAAATTGAATTTACTACAAAAACGACCCAGTTTAGAGGGCTAAAAGCTAGTTAAATAGGACATTCTCAGTAATGTAGCACACATGGTCTGTTCCAGTGTGACTAGAGCTATCATTTGACACCGTTTCAATAGACAATGGAGCTTTTCTGCGATTTTTCTGCACCCCCAGACAAATTTGACAAACAAAGCTAAATTGAATTTACTACAAAAACGACCCAGTTTAGAGGGCTAAAAGCTAGTTAAATAGGACATTCTCAGTAATGTAGCACACATGGTCTGTTCCAGTGCGACTAGAGCTATCATTTGACACCGTTTCAATAGACAATGGAGCTTTTCTGCGATTTTTATGTACACCCCAGACAAATTTGACAAACAAAGCTAAATTGAATTTACTACAAAAACGACCCAGTTTAGAGGGCTAAAAGCTAGTTAAATAGGACATTCTCACTAATGTAGCACACATGGTCTGTTCCAGTGTGACTAGAGCTATCATTTGACACCGTTTCAATAGACAATGGAGCTTTTCTGCATTTTTTATGCACCCCCAGACAAATTTGACAAACAAAGCTAAATTGAATTTACTACAAAAACGACCCAGTTTAGAGGGCTAAAAGCTAGTTAAATAGGACATTCTCAGTAATGTAGCACACATGGTCTGTTCCAGTGTGACTAGAGCAATCATTTGACACCGTTTCAATAGACAATGGAGCTTTTCTGCGATTTTTATGCACCCCCAGACAAATTTGACAAACAAAGCTAAATTGAATTTACTACAAAAACGACCCAGTTTAGAGGGCTAAAAGCTAGTTAAATAGGACATTCTCAGTAATGTAGCACACATGGTCTGTTCCAGTGTGACTAGAGCTATCATTTGACACCGTTTCAATAGACAATGGAGCTTTTCTGCGATTTTTATGTACACCCCAGACAAATTTGACAAACAAAGCAAAATTGAATTTACTACAAAAACGACCCAGTTTAGAGGGCTAAAAGCTAGTTAAATAGGACATTCTCACTAATGTAGCACACATGGTCTGTTCCAGTGTGACTAGAGCTATCATTTGACACCGTTTCAATAGACAATGGAGCTTTTCTGCATTTTTTATGCACCCCCAGACAAATTTGACAAACAAAGCTAAATTGAATTTACTACAAAAACGACCCAGTTTAGAGGGCTAAAAGCTAGTTAAATAGGACATTCTCAGTAATGTAGCACACATGGTCTGTTCCAGTGTGACTAGAGCAATCATTTGACACCGTTTCAATAGACAATGGAGCTTTTTATGCACCCCCAGACAAATTTGACAAACAAAGCTAAATTGAATTTACTACAAAAACGACCCAGTTTAGAGGGCTAAAAGCTAGTTAAATAGGACATTCTCAGTAATGTAGCACACATGGTCTTTTCCAGTGTGACTAGAGCAATCATTTGACACCGTTTCAATAGACAATGGAGCTTTTCTGCATTTTTTATGCACCCCCAGACAAATTTGACAAACAAAGCTAAATTGAATTTACTACAAAAACGACCCAGTTTAGAGGGCTAAAAGCTAGTTAAATAGGACATTCTCACTAATGTAGCACACATGGTCTGTTCCAGTGTGACTAGAGCTATCATTTGACACCGTTTCAATAGACAATGGAGCTTTTCTGTATTTTTTATGCACCCCCAGACAAATTTGACAAACAAAGCTAAATTGAATTTACTACAAAAACGACCCAGTTTAGAGGGCTAAAAGCTAGTTAAATTGGACATTCTCAGTAATGTAGCACACATGGTCTGTTCCAGTTTGACTAGGGCTATCATTTGACACCGTTTCAATAGACAATGGAGCTTTTCTGCGATTTTTATGCACCCCCAGACAAATTTGACAAAGCTAAATTGAATTTACTACAAAAACGACCCAGTTTAGAGGGCTAAAAGCTAGTTAAATAGGACATTCTCAGTAATGTAGCACACATGGTCTGTTCCAGTGTGACTAGAGCTATCTTTTGACACCGTTTCAATAGACAATGGAGCTTTTCTGCGATTTTTATGCACCCCCAGACAAATTTGACAAACAAAGCTAAATTGAATTTACTACAAAAACGACCCAGTTTAGAGGGCTAAAAGCTAGTTAAATAGGACATTCTCAGTAATGTAGCACACATGGTCTGTTCCAGTGTGACTAGAGCTATCATTTGACACCGTTTCAATAGACAATGGAGCTTTTCTGCGATTTTTATGCACCCCCAGACAAATTTGACAAACAAAGCTAAATTGAATTTACTACAAAAACGACCCAGTTTAGAGGGCTAAAAGCTAGTTAAATAGGACATTCTCAGTAATGTAGCACACATGGTCTGTTCCAGTGCGACTAGAGCTATCATTTGACACCGTTTCAATAGACAATGGAGCTTTTCTGCGATTTTTATGTACACCCCAGACAAATTTGACAAACAAAGCTAAATTGAATTTACTACAAAAACGACCCAGTTTAGAGGGCTAAAAGCTAGTTAAATAGGACATTCTCACTAATGTAGCACACATGGTCTGTTCCAGTGTGACTAGAGCTATCATTTGACACCGTTTCAATAGACAATGGAGCTTTTCTGCATTTTTTATGCACCCCCAGACAAATTTGACAAACAAAGCTAAATTGAATTTACTACAAAAACGACCCAGTTTAGAGGGCTAAAAGCTAGTTAAATAGGACATTCTCAGTAATGTAGCACACATGGTCTGTTCCAGTGTGACTAGAGCAATCATTTGACACCGTTTCAATAGACAATGGAGCTTTTCTGCGATTTTTATGCACCCCCAGACAAATTTGACAAACAAAGCTAAATTGAATTTACTACAAAAACGACCCAGTTTAGAGGGCTAAAAGCTAGTTAAATAGGACATTCTCAGTAATGTAGCACACATGGTCTGTTCCAGTGTGACTAGAGCTATCATTTGACACCGTTTCAATAGACAATGGAGCTTTTCTGCGATTTTTATGTACACCCCAGACAAATTTGACAAACAAAGCAAAATTGAATTTACTACAAAAACGACCCAGTTTAGAGGGCTAAAAGCTAGTTAAATAGGACATTCTCACTAATGTAGCACACATGGTCTGTTCCAGTGTGACTAGAGCTATCATTTGACACCGTTTCAATAGACAATGGAGCTTTTCTGCATTTTTTATGCACCCCCAGACAAATTTGACAAACAAAGCTAAATTGAATTTACTACAAAAACGACCCAGTTTAGAGGGCTAAAAGCTAGTTAAATAGGACATTCTCAGTAATGTAGCACACATGGTCTGTTCCAGTGTGACTAGAGCAATCATTTGACACCGTTTCAATAGACAATGGAGCTTTTTATGCACCCCCAGACAAATTTGACAAACAAAGCTAAATTGAATTTACTACAAAAACGACCCAGTTTAGAGGGCTAAAAGCTAGTTAAATAGGACATTCTCAGTAATGTAGCACACATGGTCTTTTCCAGTGTGACTAGAGCAATCATTTGACACCGTTTCAATAGACAATGGAGCTTTTCTGCATTTTTTATGCACCCCCAGACAAATTTGACAAACAAAGCTAAATTGAATTTACTACAAAAACGACCCAGTTTAGAGGGCTAAAAGCTAGTTAAATTGGACATTCTCAGTAATGTAGCACACATGGTCTGTTCCAGTTTGACTAGAGCTATCATTTGACACCGTTTCAATAGACAATGGAGCTTTTCTGCGATTTTTATGCACCCCCAGACAAATTTGACAAACAAAGCTAAATTGAATTTACTACAAAAACGACCCAGTTTAGAGGGCTAAAAGCTAGTTAAATAGGACATTCTCACTAATGTAGCACACATGGTCTGTTCCAGTGTGACTAGAGCTATCATTTGACACCGTTTCAATAGACAATGGAGCTTTTCTGTATTTTTTATGCACCCCCAGACAAATTTGACAAACAAAGCTAAATTGAATTTACTACAAAAACGACCCAGTTTAGAGGGCTAAAAGCTAGTTAAATAGGACATTCTCAGTAATGTAGCACACATGGTCTGTTCCAGTGTGACTAGAGCTATCTTTTGACACCGTTTCAATAGACAATGGAGCTTTTCTGCGATTTTTATGCACCCCCAGACAAATTTGACAAACAAAGCTAAATTGAATTTACTACAAAAACGACCCAGTTTAGAGGGCTAAAAGCTAGTTAAATAGGACATTCTCAGTAATGTAGCACACATGGTCTGTTCCAGTGTGACTAGAGCTATCATTTGACACCGTTTCAATAGACAATGGAGCTTTTCTGCGATTTTTATGCACCCCCAGACAAATTTGACAAACAAAGCTAAATTGAATTTACTACAAAAACGACCCAGTTTAGAGGGCTAAAAGCTAGTTAAATAGGACATTCTCAGTAATGTAGCACACATGGTCTGTTCCAGTGCGACTAGAGCTATCATTTGACACCGTTTCAATAGACAATGGAGCTTTTCTGCGATTTTTATGTACACCCCAGACAAATTTGACAAACAAAGCTAAATTGAATTTACTACAAAAACGACCCAGTTTAGAGGGCTAAAAGCTAGTTAAATAGGACATTCTCACTAATGTAGCACACATGGTCTGTTCCAGTGTGACTAGAGCTATCATTTGACACCGTTTCAATAGACAATGGAGCTTTTCTGCATTTTTTATGCACCCCCAGACAAATTTGACAAACAAAGCTAAATTGAATTTACTACAAAAACGACCCAGTTTAGAGGACTAAAAGCTAGTTAAATAGGACATTCTCAGTAATGTAGCACACATGGTCTGTTCCAGTGTGACTAGAGCAATCATTTGACACCGTTTCAATAGACAATGGAGCTTTTCTGCGATTTTTATGCACCCCCAGACAAATTTGACAAACAAAGCTAAATTGAATTTACTACAAAAACGACCCAGTTTAGAGGGCTAAAAGCTAGTTAAATAGGACATTCTCAGTAATGTAGCACACATGGTCTGTTCCAGTGTGACTAGAGCTATCATTTGACACCGTTTCAATAGACAATGGAGCTTTTCTGCGATTTTTATGTACACCCCAGACAAATTTGACAAACAAAGCAAAATTGAATTTACTACAAAAACGACCCAGTTTAGAGGGCTAAAAGCTAGTTAAATAGGACATTCTCACTAATGTAGCACACATGGTCTGTTCCAGTGTGACTAGAGCTATCATTTGACACCGTTTCAATAGACAATGGAGCTTTTCTGCATTTTTTATGCACCCCCAGACAAATTTGACAAACAAAGCTAAATTGAATTTACTACAAAAACGACCCAGTTTAGAGGGCTAAAAGCTAGTTAAATAGGACATTCTCAGTAATGTAGCACACATGGTCTGTTCCAGTGTGACTAGAGCAATCATTTGACACCGTTTCAATAGACAATGGAGCTTTTTATGCACCCCCAGACAAATTTGACAAACAAAGCTAAATTGAATTTACTACAAAAACGACCCAGTTTAGAGGGCTAAAAGCTAGTTAAATAGGACATTCTCAGTAATGTAGCACACATGGTCTTTTCCAGTGTGACTAGAGCAATCATTTGACACCGTTTCAATAGACAATGGAGCTTTTCTGCATTTTTTATGCACCCCCAGACAAATTTGACAAACAAAGCTAAATTGAATTTACTACAAAAACGACCCAGTTTAGAGGGCTAAAAGCTAGTTAAATTGGACATTCTCAGTAATGTAGCACACATGGTCTGTTCCAGTTTGACTAGAGCTATCATTTGACACCGTTTCAATAGACAATGGAGCTTTTCTGCGATTTTTATGCACCCCCAGACAAATTTGACAAACAAAGCTAAATTGAATTTACTACAAAAACGACCCAGTTTAGAGGGCTAAAAGCTAGTTAAATAGGACATTCTCACTAATGTAGCACACATGGTCTGTTCCAGTGTGACTAGAGCTATCATTTGACACCGTTTCAATAGACAATGGAGCTTTTCTGTATTTTTTATGCACCCCCAGACAAATTTGACAAACAAAGCTAAATTGAATTTACTACAAAAACGACCCAGTTTAGAGGGCTAAAAGCTAGTTAAATAGGACATTCTCAGTAATGTAGCACACATGGTCTGTTCCAGTGTGACTAGAGCAATCATTTGACACCGTTTCAATAGACAATGGAGCTTTTTATGCACCCCCAGACAAATTTGACAAACAAAGCTAAATTGAATTTACTACAAAAACGACCCAGTTTAGAGGGCTAAAAGCTAGTTAAATAGGACATTCTCAGTAATGTAGCACACATGGTCTTTTCCAGTGTGACTAGAGCAATCATTTGACACCGTTTCAATAGACAATGGAGCTTTTCTGCATTTTTTATGCACCCCCAGACAAATTTGACAAACAAAGCTAAATTGAATTTACTACAAAAACGACCCAGTTTAGAGGGCTAAAAGCTAGTTAAATTGGACATTCTCAGTAATGTAGCACACATGGTCTGTTCCAGTTTGACTAGAGCTATCATTTGACACCGTTTCAATAGACAATGGAGCTTTTCTGCGATTTTTATGCACCCCCAGACAAATTTGACAAAGCTAAATTGAATTTAGTACAAAAACGACCCAGTTTAGAGGGCTAAAAGCTAGTTAAATAGGACATTCTCAGTAATGTAGCACACATGGTCTGTTCCAGTGTGACTAGAGCTATCATTTGACACCGTTTCAATAGACAATGGAGCTTTTCTGCGATTTTTATGCACCCTCAGACAAATTTGACAAACAAAGCAAAATTGAATTTGATACAAAAACAACCCAGTTTAGAGGGCTAAAAGCTAGTTAAATAGGACATTCTCAGTAATGTAGCACACATGGTCTGTTCCAGTGTGACTAGAGCTATCATTTGACACCGTTTCAATAGACAATGGAGCTTTTCTGCGATTTTTATGCACCCCCAGACAAATTTGACAAACAGAGCTAAATTGAAACAAAAACGACCCAGTTTAGAGGGCTAAAAGCTAGTTAAATAGGACATTCTCAGTAATGTAGCACACATGGTCTGTTCCAGTGTGACTAGAGCTATCATTTGACACAGTTTCAATAGACAATGGAGCTTTTCTGCGATTTTTATGCACCCCCAGACAAATTTGACAAACAGAGCTAAATTGAATTTGATACAAAAACGACCCAGTTTAGAGGGCTAAAAGCTAGTTAAATAGGACATTCTCAGTAATGTAGCACACATGGTCTGTTCCAGTGTGACTAGAGCTATCATTTGACACCGTTTCAATAGAAAATGGAGCTTTTCTGCGATTTTTATGCACCCTCAGACAAATTTGACAAACAAAGCTAAATTGAATTTAATACAAAAACGACCCAGTTTAGAGGGCTAAAAGCTAGTTAAATAGGACATTCTCAGTAATGTAGCACACATGGTCTTTTCCAGTTTGACTAGAGCTATCATTTGACACCGTTTCAATAGACAATGGAGCTTTTCTGCGATTTTTATGCACCCCCTGACAAATTTGACAAAGCTAAATTGAATTTACTACAAAAACGACTCAGTTTAGAGGGCTAAAAGCTAGTTAAATAGGACATTATCAGTAATGTAGCACACATGGTCTGTTCCAGTGTGACTAGAGCTATCATTTGACACCGTTTCAATAGACAATGGAGCTTTTCTGCGATTTTTATGCACCCTCAGAAAAATTTGACAAACAAAGCTAAATTGAATTTGATACAAAAACAACCCAGTTTAGAGGGCTAAAAGCTAGTTAAATAGGACATTTTCAGTAATGTAGCACACTTGGTCTGTTCCAGTGTGACTAGAGCTATCATTTGACACCGTTTCAATAGACAATGGAGCTTTTCTGCATTTTTTATGCACCCCCAGACAAATTTGACAAACAAAGCTAAATTGAATTTACTACAAAAACGACCCAGTTTAGAGGGCTAAAAGCTAGTTAAATTAGACATTCTCAGTAATGTAGCACACATGGTCTGTTCCAGTTTGACTAGAGCTATCATTTGACACCGTTTCAATAGACAATGGAGCTTTTCTGCGATTTTTATGCACCCCCAGACAAATTTGACAAAGCTAAATTGAATTTACTACAAAAACGACCCAGTTTAGAGGGCTAAAAGCTAGTTAAATAGGACATTCTCAGTAATGTAGCACACATGGTCTGTTCCAGTGTGACTAGAGCTATCATTTGACACCGTTTCAATAGACAATGGAGCTTTTCTGCGATTTTTATGCACCCCCAGACAAATTTGACAAACAAAGCTAAATTGAATTTACTACAAAAACGACCCAGTTTAGAGGGCTAAAAGCTAGTTAAATAGGACATTCTCATTAATGTAGCACACATGGTCTGTTCCAGTGTGACTAGAGCTATCATTTGACACAGTTTCAATAGACAATGGAGCTTTTCTGCGATTTTTATGCACCCCCAGACAAATTTGACAAACAGAGCTAAATTGAATTTGATACAAAAACGACCCAGTTTAGAGGGCTAAAAGCTAGTTAAATAGGACATTCTCAGTAATGTAGCACACATGGTCTGTTCCAGTGTGACTAGAGCTATCATTTGACACCGTTTCAATAGACAATGGAGCTTTTCTGCGATTTTTATGCACCCCCAGACAAATTTGACAAACAGAGCTAAATTGAATTTGATACAAAAACGACCCAGTTTAGAGGGCTAAAAGCTAGTTAAATAGGACATTCTCAGTAATGTAGCACACATGGTCTGTTCCAGTGTGACTAGAGCTATCATTTGACACAGTTTCAATAGACAATGGAGCTTTTCTGCGATTTTTATGCACCCCCAGACAAATTTGACAAACAGAGCTAAATTGAATTTGATACAAAAACGACCCAGTTTAGAGGGCTAAAAGCTAGTTAAATAGGACATTCTCAGTAATGTAGCACACATGGTCTGTTCCAGTGTGACTAGAGGTATCATTTGACACCGTTTCAATAGACAATGGAGCTTTTCTGCGATTTTTATGCACCCCCAGACAAATTTGACAAACAAAGCTAAATTGAATTTACTACAAAAACGACCCAGTTTAGAGGGCTAAAAGCTAGTTAAATAGGACATTCTCAGTAATGTAGCACACATGGTCTGTTCCAGTGTGACTAGAGCTATCATTTGACACCGTTTCAATAGACAATGGAGCTTTTCTGCGATTTTTATGCACCCCCAGACAAATTTGACAAACAAAGCTAAATTGAATTTACTACAAAAACGACCCAGTTTAGAGGGCTAAAAGCTAGTTAAATAGGACATTCTCAGTAATGTAGCACACATGGTCTGTTCCAGTGTGACTAGAGCAATCATTTGACACCGTTTCAATAGACAATGGAGCTTTTCTGCGATTTTTATGCACCCCCAGACAAATTTGACAAACAAAGCTAAATTGAATTTACTACAAAAACGACCCAGTTTAGAGGGCTAAAAGCTAGTTAAATAGGACATTCTCAGTAATGTAGCACACATGGTCTGTTCCAGTGTGACTAGAGCTATCATTTGACACAGTTTCAATAGACAATGGAGCTTTTCTGCGATTTTTATGCACCCCCAGACAAATTTGACAAACAGAGCTAAATTGAATTTGATACAAAAACGACCCAGTTTAGAGGGCTAAAAGCTAGTTAAATAGGACATTCTCAGTAATGTAGCACACATGGTCTGTTCCAGTGTGACTAGAGCTATCATTTGACACCGTTTCAATAGAAAATGGAGCTTTTCTGCGATTTTTATGCACCCTCAGACAAATTTGACAAACAAAGCTAAATTGATTTTGATACAAAAACGACCCAGTTTAGAGGGCTAAAAGCTAGTTAAATAGGACATTCTCAGTAATGTAGCACACATGGTCTGTTCCAGTGTGACTAGAGGTATCATTTGACACCGTTTCAATAGACAATGGAGCTTTTCTGCGATTTTTATGCACCCCCAGACAAATTTGACAAACAAAGCTAAATTGAATTTACTACAAAAACGACCCAGTTTAGAGGGCTAAAAGCTAGTTAAATAGGACATTCTCAGTAATGTAGCACACATGGTCTGTTCCAGTGTGACTAGAGCTATCATTTGACACCGTTTCAATAGACAATGGAGCTTTTCTGCGATTTTTATGCACCCCCAGACAAATTTGACAAACAAAGCTAAATTGAATTTACTACAAAAACGACCCAGTTTAGAGGGCTAAAAGCTAGTTAAATAGGACATTCTCAGTAATGTAGCACACATGGTCTGTTCCAGTGTGACTAGAGCAATCATTTGACACCGTTTCAATAGACAATGGAGCTTTTCTGCGATTTTTATGCACCCCCAGACAAATTTGACAAACAAAGCTAAATTGAATTTACTACAAAAACGACCCAGTTTAGAGGGCTAAAAGCTAGTTAAATAGGACATTCTCACTAATGTAGCACACATGGTCTGTTCCAGTGTGACTAGAGCTATCATTTGACACCGTTTCAATAGACAATGGAGCTTTTCTGTATTTTTTATGCACCCCCAGACAAATTTGACAAACAAAGCTAAATTGAATTTACTACAAAAACGACCCAGTTTAGAGGGCTAAAAGCTAGTTAAATTGGACATTCTCAGTAATGTAGCACACATGGTCTGTTCCAGTGTGACTAGAGGTATCATTTGACACCGTTTCAATAGACAATGGAGCTTTTCTGCGATTTTTATGCACCCCCAGACAAATTTGACAAACAAAGCTAAATTGAATTTACTACAAAAACGACCCAGTTTAGAGGGCTAAAAGCTAGTTAAATAGGACATTCTCAGTAATGTAGCACACATGGTCTGTTCCAGTGTGACTAGAGCTATCATTTGACACCGTTTCAATAGACAATGGAGCTTTTCTGCGATTTTTATGCACCCCCAGACAAATTTGACAAACAAAGCTAAATTGAATTTACTACAAAAACGACCCAGTTTAGAGGGCTAAAAGCTAGTTAAATAGGACATTCTCAGTAATGTAGCACACATGGTCTGTTCCAGTGTGACTAGAGCAATCATTTGACACCGTTTCAATAGACAATGGAGCTTTTCTGCGATTTTTCTGCACCCCCAGACAAATTTGACAAACAAAGCTAAATTGAATTTACTACAAAAACGACCCAGTTTAGAGGGCTAAAAGCTAGTTAAATAGGACATTCTCACTAATGTAGCACACATGGTCTGTTCCAGTGTGACTAGAGCTATCATTTGACACCGTTTCAATAGACAATGGAGCTTTTCTGTATTTTTTATGCACCCCCAGACAAATTTGACAAACAAAGCTAAATTGAATTTACTACAAAAACGACCCAGTTTAGAGGGCTAAAAGCTAGTTAAATTGGACATTCTCAGTAATGTAGCACACATGGTCTGTTCCAGTGTGACTAGAGCTATCATTTGACACCGTTTCAATAGAAAATGGAGCTTTTCTGCGATTTTTATGCACCCTCAGACAAATTTGACAAACAAAGCTAAATTGAATTTGATACAAAAACGACCCAGTTTAGAGGGCTAAAAGCTAGTTAAATAGGACATTCTCAGTAATGTAGCACACATGGTCTGTTCCAGTGTGACTAGAGGTATCATTTGACACCGTTTCAATAGACAATGGAGCTTTTCTGCGATTTTTATGCACCCCCAGACAAATTTGACAAAGCTAAATTGAATTTACTACAAAAACGACCCAGTTTAGAGGGCTAAAAGCTAGTTAAATAGGACATTCTCAGTAATGTAGCACACATGGTCTGTTCCAGTGTGACTAGAGCTATCATTTGACACCGTTTCAATAGACAATGGAGCTTTTCTGCGATTTTTATGCACCCTCAGACAAATTTGACAAACAAAGCAAAATTGAATTTGATACAAAAACAACCCAGTTTAGAGGGCTAAAAGCTAGTTAAATAGGACATTCTCAGTAATGTAGCACACATGGTCTGTTCCAGTGTGACTAGAGCTATCATTTGACACCGTTTCAATAGACAATGGAGCTTTTCTGCGATTTTTATGCACCCCCAGACAAATTTGACAAACAGAGCTAAATTGAAACAAAAACGACCCAGTTTAGAGGGCTAAAAGCTAGTTAAATAGGACATTCTCAGTAATGTAGCACACATGGTCTGTTCCAGTGTGACTAGAGCTATCATTTGACACAGTTTCAATAGACAATGGAGCTTTTCTGCGATTTTTATGCACCCCCAGACAAATTTGACAAACAGAGCTAAATTGAATTTGATACAAAAACGACCCAGTTTAGAGGGCTAAAAGCTAGTTAAATAGGACATTCTCAGTAATGTAGCACACATGGTCTGTTCCAGTTTGACTAGAGCTATCATTTGACACCGTTTCAATAGACAATGGAGCTTTTCTGCGATTTTTATGCACCCCCTGACAAATTTGACAAAGCTAAATTGAATTTACTACAAAAACGACCCAGTTTAGAGGGCTAAAAGCTAGTTAAATAGGACATTCTCAGTAATGTAGCACACATGGTCTGTTCCAGTGTGACTAGAGCTATCATTTGACACCGTTTCAATAGACAATGGAGCTTTTCTGCGATTTTTATGCACCCTCAGACAAATTTGACTAACAAAGCTAAATTGAATTTGATACAAAAACAACCCAGTTTAGAGGGCTAAAAGCTAGTTAAATAGGACATTTTCAGTAATGTAGCACACATGGTCTGTTCCAGTGTGACTAGAGCTATCATTTGACACCGTTTCAATAGACAATGGAGCTTTTCTGCGATTTTTATGCACCCCCAGACAAATTTGACAAACAAAGCTAAATTGAATTTACTACAAAAACGACCCAGTTTAGAGGGCTAAAAGCTAGTTAAATAGGACATTCTCAGTAATGTAGCACACATGGTCTGTTCCAGTGTGACTAGAGCTATCATTTGACACCGTTTCAATAGACAATGGAGCTTTTCTGCGATTTTTATGCACCCCCAGACAAATTTGACAAACAAAGCTAAATTGAATTTACTACAAAAACGACCCAGTTTAGAGGGCTAAAAGCTAGTTAAATAGGACATTCTCATTAATGTAGCACACATGGTCTGTTCCAGTGTGACTAGAGCTATCATTTGACACAGTTTCAATAGACAATGGAGCTTTTCTGCGATTTTTATGCACCCCCAGACAAATTTGACAAACAGAGCTAAATTGAATTTGATACAAAAACGACCCAGTTTAGAGGGCTAAAAGCTAGTTAAATAGGACATTCTCAGTAATGTAGCACACATGGTCTGTTCCAGTGTGACTAGAGCTATCATTTGACACAGTTTCAATAGACAATGGAGCTTTTCTGCGATTTTTATGCACCCCCAGACAAATTTGACAAACAGAGCTAAATTGAATTTGATACAAAAACGACCCAGTTTAGAGGGCTAAAAGCTAGTTAAATAGGACATTCTCAGTAATGTAGCACACATGGTCTGTTCCAGTGTGACTAGAGCTATCATTTGACACAGTTTCAATAGACAATGGAGCTTTTCTGCGATTTTTATGCACCCCCAGACAAATTTGACAAACAGAGCTAAATTGAATTTGATACAAAAACTACCCAGTTTAGAGGGCTAAAAGCTAGTTAAATAGGACATTCTCAGTAATGTAGCACACATGGTCTGTTCCAGTGTGACTAGAGGTATCATTTGACACCGTTTCAATAGACAATGGAGCTTTTCTGCGATTTTTATGCACCCCCAGACAAATTTGACAAACAAAGCTAAATTGAATTTACTACAAAAACGACCCAGTTTAGAGGGCTAAAAGCTAGTTAAATAGTACATTCTCAGTAATGTAGCACACATGGTCTGTTCCAGTGTGACTAGAGCTATCATTTGACACCGTTTCAATAGACAATGGAGCTTTTCTGCGATTTTTATGCACCCCCAGACAAATTTGACAAACAAAGCTAAATTGAATTTACTACAAAAACGACCCAGTTTAGAGGGCTAAAAGCTAGTTAAATAGGACATTCTCAGTAATGTAGCACACATGGTCTGTTCCAGTGTGACTAGAGCAATCATTTGACACCGTTTCAATAGACAATGGAGCTTTTCTGCGATTTTTATGCACCCCCAGACAAATTTGACAAACAAAGCTAAATTGAATTTACTACAAAAACGACCCAGTTTAGAGGGCTAAAAGCTAGTTAAATAGGACATTCTCAGTAATGTAGCACACATGGTCTGTTCCAGTGTGACTAGAGCTATCATTTGACACAGTTTCAATAGACAATGGAGCTTTTCTGCGATTTTTATGCACCCCCAGACAAATTTGACAAACAGAGCTAAATTGAATTTGATACAAAAACGACCCAGTTTAGAGGGCTAAAAGCTAGTTAAATAGGACATTCTCAGTAATGTAGCACACATGGTCTGTTCCAGTGTGACTAGAGCTATCATTTGACACCGTTTCAATAGAAAATGGAGCTTTTCTGCGATTTTTATGCACCCTCAGACAAATTTGACAAACAAAGCTAAATTGAATTTAATACAAAAACGACCCAGTTTAGAGGGCTAAAAGCTAGTTAAATAGGACATTCTCAGTAATGTAGCACACATGGTCTGTTCCAGTTTGACTAGAGCTATCATTTGACACCGTTTCAATAGACAATGGAGCTTTTCTGCGATTTTTATGCACCCCCTGACAAATTTGACAAAGCTAAATTGAATTTACTACAAAAACGACTCAGTTTAGAGGGCTAAAAGCTAGTTAAATAGGACATTATCAGTAATGTAGCACACATGGTCTGTTCCAGTGTGACTAGAGCTATCATTTGACACCGTTTCAATAGACAATGGAGCTTTTCTGCGATTTTTATGCACCCTCAGAAAAATTTGACAAACAAAGCTAAATTGAATTTGATACAAAAACAACCCAGTTTAGAGGGCTAAAAGCTAGTTAAATAGGACATTTTCAGTAATGTAGCACACTTGGTCTGTTCCAGTGTGACTAGAGCTATCATTTGACACCGTTTCAATAGACAATGGAGCTTTTCTGCATTTTTTATGCACCCCCAGACAAATTTGACAAACAAAGCTAAATTGAATTTACTACAAAAACGACCCAGTTTAGAGGGCTAAAAGCTAGTTAAATTAGACATTCTCAGTAATGTAGCACACATGGTCTGTTCCAGTTTGACTAGAGCTATCATTTGACACCGTTTCAATAGACAATGGAGCTTTTCTGCGATTTTTATGCACCCCCAGACAAATTTGACAAAGCTAAATTGAATTTACTACAAAAACGACCCAGTTTAGAGGGCTAAAAGCTAGTTAAATAGGACATTCTCAGTAATGTAGCACACATGGTCTGTTCCAGTGTGACTAGAGCTATCATTTGACACCGTTTCAATAGACAATGGAGCTTTTCTGCGATTTTTATGCACCCCCAGACAAATTTGACAAACAAAGCTAAATTGAATTTACTACAAAAACGACCCAGTTTAGAGGGCTAAAAGCTAGTTAAATAGGACATTCTCATTAATGTAGCACACATGGTCTGTTCCAGTGTGACTAGAGCTATCATTTGACACAGTTTCAATAGACAATGGAGCTTTTCTGCGATTTTTATGCACCCCCAGACAAATTTGACAAACAGAGCTAAATTGAATTTGATACAAAAACGACCCAGTTTAGAGGGCTAAAAGCTAGTTAAATAGGACATTCTCAGTAATGTAGCACACATGGTCTGTTCCAGTGTGACTAGAGCTATCATTTGACACCGTTTCAATAGACAATGGAGCTTTTCTGCGATTTTTATGCACCCCCAGACAAATTTGACAAACAGAGCTAAATTGAATTTGATACAAAAACGACCCAGTTTAGAGGGCTAAAAGCTAGTTAAATAGGACATTCTCAGTAATGTAGCACACATGGTCTGTTCCAGTGTGACTAGAGCTATCATTTGACACAGTTTCAATAGACAATGGAGCTTTTCTGCGATTTTTATGCACCCCCAGACAAATTTGACAAACAGAGCTAAATTGAATTTGATACAAAAACGACCCAGTTTAGAGGGCTAAAAGCTAGTTAAATAGGACATTCTCAGTAATGTAGCACACATGGTCTGTTCCAGTGTGACTAGAGGTATCATTTGACACCGTTTCAATAGACAATGGAGCTTTTCTGCGATTTTTATGCACCCCCAGACAAATTTGACAAACAAAGCTAAATTGAATTTACTACAAAAACGACCCAGTTTAGAGGGCTAAAAGCTAGTTAAATAGGACATTCTCAGTAATGTAGCACACATGGTCTGTTCCAGTGTGACTAGAGCTATCATTTGACACCGTTTCAATAGACAATGGAGCTTTTCTGCGATTTTTATGCACCCCCAGACAAATTTGACATACAAAGCTAAATTGAATTTACTACAAAAACGACCCAGTTTAGAGGGCTAAAAGCTAGTTAAATAGGACATTCTCAGTAATGTAGCACACATGGTCTGTTCCAGTGTGACTAGAGCAATCATTTGACACCGTTTCAATAGACAATGGAGCTTTTCTGCGATTTTTATGCACCCCCAGACAAATTTGACAAACAAAGCTAAATTGAATTTACTACAAAAACGACCCAGTTTAGAGGGCTAAAAGCTAGTTAAATAGGACATTCTCAGTAATGTAGCACACATGGTCTGTTCCAGTGTGACTAGAGCTATCATTTGACACAGTTTCAATAGACAATGGAGCTTTTCTGCGATTTTTATGCACCCCCAGACAAATTTGACAAACAGAGCTAAATTGAATTTGATACAAAAACGACCCAGTTTAGAGGGCTAAAAGCTAGTTAAATAGGACATTCTCAGTAATGTAGCACACATGGTCTGTTCCAGTGTGACTAGAGCTATCATTTGACACCGTTTCAATAGAAAATGGAGCTTTTCTGCGATTTTTATGCACCCTCAGACAAATTTGACAAACAAAGCTAAATTGATTTTGATACAAAAACGACCCAGTTTAGAGGGCTAAAAGCTAGTTAAATAGGACATTCTCAGTAATGTAGCACACATGGTCTGTTCCAGTGTGACTAGAGGTATCATTTGACACCGTTTCAATAGACAATGGAGCTTTTCTGCGATTTTTATGCACCCCCAGACAAATTTGACAAACAAAGCTAAATTGAATTTACTACAAAAACGACCCAGTTTAGAGGGCTAAAAGCTAGTTAAATAGGACATTCTCAGTAATGTAGCACACATGGTCTGTTCCAGTGTGACTAGAGCTATCATTTGACACCGTTTCAATAGACAATGGAGCTTTTCTGCGATTTTTATGCACCCCCAGACAAATTTGACAAACAAAGCTAAATTGAATTTACTACAAAAACGACCCAGTTTAGAGGGCTAAAAGCTAGTTAAATAGGACATTCTCAGTAATGTAGCACACATGGTCTGTTCCAGTGTGACTAGAGCAATCATTTGACACCGTTTCAATAGACAATGGAGCTTTTCTGCGATTTTTATGCACCCCCAGACAAATTTGACAAACAAAGCTAAATTGAATTTACTACAAAAACGACCCAGTTTAGAGGGCTAAAAGCTAGTTAAATAGGACATTCTCACTAATGTAGCACACATGGTCTGTTCCAGTGTGACTAGAGCTATCATTTGACACCGTTTCAATAGACAATGGAGCTTTTCTGTATTTTTTATGCACCCCCAGACAAATTTGACAAACAAAGCTAAATTGAATTTACTACAAAAACGACCCAGTTTAGAGGGCTAAAAGCTAGTTAAATTGGACATTCTCAGTAATGTAGCACACATGGTCTGTTCCAGTGTGACTAGAGGTATCATTTGACACCGTTTCAATAGACAATGGAGCTTTTCTGCGATTTTTATGCACCCCCAGACAAATTTGACAAACAAAGCTAAATTGAATTTACTACAAAAACGACCCAGTTTAGAGGGCTAAAAGCTAGTTAAATAGGACATTCTCAGTAATGTAGCACACATGGTCTGTTCCAGTGTGACTAGAGCTATCATTTGACACCGTTTCAATAGACAATGGAGCTTTTCTGCGATTTTTATGCACCCCCAGACAAATTTGACAAACAAAGCTAAATTGAATTTACTACAAAAACGACCCAGTTTAGAGGGCTAAAAGCTAGTTAAATTGGACATTCTCAGTAATGTAGCACACATGGTCTGTTCCAGTGTGACTAGAGCTATCATTTGACACCGTTTCAATAGAAAATGGAGCTTTTCTGCGATTTTTATGCACCCTCAGACAAATTTGACAAACAAAGCTAAATTGAATTTGATACAAAAACGACCCAGTTTAGAGGGCTAAAAGCTAGTTAAATAGGACATTCTCAGTAATGTAGCACACATGGTCTGTTCCAGTGTGACTAGAGGTATCATTTGACACCGTTTCAATAGACAATGGAGCTTTTCTGCGATTTTTATGCACCCCCAGACAAATTTGACAAAGCTAAATTGAATTTACTACAAAAACGACCCAGTTTAGAGGGCTAAAAGCTAGTTAAATAGGACATTCTCAGTAATGTAGCACACATGGTCTGTTCCAGTGTGACTAGAGCTATCATTTGACACCGTTTCAATAGACAATGGAGCTTTTCTGCGATTTTTATGCACCCTCAGACAAATTTGACAAACAAAGCAAAATTGAATTTGATACAAAAACAACCCAGTTTAGAGGGCTAAAAGCTAGTTAAATAGGACATTCTCAGTAATGTAGCACACATGGTCTGTTCCAGTGTGACTAGAGCTATCATTTGACACCGTTTCAATAGACAATGGAGCTTTTCTGCGATTTTTATGCACCCCCAGACAAATTTGACAAACAGAGCTAAATTGAAACAAAAACGACCCAGTTTAGAGGGCTAAAAGCTAGTTAAATAGGACATTCTCAGTAATGTAGCACACATGGTCTGTTCCAGTGTGACTAGAGCTATCATTTGACACAGTTTCAATAGACAATGGAGCTTTTCTGCGATTTTTATGCACCCCCAGACAAATTTGACAAACAGAGCTAAATTGAATTTGATACAAAAACGACCCAGTTTAGAGGGCTAAAAGCTAGTTAAATAGGACATTCTCAGTAATGTAGCACACATGGTCTGTTCCAGTTTGACTAGAGCTATCATTTGACACCGTTTCAATAGACAATGGAGCTTTTCTGCGATTTTTATGCACCCCCTGACAAATTTGACAAAGCTAAATTGAATTTACTACAAAAACGACCCAGTTTAGAGGGCTAAAAGCTAGTTAAATAGGACATTCTCAGTAATGTAGCACACATGGTCTGTTCCAGTGTGACTAGAGCTATCATTTGACACCGTTTCAATAGACAATGGAGCTTTTCTGCGATTTTTATGCACCCTCAGACAAATTTGACTAACAAAGCTAAATTGAATTTGATACAAAAACAACCCAGTTTAGAGGGCTAAAAGCTAGTTAAATAGGACATTTTCAGTAATGTAGCACACATGGTCTGTTCCAGTGTGACTAGAGCTATCATTTGACACCGTTTCAATAGACAATGGAGCTTTTCTGCGATTTTTATGCACCCCCAGACAAATTTGACAAACAAAGCTAAATTGAATTTACTACAAAAACGACCCAGTTTAGAGGGCTAAAAGCTAGTTAAATAGGACATTCTCAGTAATGTAGCACACATGGTCTGTTCCAGTGTGACTAGAGCTATCATTTGACACCGTTTCAATAGACAATGGAGCTTTTCTGCGATTTTTATGCACCCCCAGACAAATTTGACAAACAAAGCTAAATTGAATTTACTACAAAAACGACCCAGTTTAGAGGGCTAAAAGCTAGTTAAATAGGACATTCTCATTAATGTAGCACACATGGTCTGTTCCAGTGTGACTAGAGCTATCATTTGACACAGTTTCAATAGACAATGGAGCTTTTCTGCGATTTTTATGCACCCCCAGACAAATTTGACAAACAGAGCTAAATTGAATTTGATACAAAAACGACCCAGTTTAGAGGGCTAAAAGCTAGTTAAATAGGACATTCTCAGTAATGTAGCACACATGGTCTGTTCCAGTGTGACTAGAGCTATCATTTGACACAGTTTCAATAGACAATGGAGCTTTTCTGCGATTTTTATGCACCCCCAGACAAATTTGACAAACAGAGCTAAATTGAATTTGATACAAAAACGACCCAGTTTAGAGGGCTAAAAGCTAGTTAAATAGGACATTCTCAGTAATGTAGCACACATGGTCTGTTCCAGTGTGACTAGAGCTATCATTTGACACAGTTTCAATAGACAATGGAGCTTTTCTGCGATTTTTATGCACCCCCAGACAAATTTGACAAACAGAGCTAAATTGAATTTGATACAAAAACTACCCAGTTTAGAGGGCTAAAAGCTAGTTAAATAGGACATTCTCAGTAATGTAGCACACATGGTCTGTTCCAGTGTGACTAGAGGTATCATTTGACACCGTTTCAATAGACAATGGAGCTTTTCTGCGATTTTTATGCACCCCCAGACAAATTTGACAAACAAAGCTAAATTGAATTTACTACAAAAACGACCCAGTTTAGAGGGCTAAAAGCTAGTTAAATAGTACATTCTCAGTAATGTAGCACACATGGTCTGTTCCAGTGTGACTAGAGCTATCATTTGACACCGTTTCAATAGACAATGGAGCTTTTCTGCGATTTTTATGCACCCCCAGACAAATTTGACAAACAAAGCTAAATTGAATTTACTACAAAAACGACCCAGTTTAGAGGGCTAAAAGCTAGTTAAATAGGACATTCTCAGTAATGTAGCACACATGGTCTGTTCCAGTGTGACTAGAGCAATCATTTGACACCGTTTCAATAGACAATGGAGCTTTTCTGCGATTTTTATGCACCCCCAGACAAATTTGACAAACAAAGCTAAATTGAATTTACTACAAAAACGACCCAGTTTAGAGGGCTAAAAGCTAGTTAAATAGGACATTCTCAGTAATGTAGCACACATGGTCTGTTCCAGTGTGACTAGAGCTATCATTTGACACAGTTTCAATAGACAATGGAGCTTTTCTGCGATTTTTATGCACCCCCAGACAAATTTGACAAACAGAGCTAAATTGAATTTGATACAAAAACGACCCAGTTTAGAGGGCTAAAAGCTAGTTAAATAGGACATTCTCAGTAATGTAGCACACATGGTCTGTTCCAGTGTGACTAGAGCTATCATTTGACACCGTTTCAATAGAAAATGGAGCTTTTCTGCGATTTTTATGCACCCTCAGACAAATTTGACAAACAAAGCTAAATTGAATTTGATACAAAAACGACCCAGTTTAGAGGGCTAAAAGCTAGTTAAATAGGACATTCTCAGTAATGTAGCACACATGGTCTGTTCCAGTGTGACTAGAGGTATCATTTGACACCGTTTCAATAGACAATGGAGCTTTTCTGCGATTTTTATGCACCCCCAGACAAATTTGACAAACAAAGCTAAATTGAATTTACTACAAAAACGACCCAGTTTAGAGGGCTAAAAGCTAGTTAAATAGGACATTCTCAGTAATGTAGCACACATGGTCTGTTCCAGTGTGACTAGAGCTATCATTTGACACCGTTTCAATAGACAATGGAGCTTTTCTGCGATTTTTATGCACCCCCAGACAAATTTGACAAAAAAAGCTAAATTGAATTTACTACAAAAACGACCCAGTTTAGAGGGCTAAAAGCTAGTTAAATAGGACATTCTCAGTAATGTAGCACACATGGTCTGTTCCAGTGTGACTAGAGCAATCATTTGACACCGTTTCAATAGACAATGGAGCTTTTCTGCGATTTTTATGCACCCCCAGACAAATTTGACAAACAAAGCTAAATTGAATTTACTACAAAAACGACCCAGTTTAGAGGGCTAAAAGCTAGTTAAATAGGACATTCTCACTAATGTAGCACACATGGTCTGTTCCAGTGTGACTAGAGCTATCATTTGACACCGTTTCAATAGACAATGGAGCTTTTCTGTATTTTTTATGCACCCCCAGACAAATTTGACAAACAAAGCTAAATTGAATTTACTACAAAAACGACCCAGTTTAGAGGGCTAAAAGCTAGTTAAATTGGACATTCTCAGTAATGTAGCACACATGGTCTGTTCCAGTGTGACTAGAGCTATCATTTGACACCGTTTCAATAGAAAATTGAGCTTTTCTGCGATTTTTATGCACCCTCAGACAAATTTGACAAACAAAGCTAAATTGAATTTGATACAAAAACGACCCAGTTTAGAGGGCTAAAAGCTAGTTAAATAGGACATTCTCAGTAATGTAGCACACATGGTCTGTTCCAGTGTGACTAGAGGTATCATTTGACACCGTTTCAATAGACAATGGAGCTTTTCTGCGATTTTTATGCACCCTCAGACAAATTTGACAAACAAAGCTAAATTGAATTTGATACAAAAACAACCCAGTTTAGAGGGCTAAAAGCTAGTTAAATAGGACATTCTCAGTAATGTAGCACACATGGTCTGTTCCAGTGTGACTAGAGCTATCATTTGACACCGTTTCAATAGACAATGGAGCTTTTCTGTATTTTTTATGCACCCCCAGACAAATTTGACAAACAAAGCTAAATTGAATTTACTACAAAAACGACCCAGTTTAGAGGGCTAAAAGCTAGTTAAATTGGACATTCTCAGTAATGTAGCACACATGGTCTGTTCCAGTTTGACTAGAGCTATCATTTGACACCGTTTCAATAGACAATGGAGCTTTTCTGCGATTTTTATGCACCCCCAGACAAATTTGACAAAGCTAAATTGAATTTACTACAAAAACGACCCAGTTTAGAGGGCTAAAAGCTAGTTAAATAGGACATTCTCAGTAATGTAGCACACATGGTCTGTTCCAGTGTGACTAGAGCTATCATTTGACACCGTTTCAATAGACAACGGAGCTTTTCTGCGATTTTTATGCACCCCCAGACAAATTTGACAAACAAAGCTAAATTGAATTTACTACAAAAACGACCCAGTTTAGAGGGCTAAAAGCTAGTTAAATAGGACATTCTCAGTAATGTAGCACACATGGTCTGTTCCAGTGTGACTAGAGCTATCATTTGACACAGTTTCAATAGACAATGGAGCTTTTCTGCGATTTTTATGCACCCCCAGACAAATTTGACAAACAGAGCTAAATTGAATTTGATACAAAAACGACCCAGTTTAGAGGGCTAAAAGCTAGTTAAATAGGACATTCTCAGTAATGTAGCACACATGGTCTGTTCCAGTGTGACTAGAGGTATCATTTGACACCGTTTCAATAGACAATGGAGCTTTTCTGCGATTTTTATGCACCCTCAGACAAATTTGACAAACAAAGCTAAATTGAATTTGATACAAAAACAACCCAGATTAGAGGGCTAAAAGCTAGTTAAATAGGACATTCTCAGTAATGTAGCACACATGGTCTGTTCCAGTGTGACTAGAGCTATCATTTGACACCGTTTCAATAGAAAATGGAGCTTTTCTGCGATTTTTATGCACCCTCAGACAAATTTGACAAACATAGCTAAATTGAATTTGATACAAAAACGACCCAGTTTAGAGGGCTAAAAGCTAGTTAAATAGGACATTCTCAGTAATGTAGCACACATGGTCTGTTCCAGTGTGACTAGAGCTATCATTTGACACAGTTTCAATAGACAATGGAGCTTTTCTGCGATTTTTATGCACCCCCAGACAAATTTGACAAACAGAGCTAAATTGAATTTGATACAAAAACGACCCAGTTTAGAGGGCTAAAAGCTAGTTAAATAGGACATTCTCAGTAATGTAGCACACATGGTCTGTTCCAGTGTGACTAGAGCTATCATTTGACACCGTTTCAATAGACAATGGAGCTTTTCTGCGATTTTTATGCACCCCCAGACAAATTTGACAAACAAAGCTAAATTGAATTTACTACAAAAACGACCCAGTTTAGAGGGCTAAAAGCTAGTTAAATAGGACATTCTCAGTAATGTAGCACACATGGTCTGTTCCAGTGTGACTAGAGCTATCATTTGACACCGTTTCAATAGAAAATGGAGCTTTTCTGCGATTTTTATGCACCCTCAGACAAATTTGACAAACAAAGCTAAATTGAATTTGATACAAAAACGACCCAGTTTAGAGGGCTAAAAGCTAGTTAAATAGGACATTCTCAGTAATGTAGCACACATGGTCTGTTCCAGTGTGACTAGAGGTATCATTTGACACCGTTTCAATAGACAATGGAGCTTTTCTGCGATTTTTATGCACCCTCAGACAAATTTGACAAACAAAGCTAAATTGAATTTGATACAAAAACAACCCAGTTTAGAGGGCTAAAAGCTAGTTAAATAGGACATTCTCAGTAATGTAGCACACATGGTCTGTTCCAGTGTGACTAGAGCTATCATTTGACACCGTTTCAATAGACAATGGAGCTTTTCTGCGATTTTTATGCACCCCCAGACAAATTTGACAAACAAAGCTAAATTGAATTTGATACAAAAACGACCCAGTTTAGAGGGCTAAAAGCTAGTTAAATAGGACATTCTCAGTAATGTAGCACACATGGTCTGTTCCAGTGTGACTAGAGCTATCATTTGACACCGTTTCAATAGACAATGGAGCTTTTCTGCGATTTTTATGCACCCCCAGACAAATTTGACAAACAAAGCTAAATTGAATTTACTACAAAAACGACCCAGTTTAGAGGGCTAAAAGCTAGTTAAATAGGACATTCTCAGTAATGTAGCACACATGGTCTGTTCCAGTGTGACTAGAGCTATCATTTGACACCGTTTCAATAGACAATGGAGCTTTTCTGCGATTTTTATGCACCCTCAGACAAATTTGACAAACAAAGCTAAATTGAATTTGATACAAAAACGACCCAGTTTAGAGGGCTAAAAGCTAGTTAAATAGGACATTCTAAGTAATGTAGCACACATGGTCTGTTCCAGTGTGACTAGAGCTATCATTTGACACCGTTTCAATAGACAATGGAGCTTTTCTGCGATTTTTATGCACCCCCAGACAAATTTGACAAACAAAGCTAAATTGAATTTACTACAAAAACGACCCAGTTTAGAGGGCTAAAAGCTAGTTAAATAGGACATTCTCAGTAATGTAGCACACATGGTCTGTTCCAGTGTGACTAGAGCTATCTTTTGACACCGTTTCAATAGACAATGGAGCTTTTCTGCGATTTTTATGCACCCCCAGACAAATTTGACAAACAAAGCTAAATTGAATTTACTACAAAAACGACCCAGTTTAGAGGGCTAAAAGCTAGTTAAATAGGACATTCTCAGTAATGTAGCACACATGGTCTGTTCCAGTGTGACTAGAGCTATCATTTGACACCGTTTCAATAGACAATGGAGCTTTTCTGCGATTTTTATGCACCCCCAGACAAATTTGACAAACAAAGCTAAATTGAATTTACTACAAAAACGACCCAGTTTAGAGGGCTAAAAGCTAGTTAAATAGGACATTCTCAGTAATGTAGCACACATGGTCTGTTCCAGTGTGACTAGAGCTATCATTTGACACCGTTTCAATAGACAATGGAGCTTTTCTGCGATTTTTATGCACCCACAGACAAATTTGACAAACAAAGCTAAATTGAATTTACTACAAAAACGACCCAGTTTAGAGGGCTAAAAGCTAGTTAAATAGGACATTCTCAGTAATGTAGCACACATGGTCTGTTCCAGTGTGACTAGAGCTATCATTTGACACCGTTTCAATAGACAATGGAGCTTTTCTGCGATTTTTATGCACCCCCAGACAAATTTGACAAACAAAGCTAAATTGAATTTACTACAAAAACGACCCAGTTTAGAGGGCTAAAAGCTAGTTAAATAGGACATTCTCAGTAATGTAGCACACATGGTCTGTTCCAGTGTGACTAGAGCTATCTTTTGACACCGTTTCAATAGACAATGGAGCTTTTCTGCACCCCCAGACAAATTTGACAAACAAAGCTAAATTGAATTTACTACAAAAACGACCCAGTTTAGAGGGCTAAAAGCTAGTTAAATAGGACATTCTCAGTAATGTAGCACACATGGTCTGTTCCAGTGTGACTAGAGCTATCATTTGACACCGTTTCAATAGACAATGGAGCTTGTCTGCGATTTTTATGCACCCCCAGACAAATTTGACAAACAAAGCTAAATTGAATTTACTACAAAAACGACCCAGTTTAGAGGGCTAAAAGCTAGTTAAATAGGACATTCTCAGTAATGTAGCACACATGGTCTGTTCCAGTGTGACTAGAGCTATCTTTTGACACCGTTTCAATAGACAATGGAGCTTTTCTGCGATTTTTATGCACCCCCAGACAAATTTGACAAACAACGCTAAATTGAATTTACTACAAAAACGACCCAGTTTAGAGGGCTAAAAGCTAGTTAAATAGGACATTCTCAGTAATGTAGCACACATGGTCTGTTCCAGTGTGACTAGAGCTATCTTTTGACACCGTTTCAATAGACAATGGAGCTTGTCTGCGATTTTTATGCACCCCCAGACAAATTTGACAAACAAAGCTAAATTGAATTTACTACAAAAACGACCCAGTTTAGAGGGCTAAAAGCTAGTTAAATAGGACATTCTCAGTAATGTAGCACACATGGTCTGTTCCAGTGTGACTAGAGCTATCATTTGACACCGTTTCAATAGACAATGGAGCTTTTCTGCGATTTTTATGCACCCCCAGACAAATTTGACAAACAAAGCTAAATTGAATTTACTACAAAAACGACCCAGTTTAGAGGGCTAAAAGCTAGTTAAATAGGACATTCTCAGTAATGTAGCACACATGGTCTGTTCCAGTGTGACTAGAGCTATCATTTGACACCGTTTCAATAGACAATGGAGCTTTTCTGCGATTTTTATGCACCCTCAGACAAATTTGACAAACAAAGCTAAATTGAATTTGATACAAAAACAACCCAGTTTAGAGGGCTAAAAGCTAGTTAAATAGGACATTCTCAGTAATGTAGCACACATGGTCTGTTCCAGTGTGACTAGAGCTATCATTTGACACCGTTTCAATAGACAATGGAGCTTTTCTGCGATTTTTATGCACCCCCAGACAAATTTGACAAACAAAGCTAAATTGAATTTGATACAAAAACGACCCAGTTTAGAGGGCTAAAAGCTAGTTAAATAGGACATTCTCAGTAATGTAGCACACATGGTCTGTTCCAGTGTGACTAGAGCTATCATTTGACACCGTTTCAATAGACAATGGAGCTTTTCTGCGATTTTTATGCACCCCCAGACAAATTTGACAAACAAAGCTAAATTGAATTTACTACAAAAACGACCCAGTTTAGAGGGCTAAAAGCTAGTTAAATAGGACATTCTCAGTAATGTAGCACACATGGTCTGTTCCAGTGTGACTAGAGCTATCATTTGACACCGTTTCAATAGACAATGGAGCTTTTCTGCGATTTTATGCACCCTCAGACAAATTTGACAAACAAAGCTAAATTGAATTTGATACAAAAACGACCCAGTTTAGAGGGCTAAAAGCTAGTTAAATAGGACATTCTCAGTAATGTAGCACACATGGTCTGTTCCAGTGTGACTAGAGCTATCATTTGACACAGTTTCAATAGACAATGGAGCTTTTCTGCGATTTTTATGCACCCCCAGACAAATTTGACAAACAGAGCTAAATTGAATTTGATACAAAAACGACCCAGTTTAGAGGGCTAAAAGCTAGTTAAATAGGACATTCTCAGTAATGTAGCACACATGGTCTGTTCCAGTGTGACTAGAGCTATCATTTGACACCGTTTCAATAGACAATGGAGCTTTTCTGCGATTTTTATGCACCCCCAGACAAATTTGACAAACAAAGCTAAATTGAATTTACTACAAAAACGACCCAGTTTAGAGGGCTAAAAGCTAGTTAAATAGGACATTCTCAGTAATGTAGCACAAATGGTCTGTTCCAGTGTGACTAGAGCTATCTTTTGACACCGTTTCAATAGACAATGGAGCTTTTCTGCGATTTTTATGCACCCCCAGACAAATTTGACAAACAAAGCTAAATTGAATTTACTACAAAAACGACCCAGTTTAGAGGGCTAAAAGCTAGTTAAATAGGACATTCTCAGTAATGTAGCACACATGGTCTGTTCCAGTGTGACTAGAGCTATCTTTTGACACCGTTTCAATAGACAATGGAGCTTTTCTGCGATTTTTATGCACCCCCAGACAAATTTGACAAACAAAGCTAAATTGAATTTACTACAAAAACGACCCAGTTTAGAGGGCTAAAAGCTAGTTAAATAGGACATTCTCAGTAATGTAGCACACATGGTCTGTTCCAGTGTGACTAGAGCTATCTTTTGACACCGTTTCAATAGACAATGGAGCTTTTCTGCGATTTTTATGCACCCCCAGACAAATTTGACAAACAAAGCTAAATTGAATTTACTACAAAAACGACCCAGTTTAGAGGGCTAAAAGCTAGTTAAATAGGACATTCTCAGTAATGTAGCACACATGGTCTGTTCCAGTGTGACTAGAGCTATCATTTGACACCGTTTCAATAGACAATGGAGCTTTTCTGCGATTTTTATGCACCCCCAGACAAATTTGACAAACAAAGCTAAATTGAATTTACTACAAAAACGACCCAGTTTAGAGGGCTAAAAGCTAGTTAAATAGGACATTCTCAGTAATGTAGCACACATGGTCTGTTCCAGTGTGACTAGAGCTATCATTTGACACCGTTTCAATAGACAATGGAGCTTTTCTGCGATTTTTATGCACCCACAGACAAATTTGACAAACAAAGCTAAATTGAATTTACTACAAAAACGACCCAGTTTAGAGGGCTAAAAGCTAGTTAAATAGGACATTCTCAGTAATGTAGCACACATGGTCTGTTCCAGTGTGACTAGAGCTATCATTTGACACCGTTTCAATAGACAATGGAGCTTTTCTGCGATTTTTATGCACCCCCAGACAAATTTGACAAACAAAGCTAAATTGAATTTACTACAAAAACGACCCAGTTTAGAGGGCTAAAAGCTAGTTAAATAGGACATTCTCAGTAATGTAGCACACATGGTCTGTTCCAGTGTGACTAGAGCTATCTTTTGACACCGTTTCAATAGATAATGGAGCTTTTCTGCGATTTTTATGCACCCCCAGACAAATTTGACAAACAAAGCTAAATTGAATTTACTACAAAAACGACCCAGTTTAGAGGGCTAAAAGCTAGTTAAATAGGACATTCTCAGTAATGTAGCACACATGGTCTGTTCCAGTGTGACTAGAGCTATCTTTTGACACCGTTTCAATAGACAATGGAGCTTGTCTGCGATTTTTATGCACCCCCAGACAAATTTGACAAACAAAGCTAAATTGAATTTACTACAAAAACGACCCAGTTTAGAGGGCTAAAAGCTAGTTAAATAGGACATTCTCAGTAATGTAGCACACATGGTCTGTTCCAGTGTGACTAGAGCTATCATTTGACACCGTTTCAATAGACAATGGAGCTTTTCTGCGATTTTTATGCACCCCCAGACAAATTTGACAAACAAAGCTAAATTGAATTTACTACAAAAACGACCCAGTTTAGAGGGCTAAAAGCTAGTTAAATAGGACATTCTCAGTAATGTAGCACACATGGTCTGTTCCAGTGTGACTAGAGCTATCATTTGACACCGTTTCAATAGACAATGGAGCTTTTCTGCGATTTTTATGCACCCTCAGACAAATTTGACAAACAAAGCTAAATTGAATTTGATACAAAAACAACCCAGTTTAGAGGGCTAAAAGCTAGTTAAATAGGACATTCTCAGTAATGTAGCACACATGGTCTGTTCCAGTGTGACTAGAGCTATCATTTGACACCGTTTCAATAGACAATGGAGCTTTTCTGCGATTTTTATGCACCCCCAGACAAATTTGACAAACAAAGCTAAATTGAATTTGATACAAAAACGACCCAGTTTAGAGGGCTAAAAGCTAGTTAAATAGGACATTCTCAGTAATGTAGCACACATGGTCTGTTCCAGTGTGACTAGAGCTATCTTTTGACACCGTTTCAATAGACAATGGAGCTTTTCTGCGATTTTTATGCACCCCCAGACAAATTTGACAAACAAAGCTAAATTGAATTTACTACAAAAACGACCCAGTTTAGAGGGCTAAAAGCTAGTTAAATAGGACATTCTCAGTAATGTAGCACACATGGTCTGTTCCAGTGTGACTAGAGCTATCATTTGACACCGTTTCAATAGACAATGGAGCTTTTCTGCGATTTTTATGCACCCCCAGACAAATTTGACAAACAAAGCTAAATTGAATTTACTACAAAAACGACCCAGTTTAGAGGGCTAAAAGCTAGTTAAATAGGACATTCTCAGTAATGTAGCACACATGGTCTGTTCCAGTGTGACTAGAGCTATCTTTTGACACCGTTTCAATAGACAATGGAGCTTTTCTGCGATTTTTATGCACCCACAGACAAATTTGACATACAAAGCTAAATTGAATTTACTACAAAAACGACTCAGTTTAGAGGGCTAAAAGCTAGTTAAATAGGACATTCTCAGTAATGTAGCACACATGGTCTGTTCCAGTGTGACTAGAGCTATCATTTGACACCGTTTCAATAGACAATGGAGCTTTTCTGCGATTTTTATGCACCCCCAGACAAATTTGACAAACAAAGCTAAATTGAATTTACTACAAAAACGACCCAGTTTAGAGGGCTAAAAGCTAGTTAAATAGGACATTCTCAGTAATGTAGCACACATGGTCTGTTCCAGTGTGACTAGAGCTATCTTTTGACACCGTTTCAATAGACAATGGAGCTTTTCTGCGATTTTTATGCACCCCCAGACAAATTTGACAAACAAAGCTAAATTGAATTTACTACAAAAACGACCCAGTTTAGAGGGCTAAAAGCTAGTTAAATAGGACATTCTCAGTAATGTAGCACACATGGTCTGTTCCAGTGTGACTAGAGCTATCTTTTGACACCGTTTCAATAGACAATGGAGCTTTTCTGCGATTTTTATGCACCCCCAGACAAATTTGACAAACAAAGCTAAATTGAATTTACTACAAAAACGACCCAGTTTAGAGGGCTAAAAGCTAGTTAAATAGGACATTCTCAGTAATGTAGCACACATGGTCTGTTCCAGTGTGACTAGAGCTATCATTTGACACCGTTTCAATAGACAATGGAGCTTTTCTGCGATTTTTATGCACCCCCAGACAAATTTGACAAACAAAGCTAAATTGAATTTACTACAAAAACGACCCAGTTTAGAGGGCTAAAAGCTAGTTAAATAGGACATTCTCAGTAATGTAGCACACATGGTCTGTTCCAGTGTGACTAGAGCTATCATTTGACACCGTTTCAATAGACAATGGAGCTTTTCTGCGATTTTTATGCACCCACAGACAAATTTGACAAACAAAGCTAAATTGAATTTACTACAAAAACGACCCAGTTTAGAGGGCTAAAAGCTAGTTAAATAGGACATTCTCAGTAATGTAGCACACATGGTCTGTTCCAGTGTGACTAGAGCTATCATTTGACACCGTTTCAATAGACAATGGAGCTTTTCTGCGATTTTTATGCACCCCCAGACAAATTTGACAAACAAAGCTAAATTGAATTTACTACAAAAACGACCCAGTTTAGAGGGCTAAAAGCTAGTTAAATAGGACATTCTCAGTAATGTAGCACACATGGTCTGTTCCAGTGTGACTAGAGCTATCTTTTGACACCGTTTCAATAGATAATGGAGCTTTTCTGCGATTTTTATGCACCCCCAGACAAATTTGACAAACAAAGCTAAATTGAATTTACTACAAAAACGACCCAGTTTAGAGGGCTAAAAGCTAGTTAAATAGGACATTCTCAGTAATGTAGCACACATGGTCTGTTCCAGTGTGACTAGAGCTATCTTTTGACACCGTTTCAATAGACAATGGAGCTTGTCTGCGATTTTTATGCACCCCCAGACAAATTTGACAAACAAAGCTAAATTGAATTTACTACAAAAACGACCCAGTTTAGAGGGCTAAAAGCTAGTTAAATAGGACATTCTCAGTAATGTAGCACACATGGTCTGTTCCAGTGTGACTAGAGCTATCATTTGACACCGTTTCAATAGACAATGGAGCTTTTCTGCGATTTTTATGCACCCCCAGACAAATTTGACAAACAAAGCTAAATTGAATTTACTACAAAAACGACCCAGTTTAGAGGGCTAAAAGCTAGTTAAATAGGACATTCTCAGTAATGTAGCACACATGGTCTGTTCCAGTGTGACTAGAGCTATCATTTGACACCGTTTCAATAGACAATGGAGCTTTTCTGCGATTTTTATGCACCCTCAGACAAATTTGACAAACAAAGCTAAATTGAATTTGATACAAAAACAACCCAGTTTAGAGGGCTAAAAGCTAGTTAAATAGGACATTCTCAGTAATGTAGCACACATGGTCTGTTCCAGTGTGACTAGAGCTATCATTTGACACCGTTTCAATAGACAATGGAGCTTTTCTGCGATTTTTATGCACCCCCAGACAAATTTGACAAACAAAGCTAAATTGAATTTGATACAAAAACGACCCAGTTTAGAGGGCTAAAAGCTAGTTAAATAGGACATTCTCAGTAATGTAGCACACATGGTCTGTTCCAGTGTGACTAGAGCTATCATTTGACACCGTTTCAATAGACAATGGAGCTTTTCTGCGATTTTTATGCACCCCCAGACAAATTTGACAAACAAAGCTAAATTGAATTTACTACAAAAACGACCCAGTTTAGAGGGCTAAAAGCTAGTTAAATAGGACATTCTCAGTAATGTAGCACACATGGTCTGTTCCAGTGTGACTAGAGCTATCATTTGACACCGTTTCAATAGACAATGGAGCTTTTCTGCGATTTTTATGCACCCTCAGACAAATTTGACAAACAAAGCTAAATTGAATTTGATACAAAAACGACCCAGTTTAGAGGGCTAAAAGCTAGTTAAATAGGACATTCTCAGTAATGTAGCACACATGGTCTGTTCCAGTGTGACTAGAGCTATCATTTGACACAGTTTCAATAGACAATGGAGCTTTTCTGCGATTTTTATGCACCCCCAGACAAATTTGACAAACAAAGCTAAATTGAATTTACTACAAAAACGACCCAGTTTAGAGGGCTAAAAGCTAGTTAAATAGGACATTCTCAGTAATGTAGCACACATGGTCTGTTCCAGTGTGACTAGAGCTATCATTTGACACAGTTTCAATAGACAATGGAGCTTTTCTGCGATTTTTATGCACCCCCAGACAAATTTGACAAACAGAGCTAAATTGAATTTGATACAAAAACGACCCAGTTTAGAGGGCTAAAAGCTAGTTAAATAGGACATTCTCAGTAATGTAGCACACATGGTCTGTTCCAGTGTGACTAGAGCTATCTTTTGACACCGTTTCAATAGACAATGGAGTTTTTCTGCGATTTTTATGCACCCCCAGACAAATTTGACAAACAAAGCTAAATTGAATTTACTACAAAAACGACCCAGTTTAGAGGGCTAAAAGCTAGTTAAATAGGACATTCTCAGTAATGTAGCACACATGGTCTGTTCCAGTGTGACTAGAGCTATCATTTGACACCGTTTCAATAGACAATGGAGCTTTTCTGCGATTTTTATGCACCCTCAGACAAATTTGACAAACAAAGCTAAATTGAATTTGATACAAAAACGACCCAGTTTAGAGGGCTAAAAGCTAGTTAAATAGGACATTCTCAGTAATGTAGCACACATGGTCTGTTCCAGTGTGACTAGAGCTATCATTTGACACAGTTTCAATAGACAATGGAGCTTTTCTGCGATTTTTATGCACCCCCAGACAAATTTGACAAACAAAGCTAAATTGAATTTACTACAAAAACGACCCAGTTTAGAGGGCTAAAAGCTAGTTAAATAGGACATTCTCAGTAATGTAGCACACATGGTCTGTTCCAGTGTGACTAGAGCTATCATTTGACACAGTTTCAATAGACAATGGAGCTTTTCTGCGATTTTTATGCACCCCCAGACAAATTTGACAAACAGAGCTAAATTGAATTTGATACAAAAACGACCCAGTTTAGAGGGCTAAAAGCTAGTTAAATAGGACATTCTCAGTAATGTAGCACACATGGTCTGTTCCAGTGTGACTAGAGCTGTCTTTTGACACCGTTTCAATAGACAATGGAGTTTTTCTGCGATTTTTATGCACCCCCAGACAAATTTGACAAACAAAGCTAAATTGAATTTACTACAAAAACGACCCAGTTTAGAGGGCTAAAAGCTAGTTAAATAGGACATTCTCAGTAATGTAGCACACATGGTCTGTTCCAGTGTGACTAGAGCTATCATTTGACACCGTTTCAATAGACAATGGAGCTTTTCTGCGATTTTTATGCACCCCCAGACAAATTTGACAAACAAAGCTAAATTGAATTTACTACAAAAACGACCCAGTTTAGAGGGCTAAAAGCTAGTTAAATAGGACATTCTCAGTAATGTAGCACACATGGTCTGTTCCAGTGTGACTAGAGCTATCATTTGACACAGTTTCAATAGACAATGGAGCTTTTCTGCGATTTTTATGCACCCCCAGACAAATTTGACAAACAGAGCTAAATTGAATTTGATACAAAAACGACCCAGTTTAGAGGGCTAAAAGCTAGTTAAATAGGACATTCTCAGTAATGTAGCACACATGGTCTGTTCCAGTGTGACTAGAGCTGTCTTTTGACACCGTTTCAATAGACAATGGAGTTTTTCTGCGATTTTTATGCACCCCCAGACAAATTTGACAAACAAAGCTAAATTGAATTTACTACAAAAACGACCCAGTTTAGAGGGCTAAAAGCTAGTTAAATAGGACATTCTCAGTAATGTAGCACACATGGTCTGTTCCAGTGTGACTAGAGCTATCATTTGACACCGTTTCAATAGACAATGGAGCTTTTCTGCGATTTTTATGCACCCCCAGACAAATTTGACAAACAAAGCTAAATTGAATTTACTACAAAAACGACCCAGTTTAGAGGGCTAAAAGCTAGTTAAATAGGACATTCTCACTAATGTAGCACACATGGTCTGTTCCAGTGTGACTAGAGCTATCATTTGACACCGTTTCAATAGACAATGGAGCTTTTCTGCGATTTTTATGCACCCACAGACAAATTTGACAAACAAAGCTAAATTGAATTTACTACAAAAACGACCCAGTTTAGAGGGCTAAAAGCTAGTTAAATAGGACATTCTCAGTAATGTAGCACACATGGTCTGTTCCAGTGTGACTAGAGCTATCATTTGACACCGTTTCAATAGACAATGGAGCTTTTCTGCGATTTTTATGCACCCCCAGACAAATTTGACAAACAAAGCTAAATTGAATTTACTACAAAAACGACCCAGTTTAGAGGGCTAAAAGCTAGTTAAATAGGACATTCTCAGTAATGTAGCACACATGGTCTGTTCCAGTGTGACTAGAGCTATCTTTTGACACCGTTTCAATAGATAATGGAGCTTTTCTGCGATTTTTATGCACCCCCAGACAAATTTGACAAACAAAGCTAAATTGAATTTACTACAAAAACGACCCAGTTTAGAGGGCTAAAAGCTAGTTAAATAGGACATTCTCAGTAATGTAGCACACATGGTCTGTTCCAGTGTGACTAGAGCTATCTTTTGACACCGTTTCAATAGACAATGGAGCTTTTCTGCGATTTTTATGCACCCCCAGACAAATTTGACAAACAAAGCTAAATTGAATTTACTACAAAAACGACCCAGTTTAGAGGGCTAAAAGCTAGTTAAATAGGACATTCTCAGTAATGTAGCACACATGGTCTGTTCCAGTGTGACTAGAGCTATCATTTGACACCGTTTCAATAGAAAATTGAGCTTTTCTGCGATTTTTATGCACCCTCAGACAAATTTGACAAACAAAGCTAAATTGAATTTGATACAAAAACGACCCAGTTTAGAGGGCTAAAAGCTAGTTAAATAGGACATTCTCAGTAATGTAGCACACATGGTCTGTTCCAGTGTGACTAGAGCTATCATTTGACACCGTTTCAATAGACAATGGAGCTTTTCTGCGATTTTTATGCACCCCCAGACAAATTTGACAAACAAAGCTAAATTGAATTTACTACAAAAACGACCCAGTTTAGAGGGCTAAAAGCTAGTTAAATAGGACATTCTCAGTAATGTAGCACACATGGTCTGTTCCAGTGTGACTAGAGCTATCATTTGACACCGTTTCAATAGAAAATGGAGCTTTTCTGCGATTTTTATGCACCCTCAGACAAATTTGACAAACAAAGCTAAATTGAATTTGATACAAAAACGACCCAGTTTAGAGGGCTAAAAGCTAGTTAAATAGGACATTCTCAGTAATGTAGCACACATGGTCTGTTCCAGTGTGACTAGAGCTATCATTTGACACCGTTTCAATAGACAATGGAGCTTTTCTGCGATTTTTATGCACCCCCAGACAAATTTGACAAACAAAGCTAAATTGAATTTACTACAAAAACGACCCAGTTTAGAGGGCTAAAAGCTAGTTAAATAGGACATTCTCAGTAATGTAGCACACATGGTCTGTTCCAGTGTGACTAGAGCTATCTTTTGACACCGTTTCAATAGACAATGGAGCTTTTCTGCGATTTTTATGCACCCCCAGACAAATTTGACAAACAAAGCTAAATTGAATTTACTACAAAAACGACCCAGTTTAGAGGGCTAAAAGCTAGTTAAATAGGACATTCTCAGTAATGTAGCACACATGGTCTGTTCCAGTGTGACTAGAGCTATCATTTGACACCGTTTCAATAGACAATGGAGCTTTTCTGCGATTTTTATGCACCCCCAGACAAATTTGACAAACAAAGCTAAATTGAATTTACTACAAAAACGACCCAGTTTAGAGGGCTAAAAGCTAGTTAAATAGGACATTCTCAGTAATGTAGCACACATGGTCTGTTCCAGTGTGACTAGAGCTATCATTTGACACCGTTTCAATAGACAATGGAGCTTTTCTGCGATTTTTATGCACCCACAGACAAATTTGACAAACAAAGCTAAATTGAATTTACTACAAAAACGACCCAGTTTAGAGGGCTAAAAGCTAGTTAAATAGGACATTCTCAGTAATGTAGCACACATGGTCTGTTCCAGTGTGACTAGAGCTATCATTTGACACCGTTTCAATAGACAATGGAGCTTTTCTGCGATTTTTATGCACCCCCAGACAAATTTGACAAACAAAGCTAAATTGAATTTACTACAAAAACGACCCAGTTTAGAGGGCTAAAAGCTAGTTAAATAGGACATTCTCAGTAATGTAGCACACATGGTCTGTTCCAGTGTGACTAGAGCTATCTTTTGACACCGTTTCAATAGACAATGGAGCTTTTCTGCGATTTTTATGCACCCCCAGACAAATTTGACAAACAAAGCTAAATTGAATTTACTACAAAAACGACCCAGTTTAGAGGGCTAAAAGCTAGTTAAATAGGACATTCTCAGTAATGTAGCACACATGGTCTGTTCCAGTGTGACTAGAGCTATCATTTGACACCGTTTCAATAGACAATGGAGCTTTTCTGCGATTTTTATGCACCCCCAGACAAATTTGACAAACAAAGCTAAATTGAATTTACTACAAAAACGACCCAGTTTAGAGGGCTAAAAGCTAGTTAAATAGGACATTCTCAGTAATGTAGCACACATGGTCTGTTCCAGTGTGACTAGAGCTATCATTTGACACCGTTTCAATAGACAATGGAGCTTTTCTGCGATTTTTATGCACCCACAGACAAATTTGACAAACAAAGCTAAATTGAATTTACTACAAAAACGACCCAGTTTAGAGGGCTAAAAGCTAGTTAAATAGGACATTCTCAGTAATGTAGCACACATGGTCTGTTCCAGTGTGACTAGAGCTATCATTTGACACCGTTTCAATAGACAATGGAGCTTTTCTGCGATTTTTATGCACCCCCAGACAAATTTGACAAACAAAGCTAAATTGAATTTACTACAAAAACGACCCAGTTTAGAGGGCTAAAAGCTAGTTAAATAGGACATTCTCAGTAATGTAGCACACATGGTCTGTTCCAGTGTGACTAGAGCTATCTTTTGACACCGTTTCAATAGACAATGGAGCTTTTCTGCGATTTTTATGCACCCCCAGACAAATTTGACAAACAAAGCTAAATTGAATTTACTACAAAAACGACCCAGTTTAGAGGGCTAAAAGCTAGTTAAATAGGACATTCTCAGTAATGTAGCACACATGGTCTGTTCCAGTGTGACTAGAGCTATCATTTGACACCGTTTCAATAGACAATGGAGCTTTTCTGCGATTTTTATGCACCCCCAGACAAATTTGACAAACAAAGCTAAATTGAATTTACTACAAAAACGACCCAGTTTAGAGGGCTAAAAGCTAGTTAAATAGGACATTCTCAGTAATGTAGCACACATGGTCTGTTCCAGTGTGACTAGAGCTATCATTTGACACCGTTTCAATAGACAATGGAGCTTTTCTGCGATTTTTATGCACCCCCAGACAAATTTGACAAACAAAGCTAAATTGAATTTACTACAAAAACGACCCAGTTTAGAGGGCTAAAAGCTAGTTAAATAGGACATTCTCAGTAATGTAGCACACATGGTCTGTTCCAGTGTGACTAGAGCTATCATTTGACACCGTTTCAATAGACAATGGAGCTTTTCTGCGATTTTTATGCACCCCCAGACAAATTTGACAAACAAAGCTAAATTGAATTTACTACAAAAACGACCCAGTTTAGAGGGCTAAAAGCTAGTTAAATAGGACATTCTCAGTAATGTAGCACACATGGTCTGTTCCAGTGTGACTAGAGCTATCTTTTGACACCGTTTCAATAGACAATGGAGCTTTTCTGCGATTTTTATGCACCCCCAGACAAATTTGACAAACAAAGCTAAATTGAATTTACTACAAAAACGACCCAGTTTAGAGGGCTAAAAGCTAGTTAAATAGGACATTCTCAGTAATGTAGCACACATGGTCTGTTCCAGTGTGACTAGAGCTATCATTTGACACCGTTTCAATAGACAATGGAGCTTTTCTGCGATTTTTATGCACCCCCAGACAAATTTGACAAACAAAGCTAAATTGAATTTACTACAAAAACGACCCAGTTTAGAGGGCTAAAAGCTAGTTAAATAGGACATTCTCAGTAATGTAGCACACATGGTCTGTTCCAGTGTGACTAGAGCTATCATTTGACACCGTTTCAATAGACAATGGAGCTTTTCTGCGATTTTTATGCACCCACAGACAAATTTGACAAACAAAGCTAAATTGAATTTACTACAAAAACGACCCAGTTTAGAGGGCTAAAAGCTAGTTAAATAGGACATTCTCAGTAATGTAGCACACATGGTCTGTTCCAGTGTGACTAGAGCTATCATTTGACACCGTTTCAATAGACAATGGAGCTTTTCTGCGATTTTTATGCACCCCCAGACAAATTTGACAAACAAAGCTAAATTGAATTTACTACAAAAACGACCCAGTTTAGAGGGCTAAAAGCTAGTTAAATAGGACATTCTCAGTAATGTAGCACACATGGTCTGTTCCAGTGTGACTAGAGCTATCTTTTGACACCGTTTCAATAGACAATGGAGCTTTTCTGCGATTTTTATGCACCCCCAGACAAATTTGACAAACAAAGCTAAATTGAATTTGATACAAAAACGACCCAGTTTAGAGGGCTAAAAGCTAGTTAAATAGGACATTCTCAGTAATGTAACACACATGGTCTGTTCCAGTGTGACTAGAGCTATCATTTGACACCGTTTCAATAGAAAATTGAGCTTTTCTGCGATTTTTATGCACCCTCAGACAAATTTGACAAACATAGCTAAATTGAATTTGATACAAAAACGACCCAGTTTAGAGGGCTAAAAGCTAGTTAAATAGGACATTCTCAGTAATGTAGCACACATGGTCTGTTCCAGTGTGACTAGAGCTATCATTTGACACAGTTTCAATAGACAATGGAGCTTTTCTGCGATTTTTATGCACCCCCAGACAAATTTGACAAACAGAGCTAAATTGAATTTGATACAAAAACGATCCAGTTTAGAGGGCTAAAAGCTAGTTAAATAGGACATTCTCAGTAATGTAGCACACATGGTCTGTTCCAGTGTGACTAGAGCTATCTTTTGACACCGTTTCAATAGACAATGGAGTTTTTCTGCGATTTTTATGCACCCCCAGACAAATTTGACAAACAAAGCTAAATTGAATTTACTACAAAAACGACCCAGTTTAGAGGGCTAAAAGCTAGTTAAATAGGACATTCTCAGTAATGTAGCACACATGGTCTGTTCCAGTGTGACTAGAGCTATCATTTGACACCGTTTCAATAGACAATGGAGCTTTTCTGCGATTTTTATGCACCCTCAGACAAATTTGACAAACAAAGCTAAATTGAATTTGATACAAAAACGACCCAGTTTAGAGGGCTAAAAGCTAGTTAAATAGGACATTCTCAGTAATGTAGCACACATGGTCTGTTCCAGTGTGACTAGAGCTATCATTTGACACAGTTTCAATAGACAATGGAGCTTTTCTGCGATTTTTATGCACCCCCAGACAAATTTGACAAACAAAGCTAAATTGAATTTACTACAAAAACGACCCAGTTTAGAGGGCTAAAAGCTAGTTAAATAGGACATTCTCAGTAATGTAGCACACATGGTCTGTTCCAGTGTGACTAGAGCTATCATTTGACACAGTTTCAATAGACAATGGAGCTTTTCTGCGATTTTTATGCACCCCCAGACAAATTTGACAAACAGAGCTAAATTGAATTTGATAAAAAACGACCCAGTTTAGAGGGCTAAAAGCTAGTTAAATAGGACATTCTCAGTAATGTAACACACATGGTCTGTTCCAGTGTGACTAGAGCTATCATTTGACACCGTTTCAATAGAAAATTGAGCTTTTCTGCGATTTTTATGCACCCTCAGACAAATTTGACAAACATAGCTAAATTGAATTTGATACAAAAACGACCCAGTTTAGAGGGCTAAAAGCTAGTTAAATAGGACATTCTCAGTAATGTAGCACACATGGTCTGTTCCAGTGTGACTAGAGCTATCATTTGACACAGTTTCAATAGACAATGGAGCTTTTCTGCGATTTTTATGCACCCCCAGACAAATTTGACAAACAGAGCTAAATTGAATTTGATACAAAAACGATCCAGTTTAGAGGGCTAAAAGCTAGTTAAATAGGACATTCTCAGTAATGTAGCACACATGGTCTGTTCCAGTGTGACTAGAGCTATCTTTTGACACCGTTTCAATAGACAATGGAGTTTTTCTGCGATTTTTATGCACCCCCAGACAAATTTGACAAACAAAGCTAAATTGAATTTACTACAAAAACGACCCAGTTTAGAGGGCTAAAAGCTAGTTAAATAGGACATTCTCAGTAATGTAGCACACATGGTCTGTTCCAGTGTGACTAGAGCTATCATTTGACACCGTTTCAATAGACAATGGAGCTTTTCTGCGATTTTTATGCACCCCCAGACAAATTTGACAAACAAAGCTAAATTGAATTTACTACAAAAACGACCCAGTTTAGAGGGCTAAAAGCTAGTTAAATAGGACATTCTCAGTAATGTAGCACACATGGTCTGTTCCAGTGTGACTAGAGCTATCTTTTGACACCGTTTCAATAGACAATGGAGCTTTTCTGCGATTTTTATGCACCCACAGACAAATTTGACATACAAAGCTAAATTGAATTTACTACAAAAACGACTCAGTTTAGAGGGCTAAAAGCTAGTTAAATAGGACATTCTCAGTAATGTAGCACACATGGTCTGTTCCAGTGTGACTAGAGCTATCATTTGACACCGTTTCAATAGACAATGGAGCTTTTCTGCGATTTTTATGCACCCCCAGACAAATTTGACAAACAAAGCTAAATTGAATTTACTACAAAAACGACCCAGTTTAGAGGGCTAAAAGCTAGTTAAATAGGACATTCTCAGTAATGTAGCACACATGGTCTGTTCCAGTGTGACTAGAGCTATCTTTTGACACCGTTTCAATAGACAATGGAGCTTTTCTGCGATTTTTATGCACCCCCAGACAAATTTGACAAACAAAGCTAAATTGAATTTACTACAAAAACGACCCAGTTTAGAGGGCTAAAAGCTAGTTAAATAGGACATTCTCAGTAATGTAGCACACATGGTCTGTTCCAGTGTGACTAGAGCTATCATTTGACACCGTTTCAATAGACAATGGAGCTTTTCTGCGATTTTTATGCACCCCCAGACAAATTTGACAAACAAAGCTAAATTGAATTTACTACAAAAACGACCCAGTTTAGAGGGCTAAAAGCTAGTTAAATAGGACATTCTCAGTAATGTAGCACACATGGTCTGTTCCAGTGTGACTAGAGCTATCATTTGACACCGTTTCAATAGACAATGGAGCTTTTCTGCGATTTTTATGCACCCACAGACAAATTTGACAAACAAAGCTAAATTGAATTTACTACAAAAACGACCCAGTTTAGAGGGCTAAAAGCTAGTTAAATAGGACATTCTCAGTAATGTAGCACACATGGTCTGTTCCAGTGTGACTAGAGCTATCATTTGACACCGTTTCAATAGACAATGGAGCTTTTCTGCGATTTTTATGCACCCCCAGACAAATTTGACAAACAAAGCTAAATTGAATTTACTACAAAAACGACCCAGTTTAGAGGGCTAAAAGCTAGTTAAATAGGACATTCTCAGTAATGTAGCACACATGGTCTGTTCCAGTGTGACTAGAGCTATCTTTTGACACCGTTTCAATAGACAATGGAGCTTTTCTGCGATTTTTATGCACCCCCAGACAAATTTGACAAACAAAGCTAAATTGAATTTGATACAAAAACGACCCAGTTTAGAGGGCTAAAAGCTAGTTAAATAGGACATTCTCAGTAATGTAACACACATGGTCTGTTCCAGTGTGACTAGAGCTATCATTTGACACCGTTTCAATAGAAAATTGAGCTTTTCTGCGATTTTTATGCACCCTCAGACAAATTTGACAAACATAGCTAAATTGAATTTGATACAAAAACGACCCAGTTTAGAGGGCTAAAAGCTAGTTAAATAGGACATTCTCAGTAATGTAGCACACATGGTCTGTTCCAGTGTGACTAGAGCTATCATTTGACACAGTTTCAATAGACAATGGAGCTTTTCTGCGATTTTTATGCACCCCCAGACAAATTTGACAAACAGAGCTAAATTGAATTTGATACAAAAACGATCCAGGTTAGAGGGCTAAAAGCTAGTTAAATAGGACATTCTCAGTAATGTAGCACACATGGTCTGTTCCAGTGTGACTAGAGCTATCTTTTGACACCGTTTCAATAGACAATGGAGTTTTTCTGCGATTTTTATGCACCCCCAGACAAATTTGACAAACAAAGCTAAATTGAATTTACTACAAAAACGACCCAGTTTAGAGGGCTAAAAGCTAGTTAAATAGGACATTCTCAGTAATGTAGCACACATGGTCTGTTCCAGTGTGACTAGAGCTATCATTTGACACCGTTTCAATAGACAATGGAGCTTTTCTGCGATTTTTATGCACCCCCAGACAAATTTGACAAACATAGCTAAATTGAATTTACTACAAAAACGACCCAGTTTAGAGGGCTAAAAGCTAGTTAAATAGGACATTCTCAGTAATGTAGCACACATGGTCTGTTCCAGTGTGACTAGAGCTATCTTTTGACACCGTTTCAATAGACAATGGAGCTTTTCTGCGATTTTTATGCACCCACAGACAAATTTGACATACAAAGCTAAATTGAATTTACTACAAAAACGACTCAGTTTAGAGGGCTAAAAGCTAGTTAAATAGGACATTCTCAGTAATGTAGCACACATGGTCTGTTCCAGTGTGACTAGAGCTATCATTTGACACCGTTTCAATAGACAATGGAGCTTTTCTGCGATTTTTATGCACCCCCAGACAAATTTGACAAACAAAGCTAAATTGAATTTACTACAAAAACGACCCAGTTTAGAGGGCTAAAAGCTAGTTAAATAGGACATTCTCAGTAATGTAGCACACATGGTCTGTTCCAGTGTGACTAGAGCTATCTTTTGACACCGTTTCAATAGACAATGGAGCTTTTCTGCGATTTTTATGCACCCCCAGACAAATTTGACAAACAAAGCTAAATTGAATTTGATACAAAAACGACCCAGTTTAGAGGGCTAAAAGCTAGTTAAATAGGACATTCTCAGTAATGTAACACACATGGTCTGTTCCAGTGTGACTAGAGCTATCATTTGACACCGTTTCAATAGAAAATGGAGCTTTTCTGCGATTTTTATGCACCCCCAGACAAATTTGACAAACAAAGCTAAATTGAATTTACTACAAAAACGACGCAGTTTAGAGGGCTAAAAGCTAGTTAAATAGGACATTCTCAGTAATGTAGCACACATGGTCTGTTCCAGTGTGACTAGAGCTATCTTTTGACACCGTTTCAATAGACAATGGAGCTTTTCTGCGATTTTTATGCACCCCCAGACAAATTTGACAAACAAAGCTAAATTGAATTTACTACAAAAACGACCCAGTTTAGAGGGCTAAAAGCTAGTTAAATAGGACATTCTCAGTAATGTAGCACACATGGTCTGTTCCAGTGTGACTAGAGCTATCATTTGACACCGTTTCAATAGACAATGGAGCTTGTCTGCGATTTTTATGCACCCCAAGACAAATTTGACAAACAAAATCTAAATTGAATTTACTACAAAAACGACCCAGTTTAGAGGGCTAAAAGCTAGTTAAATAGGACATTCTCAGTAATGTAGCACACATGGTCTGTTCCAGTGTGACTAGAGCTATCTTTTGACACCGTTTCAATAGACAATGGAGCTTTTCTGCGATTTTTATGCACCCCCAGACAAATTTGACAAACAAAGCTAAATTGAATTTACTACAAAAACGACCCAGTTTAGAGGGCTAAAAGCTAGTTAAATAGGACATTCTCAGTAATGTAGCACACATGGTCTGTTCCAGTGTGACTAGAGCTATCATTTGACACCGTTTCAATAGAAAATGGAGCTTTTCTGCGATTTTTATGCACCCTCAGACAAATTTGACAAACAAAGCTAAATTGAATTTGATACAAAAACGACCCAGTTTAGAGGGCTAAAAGCTAGTTAAATAGGACATTCTCAGTAATGTAGCACACATGGTCTGTTCCAGTGTGACTAGAGCTATCATTTGACACCGTTTCAATAGACAATGGAGCTTTTCTGCGATTTTTATGCACCCCCAGACAAATTTGACAAACAAAGCTAAATTGAATTTGATACAAAAACGACCCAGTTTAGAGGGCTAAAAGCTAGTTAAATAGGACATTCTCAGTAATGTAACACACATGGTCTGTTCCAGTGTGACTAGAGCTATCATTTGACACCGTTTCAATAGAAAATGGAGCTTTTCTGCGATTTTTATGCACCCCCAGACAAATTTGACAAACAAAGCTAAATTGAATTTACTACAAAAACGACCCAGTTTAGAGGGCTAAAAGCTAGTTAAATAGGACATTCTCAGTAATGTAGCACACATGGTCTGTTCCAGTGTGACTAGAGCTATCTTTTGACACCGTTTCAATAGACAATGGAGCTTTTCTGCGATTTTTATGCACCCCCAGACAAATTTGACAAACAAAGCTAAATTGAATTTACTACAAAAACGACCCAGTTTAGAGGGCTAAAAGCTAGTTAAATAGGACATTCTCAGTAATGTAGCACACATGGTCTGTTCCAGTGTGACTAGAGCTATCATTTGACACCGTTTCAATAGACAATGGAGCTTTTCTGCGATTTTTATGCACCCCCAGACAAATTTGACAAACAAAGCTAAATTGAATTTACTACAAAAACGACCCAGTTTAGAGGGCTAAAAGCTAGTTAAATAGGACATTCTCAGTAATGTAGCACACATGGTCTGTTCCAGTGTGACTAGAGCTATCTTTTGACACCGTTTCAATAGACAATGGAGCTTTTCTGCGATTTTTATGCACCCCCAGACAAATTTGACAAACAAAGCTAAATTGAATTTACTACAAAAACGACCCAGTTTAGAGGGCTAAAAGCTAGTTAAATAGGACATTCTCAGTAATGTAGCACACATGGTCTGTTCCAGTGTGACTAGAGCTATCTTTTGACACCGTTTCAATAGACAATGGAGCTTTTCTGCGATTTTTATGCACCCCCAGACAAATTTGACAAACAAAGCTAAATTGAATTTACTACAAAAACGACCCAGTTTAGAGGGCTAAAAGCTAGTTAAATAGGACATTCTCAGTAATGTAGCACACATGGTCTGTTCCAGTGTGACTAGAGCTATCTTTTGACACCGTTTCAATAGACAATGGAGCTTGTCTGCGATTTTTATGCACCCCCAGACAAATTTGACAAACAAAGCTAAATTGAATTTACTACAAAAACGACCCAGTTTAGAGGGCTAAAAGCTAGTTAAATAGGACATTCTCAGTAATGTAGCACACATGGTCTGTTCCAGTGTGACTAGAGCTATCATTTGACACCGTTTCAATAGACAATGGAGCTTTTCTGCGATTTTTATGCACCCCCAGACAAATTTGACAAACAAAGCTAAATTGAATTTACTACAAAAACGACCCAGTTTAGAGGGCTAAAAGCTAGTTAAATAGGACATTCTCAGTAATGTAGCACACATGGTCTGTTCCAGTGTGACTAGAGCTATCATTTGACACAGTTTCAATAGACAATGGAGCTTTTCTGCGATTTTTATGCACCCCCAGACAAATTTGACAAACAAAGCTAAATTGAATTTGATACAAAAACGACCCAGTTTAGAGGGCTAAAAGCTAGTTAAATAGGACATTCTCAGTAATGTAGCACACATGGTCTGTTCCAGTGTGACTAGAGGTATCATTTGACACCGTTTCAATAGACAATGGAGCTTTTCTGCGATTTTTATGCACCCTCAGACAAATTTGACAAACAAAGCTAAATTGAATTTGATACAAAAACGACCCAGTTTAGAGGGCTAAAAGCTAGTTAAATAGGACATTCTCAGTAATGTAGCACACATGGTCTGTTCCAGTGTGACTAGAGCTATCATTTGACACCGTTTCAATAGACAATGGAGCTTTTCTGAGATTTTTATGCACCCCAGACAAATTTGACAAACAAAGCTAAATTGAATTTACTACAAAAACGACCCAGTTTAGAGGGCTAAAAGCTAGTTAAATAGGACATTCTCAGTAATGTAGCACACATGGTCTGTTCCAGTGTGACTAGAGCTATCTTTTGACACCGTTTCAATAGACAATGGAGCTTTTCTGCGATTTTTATGCACCCCCAGACAAATTTGACATACAAAGCTAAATTGAATTTACTACAAAAACGACTCAGTTTAGAGGGCTAAAAGCTAGTTAAATAGGACATTCTCAGTAATGTAGCACACATGGTCTGTTCCAGTGTGACTAGAGCTATCATTTGACACCGTTTCAATAGACAATGGAGCTTTTCTGCGATTTTTATGCACCCCCAGACAAATTTGACAAACAAAGCTAAATTGAATTTACTACAAAAACGACCCAGTTTAGAGGGCTAAAAGCTAGTTAAATAGGACATTCTCAGTAATGTAGCACACATGGTCTGTTCCAGTGTGACTAGAGCTATCATTTGACACCGTTTCAATAGACAATGGAGCTTTTCTGCGATTTTTATGCACCCCCAGACAAATTTGACAAACAAAGCTCAATTGAATTTACTACAAAAACGACCCAGTTTAGAGGGCTAAAAGCTAGTTAAATAGGACATTCTCAGTAATGTAGCACACATGGTCTGTTCCAGTGTGACTAGAGCTATCATTTGACACCGTTTCAATAGACAATGGAGCTTTTCTGCGATTTTTATGCACCCCCAGACAAATTTGACAAACAAAGCTAAATTGAATTTACTACAAAAACGACCCAGTTTAGAGGGCTAAAAGCTAGTTAAATAGGACATTCTCAGTAATGTAGCACACATGGTCTGTTCCAGTGTGACTAGAGCTATCATTTGACACCGTTTCAATAGACAATGGAGCTTTTCTGCGATTTTTATGCACCCCCAGACAAATTTGACAAACAAAGCTAAATTGAATTTACTACAAAAACGACCCAGTTTAGAGGGCTAAAAGCTAGTTAAATAGGACATTCTCAGTAATGTAGCACACATGGTCTGTTCCAGTGTGACTAGAGCTATCATTTGACACCGTTTCAATAGAAAATGGAGCTTTTCTGCGATTTTTATGCACCCTCAGACAAATTTGACAAACAAAGCTAAATTGAATTTACTACAAAAACGACCCAGTTTAGAGGGCTAAAAGCTAGTTAAATAGGACATTCTCAGTAATGTAGCACACATGGTCTGTTCCAGTGTGACTAGAGCTATCATTTGACACCGTTTCAATAGACAATGGAGCTTTTCTGCGATTTTTATGCACCCCCAGACAAATTTGACAAACAAAGCTAAATTGAATTTACTACAAAAACGACCCAGTTTAGAGGGCTAAAAGCTAGTTAAATAGGACATTCTCAGTAATGTAGCACACATGGTCTGTTCCAGTGTGACTAGAGCTATCTTTTGACACCGTTTCAATAGACAATGGAGCTTTTCTGCGATTTTTATGCACCCACAGACAAATTTGACATACAAAGCTAAATTGAATTTACTACAAAAACGACTCAGTTTAGAGGGCTAAAAGCTAGTTAAATAGGACATTCTCAGTAATGTAGCACACATGGTCTGTTCCAGTGTGACTAGAGCTATCATTTGACACCGTTTCAATAGACAATGGAGCTTTTCTGCGATTTTTATGCACCCCCAGACAAATTTGACAAACAAAGCTAAATTGAATTTACTACAAAAACGACCCAGTTTAGAGGGCTAAAAGCTAGTTAAATAGGACATTCTCAGTAATGTAGCACACATGGTCTGTTCCAGTGTGACTAGAGCTATCTTTTGACACCGTTTCAATAGACAATGGAGCTTTTCTGCGATTTTTATGCACCCCCAGACAAATTTGACAAACAAAGCTAAATTGAATTTACTACAAAAACGACCCAGTTTAGAGGGCTAAAAGCTAGTTAAATAGGACATTCTCAGTAATGTAGCACACATGGTCTGTTCCAGTGTGACTAGAGCTATCATTTGACACCGTTTCAATAGACAATGGAGCTTTTCTGCGATTTTTATGCACCCCCAGACAAATTTGACAAACAAAGCTAAATTGAATTTACTACAAAAACGACCCAGTTTAGAGGGCTAAAAGCTAGTTAAATAGGACATTCTCAGTAATGTAGCACACATGGTCTGTTCCAGTGTGACTAGAGCTATCATTTGACACCGTTTCAATAGACAATGGAGCTTTTCTGCGATTTTTATGCACCCTCAGACAAATTTGACAAACAAAGCTAAATTGAATTTGATACAAAAACGACCCAGTTTAGAGGGCTAAAAGCTAGTTAAATAGGACATTCTCAGTAATGTAGCACACATGGTCTGTTCCAGTGTGACTAGAGCTATCTTTTGACACCGTTTCAATAGACAATGGAGCTTGTCTGCGATTTTTATGCACCCCCAGACAAATTTGACAAACAAAGCTAAATTGAATTTACTACAAAAACGACCCAGTTTAGAGGGCTAAAAGCTAGTTAAATAGGACATTCTCAGTAATGTAGCACACATGGTCTGTTCCAGTGTGACTAGAGCTATCTTTTGACACCGTTTCAATAGACAATGGAGCTTGTCTGCGATTTTTATGCACCCCCAGACAAATTTGACAAACAAAGCTAAATTGAATTTACTACAAAAACGACCCAGTTTAGAGGGCTAAAAGCTAGTTAAATAGGACATTCTCAGTAATGTAGCACACATGGTCTGTTCCAGTGTGACTAGAGCTATCATTTGACACCGTTTCAATAGACAATGGAGCTTTTCTGCGATTTTTATGCACCCCCAGACAAATTTGACAAACAAAGCTAAATTGAATTTACTACAAAAACGACCCAGTTTAGAGGGCTAAAAGCTAGTTAAATAGGACATTCTCAGTAATGTAGCACACATGGTCTGTTCCAGTGTGACTAGAGCTATCATTTGACACAGTTTCAATAGACAATGGAGCTTTTCTGCGATTTTTATGCACCCCCAGACAAATTTGACAAACAAAGCTAAATTGAATTTGATACAAAAACGACCCAGTTTAGAGGGCTAAAAGCTAGTTAAATAGGACATTCTCAGTAATGTAGCACACATGGTCTGTTCCAGTGTGACTAGAGGTATCATTTGACACCGTTTCAATAGACAATGGAGCTTTTCTGCGATTTTTATGCACCCTCAGACAAATTTGACAAACAAAGCTAAATTGAATTTGATACAAAAACGACCCAGTTTAGAGGGCTAAAAGCTAGTTAAATAGGACATTCTCAGTAATGTAGCACACATGGTCTGTTCCAGTGTGACTAGAGCTATCATTTGACACCGTTTCAATAGACAATGGAGCTTTTCTGAGATTTTTATGCACCCCAGACAAATTTGACAAACAAAGCTAAATTGAATTTACTACAAAAACGACCCAGTTTAGAGGGCTAAAAGCTAGTTAAATAGGACATTCTCAGTAATGTAGCACACATGGTCTGTTCCAGTGTGACTAGAGCTATCTTTTGACACCGTTTCAATAGACAATGGAGCTTTTCTGCGATTTTTATGCACCCCCAGACAAATTTGACATACAAAGCTAAATTGAATTTACTACAAAAACGACTCAGTTTAGAGGGCTAAAAGCTAGTTAAATAGGACATTCTCAGTAATGTAGCACACATGGTCTGTTCCAGTGTGACTAGAGCTATCATTTGACACCGTTTCAATAGACAATGGAGCTTTTCTGCGATTTTTATGCACCCCCAGACAAATTTGACAAACAAAGCTAAATTGAATTTACTACAAAAACGACCCAGTTTAGAGGGCTAAAAGCTAGTTAAATAGGACATTCTCAGTAATGTAGCACACATGGTCTGTTCCAGTGTGACTAGAGCTATCATTTGACACCGTTTCAATAGACAATGGAGCTTTTCTGCGATTTTTATGCACCCCCAGACAAATTTGACAAACAAAGCTCAATTGAATTTACTACAAAAACGACCCAGTTTAGAGGGCTAAAAGCTAGTTAAATAGGACATTCTCAGTAATGTAGCACACATGGTCTGTTCCAGTGTGACTAGAGCTATCATTTGACACCGTTTCAATAGACAATGGAGCTTTTCTGCGATTTTTATGCACCCCCAGACAAATTTGACAAACAAAGCTAAATTGAATTTACTACAAAAACGACCCAGTTTAGAGGGCTAAAAGCTAGTTAAATAGGACATTCTCAGTAATGTAGCACACATGGTCTGTTCCAGTGTGACTAGAGCTATCATTTGACACCGTTTCAATAGACAATGGAGCTTTTCTGCGATTTTTATGCACCCCCAGACAAATTTGACAAACAAAGCTAAATTGAATTTACTACAAAAACGACCCAGTTTAGAGGGCTAAAAGCTAGTTAAATAGGACATTCTCAGTAATGTAGCACACATGGTCTGTTCCAGTGTGACTAGAGCTATCATTTGACACCGTTTCAATAGAAAATGGAGCTTTTCTGCGATTTTTATGCACCCTCAGACAAATTTGACAAACAAAGCTAAATTGAATTTACTACAAAAACGACCCAGTTTAGAGGGCTAAAAGCTAGTTAAATAGGACATTCTCAGTAATGTAGCACACATGGTCTGTTCCAGTGTGACTAGAGCTATCATTTGACACCGTTTCAATAGACAATGGAGCTTTTCTGCGATTTTTATGCACCCCCAGACAAATTTGACAAACAAAGCTAAATTGAATTTACTACAAAAACGACCCAGTTTAGAGGGCTAAAAGCTAGTTAAATAGGACATTCTCAGTAATGTAGCACACATGGTCTGTTCCAGTGTGACTAGAGCTATCTTTTGACACCGTTTCAATAGACAATGGAGCTTTTCTGCGATTTTTATGCACCCACAGACAAATTTGACATACAAAGCTAAATTGAATTTACTACAAAAACGACTCAGTTTAGAGGGCTAAAAGCTAGTTAAATAGGACATTCTCAGTAATGTAGCACACATGGTCTGTTCCAGTGTGACTAGAGCTATCATTTGACACCGTTTCAATAGACAATGGAGCTTTTCTGCGATTTTTATGCACCCCCAGACAAATTTGACAAACAAAGCTAAATTGAATTTACTACAAAAACGACCCAGTTTAGAGGGCTAAAAGCTAGTTAAATAGGACATTCTCAGTAATGTAGCACACATGGTCTGTTCCAGTGTGACTAGAGCTATCTTTTGACACCGTTTCAATAGACAATGGAGCTTTTCTGCGATTTTTATGCACCCCCAGACAAATTTGACAAACAAAGCTAAATTGAATTTACTACAAAAACGACCCAGTTTAGAGGGCTAAAAGCTAGTTAAATAGGACATTCTCAGTAATGTAGCACACATGGTCTGTTCCAGTGTGACTAGAGCTATCATTTGACACCGTTTCAATAGACAATGGAGCTTTTCTGCGATTTTTATGCACCCCCAGACAAATTTGACAAACAAAGCTAAATTGAATTTACAACAAAAACGACCCAGTTTAGAGGGCTAAAAGCTAGTTAAATAGGACATTCTCAGTAATGTAGCACACATGGTCTGTTCCAGTGTGACTAGACCTATCATTTGACACCGTTTCAATAGACAATGGAGCTTTTCTGCGATTTTTATGCACCCCCAGACAAATTTGACAAACAAAGCTAAATTGAATTTACTACAAAAACGACCCAGTTTAGAGGGCTAAAAGCTAGTTAAATAGGACATTCTCAGTAATGTAGCACACATGGTCTGTTCCAGTGTGACTAGAGCTATCATTTGACACCGTTTCAATAGACAATGGAGCTTTTCTGCGATTTTTATGCACCCCCAGACAAATTTGACAAACAAAGCTAAATTGAATTTACTACAAAAACGACCCAGTTTAGAGGGCTAAAAGCTAGTTAAATAGGACATTCTCAGTAATGTAGCACACATGGTCTGTTCCAGTGTGACTAGAGCTATCTTTTGACACCGTTTCAATAGACAATGGAGCTTTTCTGCGATTTTTATGCACCCACAGACAAATTTGACATACAAAGCTAAATTGAATTTACTACAAAAACGACTCAGTTTAGAGGGCTAAAAGCTAGTTAAATAGGACATTCTCAGTAATGTAGCACACATGGTCTGTTCCAGTGTGACTAGAGCTATCATTTGACACCGTTTCAATAGACAATGGAGCTTTTCTGCGATTTTTATGCACCCCCAGACAAATTTGACAAACAAAGCTAAATTGAATTTACTACAAAAACGACCCAGTTTAGAGGGCTAAAAGCTAGTTAAATAGGACATTCTCAGTAATGTAGCACACATGGTCTGTTCCAGTGTGACTAGAGCTATCTTTTGACACCGTTTCAATAGACAATGGAGCTTTTCTGCGATTTTTATGCACCCCCAGACAAATTTGACAAACAAAGCTAAATTGAATTTACTACAAAAACGACCCAGTTTAGAGGGCTAAAAGCTAGTTAAATAGGACATTCTCAGTAATGTAGCACACATGGTCTGTTCCAGTTTGACTAGAGCTATCATTTGACACCGTTTCAATAGACAATGGAGCTTTTCTGCGATTTTTATGCACCCCCAGACAAATTTGACAAACAAAGCTAAATTGAATTTACTACAAAAACGACCCAGTTTAGAGGGCTAAAAGCTAGTTAAATAGGACATTCTCAGTAATGTAGCACACATGGTCTGTTCCAGTGTGACTAGAGCTATCATTTGACACCGTTTCAATAGACAATGGAGCTTTTCTGCGATTTTTATGCACCCTCAGACAAATTTGACAAACAAAGCTAAATTGAATTTGATACAAAAACGACCCAGTTTAGAGGGCTAAAAGCTAGTTAAATAGGACATTCTCAGTAATGTAGCACACATGGTCTGTTCCAGTGTGACTAGAGCTATCTTTTGACACCGTTTCAATAGACAATGGAGCTTGTCTGCGATTTTTATGCACCCCCAGACAAATTTGACAAACAAAGCTAAATTGAATTTACTACAAAAACGACCCAGTTTAGAGGGCTAAAAGCTAGTTAAATAGGACATTCTCAGTAATGTAGCACACATGGTCTGTTCCAGTGTGACTAGAGCTATCTTTTGACACCGTTTCAATAGACAATGGAGCTTGTCTGCGATTTTTATGCACCCCCAGACAAATTTGACAAACAAAGCTAAATTGAATTTACTACAAAAACGACCCAGTTTAGAGGGCTAAAAGCTAGTTAAATAGGACATTCTCAGTAATGTAGCACACATGGTCTGTTCCAGTGTGACTAGAGCTATCATTTGACACCGTTTCAATAGACAATGGAGCTTTTCTGCGATTTTTATGCACCCCCAGACAAATTTGACAAACAAAGCTAAATTGAATTTACTACAAAAACGACCCAGTTTAGAGGGCTAAAAGCTAGTTAAATAGGACATTCTCAGTAATGTAGCACACATGGTCTGTTCCAGTGTGACTAGAGCTATCATTTGACACAGTTTCAATAGACAATGGAGCTTTTCTGCGATTTTTATGCACCCCCAGACAAATTTGACAAACAAAGCTAAATTGAATTTGATACAAAAACGACCCAGTTTAGAGGGCTAAAAGCTAGTTAAATAGGACATTCTCAGTAATGTAGCACACATGGTCTGTTCCAGTGTGACTAGAGGTATCATTTGACACCGTTTCAATAGACAATGGAGCTTTTCTGCGATTTTTATGCACCCTCAGACAAATTTGACAAACAAAGCTAAATTGAATTTGATACAAAAACGACCCAGTTTAGAGGGCTAAAAGCTAGTTAAATAGGACATTCTCAGTAATGTAGCACACATGGTCTGTTCCAGTGTGACTAGAGCTATCATTTGACACCGTTTCAATAGACAATGGAGCTTTTCTGCGATTTTTATGCACCCCAGACAAATTTGACAAACAAAGCTAAATTGAATTTACTACAAAAACGACCCAGTTTAGAGGGCTAAAAGCTAGTTAAATAGGACATTCTCAGTAATGTAGCACACATGGTCTGTTCCAGTGTGACTAGAGCTATCTTTTGACACCGTTTCAATAGACAATGGAGCTTTTCTGCGATTTTTATGCACCCCCAGACAAATTTGACATACAAAGCTAAATTGAATTTACTACAAAAACGACTCAGTTTAGAGGGCTAAAAGCTAGTTAAATAGGACATTCTCAGTAATGTAGCACACATGGTCTGTTCCAGTGTGACTAGAGCTATCATTTGACACCGTTTCAATAGACAATGGAGCTTTTCTGCGATTTTTATGCACCCCCAGACAAATTTGACAAACAAAGCTAAATTGAATTTACTACAAAAACGACCCAGTTTAGAGGGCTAAAAGCTAGTTAAATAGGACATTCTCAGTAATGTAGCACACATGGTCTGTTCCAGTGTGACTAGAGCTATCATTTGACACCGTTTCAATAGACAATGGAGCTTTTCTGCTATTTTTATGCACCCCCAGACAAATTTGACAAACAAAGCTCAATTGAATTTACTACAAAAACGACCCAGTTTAGAGGGCTAAAAGCTAGTTAAATAGGACATTCTCAGTAATGTAGCACACATGGTCTGTTCCAGTGTGACTAGAGCTATCATTTGACACCGTTTCAATAGACAATGGAGCTTTTCTGCGATTTTTATGCACCCCCAGACAAATTTGACAAACAAAGCTAAATTGAATTTACTACAAAAACGACCCAGTTTAGAGGGCTAAAAGCTAGTTAAATAGGACATTCTCAGTAATGTAGCACACATGGTCTGTTCCAGTGTGACTAGAGCTATCATTTGACACCGTTTCAATAGACAATGGAGCTTTTCTGCGATTTTTATGCACCCCCAGACAAATTTGACAAACAAAGCTAAATTGAATTTACTACAAAAACGACCCAGTTTAGAGGGCTAAAAGCTAGTTAAATAGGACATTCTCAGTAATGTAGCACACATGGTCTGTTCCAGTGTGACTAGAGCTATCATTTGACACCGTTTCAATAGAAAATGGAGCTTTTCTGCGATTTTTATGCACCCTCAGACAAATTTGACAAATAAAGCTAAATTGAATTTACTACAAAAACGACCCAGTTTAGAGGGCTAAAAGCTAGTTAAATAGGACATTCTCAGTAATGTAGCACACATGGTCTGTTCCAGTGTGACTAGAGCTATCATTTGACACCGTTTCAATAGACAATGGAGCTTTTCTGCGATTTTTATGCACCCCCAGACAAATTTGACAAACAAAGCTAAATTGAATTTACTACAAAAACGACCCAGTTTAGAGGGCTAAAAGCTAGTTAAATAGGACATTCTCAGTAATGTAGCACACATGGTCTGTTCCAGTGTGACTAGAGCTATCTTTTGACACCGTTTCAATAGACAATGGAGCTTTTCTGCGATTTTTATGCACCCACAGACAAATTTGACATACAAAGCTAAATTGAATTTACTACAAAAACGACTCAGTTTAGAGGGCTAAAAGCTAGTTAAATAGGACATTCTCAGTAATGTAGCACACATGGTCTGTTCCAGTGTGACTAGAGCTATCATTTGACACCGTTTCAATAGACAATGGAGCTTTTCTGCGATTTTTATGCACCCCCAGACAAATTTGACAAACAAAGCTAAATTGAATTTACTACAAAAACGACCCAGTTTAGAGGGCTAAAAGCTAGTTAAATAGGACATTCTCAGTAATGTAGCACACATGGTCTGTTCCAGTGTGACTAGAGCTATCTTTTGACACCGTTTCAATAGACAATGGAGCTTTTCTGCGATTTTTATGCACCCCCAGACAAATTTGACAAACAAAGCTAAATTGAATTTACTACAAAAACGACCCAGTTTAGAGGGCTAAAAGCTAGTTAAATAGGACATTCTCAGTAATGTAGCACACATGGTCTGTTCCAGTGTGACTAGAGCTATCATTTGACACCGTTTCAATAGACAATGGAGCTTTTCTGCGATTTTTATGCACCCCCAGACAAATTTGACAAACAAAGCTAAATTGAATTTACTACAAAAACGACCCAGTTTAGAGGGCTAAAAGCTAGTTAAATAGGACATTCTCAGTAATGTAGCACACATGGTCTGTTCCAGTGTGACTAGACCTATCATTTGACACCGTTTCAATAGACAATGGAGCTTTTCTGCGATTTTTATGCACCCACAGACAAATTTGACATACAAAGCTAAATTGAATTTACTACAAAAACGACTCAGTTTAGAGGGCTAAAAGCTAGTTAAATAGGACATTCTCAGTAATGTAGCACACATGGTCTGTTCCAGTGTGACTAGAGCTATCATTTGACACCGTTTCAATAGACAATGGAGCTTTTCTGCGATTTTTATGCACCCCCAGACAAATTTGACAAACAAAGCTAAATTGAATTTACTACAAAAACGACCCAGTTTAGAGGGCTAAAAGCTAGTTAAATAGGACATTCTCAGTAATGTAGCACACATGGTCTGTTCCAGTGTGACTAGAGCTATCTTTTGACACCGTTTCAATAGACAATGGAGCTTTTCTGCGATTTTTATGCACCCCCAGACAAATTTGACAAACAAAGCTAAATTGAATTTACTACAAAAACGACCCAGTTTAGAGGGCTAAAAGCTAGTTAAATAGGACATTCTCAGTAATGTAGCACACATGGTCTGTTCCAGTGTGACTAGAGCTATCATTTGACACCGTTTCAATAGACAATGGAGCTTTTCTGCGATTTTTATGCACCCCCAGACAAATTTGACAAACAAAGCTAAATTGAATTTACAACAAAAACGACCCAGTTTAGAGGGCTAAAAGCTAGTTAAATAGGACATTCTCAGTAATGTAGCACACATGGTCTGTTCCAGTGTGACTAGACCTATCATTTGACACCGTTTCAATAGACAATGGAGCTTTTCTGCGATTTTTATGCACCCCCAGACAAATTTGACATACAAAGCTAAATTGAATTTACTACAAAAACGACTCAGTTTAGAGGGCTAAAAGCTAGTTAAATAGGACATTCTCAGTAATGTAGCACACATGGTCTGTTCCAGTGTGACTAGAGCTATCATTTGACACCGTTTCAATAGACAATGGAGCTTTTCTGCGATTTTTATGCACCCCCAGACAAATTTGACAAACAAAGCTAAATTGAATTTACTACAAAAACGACCCAGTTTAGAGGGCTAAAAGCTAGTTAAATAGGACATTCTCAGTAATGTAGCACACATGGTCTGTTCCAGTGTGACTAGAGCTATCATTTGACACCGTTTCAATAGACAATGGAGCTTTTCTGCGATTTTTATGCACCCCCAGACAAATTTGACAAACAAAGCTCAATTGAATTTACTACAAAAACGACCCAGTTTAGAGGGCTAAAAGCTAGTTAAATAGGACATTCTCAGTAATGTAGCACACATGGTCTGTTCCAGTGTGACTAGAGCTATCATTTGACACCGTTTCAATAGACAATGGAGCTTTTCTGCGATTTTTATGCACCCCCAGACAAATTTGACAAACAAAGCTAAATTGAATTTACTACAAAAACGACCCAGTTTAGAGGGCTAAAAGCTAGTTAAATAGGACATTCTCAGTAATGTAGCACACATGGTCTGTTCCAGTGTGACTAGAGCTATCATTTGACACCGTTTCAATAGACAATGGAGCTTTTCTGCGATTTTTATGCACCCCCAGACAAATTTGACAAACAAAGCTAAATTGAATTTACTACAAAAACGACCCAGTTTAGAGGGCTAAAAGCTAGTTAAATAGGACATTCTCAGTAATGTAGCACACATGGTCTGTTCCAGTGTGACTAGAGCTATCATTTGACACCGTTTCAATAGAAAATGGAGCTTTTCTGCGATTTTTATGCACCCTCAGACAAATTTGACAAACAAAGCTAAATTGAATTTACTACAAAAACGACCCAGTTTAGAGGGCTAAAAGCTAGTTAAATAGGACATTCTCAGTAATGTAGCACACATGGTCTGTTCCAGTGTGACTAGAGCTATCATTTGACACCGTTTCAATAGACAATGGAGCTTTTCTGCGATTTTTATGCACCCCCAGACAAATTTGACAAACAAAGCTAAATTGAATTTACTACAAAAACGACCCAGTTTAGAGGGCTAAAAGCTAGTTAAATAGGACATTCTCAGTAATGTAGCACACATGGTCTGTTCCAGTGTGACTAGAGCTATCTTTTGACACCGTTTCAATAGACAATGGAGCTTTTCTGCGATTTTTATGCACCCACAGACAAATTTGACATACAAAGCTAAATTGAATTTACTACAAAAACGACTCAGTTTAGAGGGCTAAAAGCTAGTTAAATAGGACATTCTCAGTAATGTAGCACACATGGTCTGTTCCAGTGTGACTAGAGCTATCATTTGACACCGTTTCAATAGACAATGGAGCTTTTCTGCGATTTTTATGCACCCCCAGACAAATTTGACAAACAAAGCTAAATTGAATTTACTACAAAAACGACCCAGTTTAGAGGGCTAAAAGCTAGTTAAATAGGACATTCTCAGTAATGTAGCACACATGGTCTGTTCCAGTGTGACTAGAGCTATCTTTTGACACCGTTTCAATAGACAATGGAGCTTTTCTGCGATTTTTATGCACCCCCAGACAAATTTGACAAACAAAGCTAAATTGAATTTACTACAAAAACGACCCAGTTTAGAGGGCTAAAAGCTAGTTAAATAGGACATTCTCAGTTATGTAGCACACATGGTCTGTTCCAGTGTGACTAGAGCTATCATTTGACACCGTTTCAATAGACAATGGAGCTTTTCTGCGATTTTTATGCACCCCCAGACAAATTTGACAAACAAAGCTAAATTGAATTTACTACAAAAACGACCCAGTTTAGAGGGCTAAAAGCTAGTTAAATAGGACATTCTCAGTAATGTAGCACACATGGTCTGTTCCAGTGTGACTAGAGCTATCATTTGACACCGTTTCAATAGACAATGGAGCTTTTCTGCGATTTTTATGCACCCCCAGACAAATTTGACAAACAAAGCTAAATTGAATTTACTACAAAAACGACCCAGTTTAGAGGGCTAAAAGCTAGTTAAATAGGACATTCTCAGTAATGTAGCACACATGGTCTGTTCCAGTGTGACTAGAGCTATCTTTTGACACCGTTTCAATAGACAATGGAGCTTTTCTGCGATTTTTATGCACCCACAGACAAATTTGACATACAAAGCTAAATTGAATTTACTACAAAAACGACTCAGTTTAGAGGGCTAAAAGCTAGTTAAATAGGACATTCTCAGTAATGTAGCACACATGGTCTGTTCCAGTGTGACTAGAGCTATCATTTGACACCGTTTCAATAGACAATGGAGCTTTTCTGCGATTTTTATGCACCCCCAGACAAATTTGACAAACAAAGCTAAATTGAATTTACTACAAAAACGACCCAGTTTAGAGGGCTAAAAGCTAGTTAAATAGGACATTCTCAGTAATGTAGCACACATGGTCTGTTCCAGTGTGACTAGAGCTATCTTTTGACACCGTTTCAATAGACAATGGAGCTTTTCTGCGATTTTTATGCACCCCCAGACAAATTTGACAAACAAAGCTAAATTGAATTTACTACAAAAACGACCCAGTTTAGAGGGCTAAAAGCTAGTTAAATAGGACATTCTCAGTAATGTAGCACACATGGTCTGTTCCAGTTTGACTAGAGCTATCATTTGACACCGTTTCAATAGACAATGGAGCTTTTCTGCGATTTTTATGCACCCCCAGACAAATTTGACAAACAAAGCTAAATTGAATTTACTACAAAAACGACCCAGTTTAGAGGGCTAAAAGCTAGTTAAATAGGACATTCTCAGTAATGTAGCACACATGGTCTGTTCCAGTGTGACTAGAGCTATCATTTGACACCGTTTCAATAGACAATGGAGCTTTTCTGCGATTTTTATGCACCCTCAGACAAATTTGACAAACAAAGCTAAATTGAATTTGATACAAAAACGACCCAGTTTAGAGGGCTAAAAGCTAGTTAAATAGGACATTCTCAGTAATGTAGCACACATGGTCTGTTCCAGTGTGACTAGAGCTATCTTTTGACACCGTTTCAATAGACAATGGAGCTTGTCTGCGATTTTTATGCACCCCCAGACAAATTTGACAAACAAAGCTAAATTGAATTTACTACAAAAACGACCCAGTTTAGAGGGCTAAAAGCTAGTTAAATAGGACATTCTCAGTAATGTAGCACACATGGTCTGTTCCAGTGTGACTAGAGCTATCTTTTGACACCGTTTCAATAGACAATGGAGCTTGTCTGCGATTTTTATGCACCCCCAGACAAATTTGACAAACAAAGCTAAATTGAATTTACTACAAAAACGACCCAGTTTAGAGGGCTAAAAGCTAGTTAAATAGGACATTCTCAGTAATGTAGCACACATGGTCTGTTCCAGTGTGACTAGAGCTATCATTTGACACCGTTTCAATAGACAATGGAGCTTTTCTGCGATTTTTATGCACCCCCAGACAAATTTGACAAACAAAGCTAAATTGAATTTACTACAAAAACGACCCAGTTTAGAGGGCTAAAAGCTAGTTAAATAGGACATTCTCAGTAATGTAGCACACATGGTCTGTTCCAGTGTGACTAGAGCTATCATTTGACACAGTTTCAATAGACAATGGAGCTTTTCTGCGATTTTTATGCACCCCCAGACAAATTTGACAAACAAAGCTAAATTGAATTTGATACAAAAACGACCCAGTTTAGAGGGCTAAAAGCTAGTTAAATAGGACATTCTCAGTAATGTAGCACACATGGTCTGTTCCAGTGTGACTAGAGGTATCATTTGACACCGTTTCAATAGACAATGGAGCTTTTCTGCGATTTTTATGCACCCTCAGACAAATTTGACAAACAAAGCTAAATTGAATTTGATACAAAAACGACCCAGTTTAGAGGGCTAAAAGCTAGTTAAATAGGACATTCTCAGTAATGTAGCACACATGGTCTGTTCCAGTGTGACTAGAGCTATCATTTGACACCGTTTCAATAGACAATGGAGCTTTTCTGCGATTTTTATGCACCCCAGACAAATTTGACAAACAAAGCTAAATTGAATTTACTACAAAAACGACCCAGTTTAGAGGGCTAAAAGCTAGTTAAATAGGACATTCTCAGTAATGTAGCACACATGGTCTGTTCCAGTGTGACTAGAGCTATCTTTTGACACCGTTTCAATAGACAATGGAGCTTTTCTGCGATTTTTATGCACCCCCAGACAAATTTGACATACAAAGCTAAATTGAATTTACTACAAAAACGACTCAGTTTAGAGGGCTAAAAGCTAGTTAAATAGGACATTCTCAGTAATGTAGCACACATGGTCTGTTCCAGTGTGACTAGAGCTATCATTTGACACCGTTTCAATAGACAATGGAGCTTTTCTGCGATTTTTATGCACCCCCAGACAAATTTGACAAACAAAGCTAAATTGAATTTACTACAAAAACGACCCAGTTTAGAGGGCTAAAAGCTAGTTAAATAGGACATTCTCAGTAATGTAGCACACATGGTCTGTTCCAGTGTGACTAGAGCTATCATTTGACACCGTTTCAATAGACAATGGAGCTTTTCTGCGATTTTTATGCACCCCCAGACAAATTTGACAAACAAAGCTCAATTGAATTTACTACAAAAACGACCCAGTTTAGAGGGCTAAAAGCTAGTTAAATAGGACATTCTCAGTAATGTAGCACACATGGTCTGTTCCAGTGTGACTAGAGCTATCATTTGACACCGTTTCAATAGACAATGGAGCTTTTCTGCGATTTTTATGCACCCCCAGACAAATTTGACAAACAAAGCTAAATTGAATTTACTACAAAAACGACCCAGTTTAGAGGGCTAAAAGCTAGTTAAATAGGACATTCTCAGTAATGTAGCACACATGGTCTGTTCCAGTGTGACTAGAGCTATCATTTGACACCGTTTCAATAGACAATGGAGCTTTTCTGCGATTTTTATGCACCCCCAGACAAATTTGACAAACAAAGCTAAATTGAATTTACTACAAAAACGACCCAGTTTAGAGGGCTAAAAGCTAGTTAAATAGGACATTCTCAGTAATGTAGCACACATGGTCTGTTCCAGTGTGACTAGAGCTATCATTTGACACCGTTTCAATAGAAAATGGAGCTTTTCTGCGATTTTTATGCACCCTCAGACAAATTTGACAAACAAAGCTAAATTGAATTTACTACAAAAACGACCCAGTTTAGAGGGCTAAAAGCTAGTTAAATAGGACATTCTCAGTAATGTAGCACACATGGTCTGTTCCAGTGTGACTAGAGCTATCATTTGACACCGTTTCAATAGACAATGGAGCTTTTCTGCGATTTTTATGCACCCCCAGACAAATTTGACAAACAAAGCTAAATTGAATTTACTACAAAAACGACCCAGTTTAGAGGGCTAAAAGCTAGTTAAATAGGACATTCTCAGTAATGTAGCACACATGGTCTGTTCCAGTGTGACTAGAGCTATCTTTTGACACCGTTTCAATAGACAATGGAGCTTTTCTGCGATTTTTATGCACCCACAGACAAATTTGACATACAAAGCTAAATTGAATTTACTACAAAAACGACTCAGTTTAGAGGGCTAAAAGCTAGTTAAATAGGACATTCTCAGTAATGTAGCACACATGGTCTGTTCCAGTGTGACTAGAGCTATCATTTGACACCGTTTCAATAGACAATGGAGCTTTTCTGCGATTTTTATGCACCCCCAGACAAATTTGACAAACAAAGCTAAATTGAATTTACTACAAAAACGACCCAGTTTAGAGGGCTAAAAGCTAGTTAAATAGGACATTCTCAGTAATGTAGCACACATGGTCTGTTCCAGTGTGACTAGAGCTATCTTTTGACACCGTTTCAATAGACAATGGAGCTTTTCTGCGATTTTTATGCACCCCCAGACAAATTTGACAAACAAAGCTAAATTGAATTTACTACAAAAACGACCCAGTTTAGAGGGCTAAAAGCTAGTTAAATAGGACATTCTCAGTAATGTAGCACACATGGTCTGTTCCAGTGTGACTAGAGCTATCATTTGACACCGTTTCAATAGACAATGGAGCTTTTCTGCGATTTTTATGCACCCCCAGACAAATTTGACAAACAAAGCTAAATTGAATTTACTACAAAAACGACCCAGTTTAGAGGGCTAAAAGCTAGTTAAATAGGACATTCTCAGTAATGTAGCACACATGGTCTGTTCCAGTGTGACTAGAGCTATCATTTGACACCGTTTCAATAGACAATGGAGCTTTTCTGCGATTTTTATGCACCCACAGACAAATTTGACAAACTAAGCTAAATTGAATTTACTACAAAAACGACCCAGTTTAGAGGGCTAAAAGCTAGTTAAATAGGACATTCTCAGTAATGTAGCACACATGGTCTGTTCCAGTGTGACTAGAGCTATCTTTTGACACCATTTCAATAGACAATGGAGCTTTTCTGCGATTTTTATGCACCCACAGACAAATTTGACATACAAAGCTAAATTGAATTTACTACAAAAACGACTCAGTTTAGAGGGCTAAAAGCTAGTTAAATAGGACATTCTCAGTAATGTAGCACACATGGTCTGTTCCAGTGTGACTAGAGCTATCTTTTGACACCGTTTCAATAGACAATGGAGCTTTTCTGCGATTTTTATGCACCCCCAGACAAATTTGACAAACAAAGCTAAATTGAATTTACTACAAAAACGACCCAGTTTAGAGGGCTAAAAGCTAGTTAAATAGGACATTCTCAGTAATGTAGCACACATGGTCTGTTCCAGTTTGACTAGAGCTATCATTTGACACCGTTTCAATAGACAATGGAGCTTTTCTGCGATTTTTATGCACCCCCAGACAAATTTGACAAACAAAGCTAAATTGAATTTACTACAAAAACGACCCAGTTTAGAGGGCTAAAAGCTAGTTAAATAGGACATTCTCAGTAATGTAGCACACATGGTCTGTTCCAGTGTGACTAGAGCTATCTTTTGACACCGTTTCAATAGACAATGGAGCTTGTCTGCGATTTTTATGCACCCCCAGACAAATTTGACAAACAAAGCTAAATTGAATTTACTACAAAAACGACCCAGTTTAGAGGGCTAAAAGCTAGTTAAATAGGACATTCTCAGTAATGTAGCACACATGGTCTGTTCCAGTGTGACTAGAGCTATCTTTTGACACCGTTTCAATAGACAATGGAGCTTGTCTGCGATTTTTATGCACCCCCAGACAAATTTGACAAACAAAGCTAAATTGAATTTACTACAAAAACGACCCAGTTTAGAGGGCTAAAAGCTAGTTAAATAGGACATTCTCAGTAATGTAGCACACATGGTCTGTTCCAGTGTGACTAGAGCTATCATTTGACACCGTTTCAATAGACAATGGAGCTTTTCTGCGATTTTTATGCACCCCCAGACAAATTTGACAAACAAAGCTAAATTGAATTTACTACAAAAACGACCCAGTTTAGAGGGCTAAAAGCTAGTTAAATAGGACATTCTCAGTAATGTAGCACACATGGTCTGTTCCAGTGTGACTAGAGCTATCATTTGACACAGTTTCAATAGACAATGGAGCTTTTCTGCGATTTTTATGCACCCCCAGACAAATTTGACAAACAAAGCTAAATTGAATTTGATACAAAAACGACCCAGTTTAGAGGGCTAAAAGCTAGTTAAATAGGACATTCTCAGTAATGTAGCACACATGGTCTGTTCCAGTGTGACTAGAGGTATCATTTGACACCGTTTCAATAGACAATGGAGCTTTTCTGCGATTTTTATGCACCCTCAGACAAATTTGACAAACAAAGCTAAATTGAATTTGATACAAAAACGACCCAGTTTAGAGGGCTAAAAGCTAGTTAAATAGGACATTCTCAGTAATGTAGCACACATGGTCTGTTCCAGTGTGACTAGAGCTATCATTTGACACCGTTTCAATAGACAATGGAGCTTTTCTGAGATTTTTATGCACCCCAGACAAATTTGACAAACAAAGCTAAATTGAATTTACTACAAAAACGACCCAGTTTAGAGGGCTAAAAGCTAGTTAAATAGGACATTCTCAGTAATGTAGCACACATGGTCTGTTCCAGTGTGACTAGAGCTATCTTTTGACACCGTTTCAATAGACAATGGAGCTTTTCTGCGATTTTTATGCACCCCCAGACAAATTTGACATACAAAGCTAAATTGAATTTACTACAAAAACGACTCAGTTTAGAGGGCTAAAAGCTAGTTAAATAGGACATTCTCAGTAATGTAGCACACATGGTCTGTTCCAGTGTGACTAGAGCTATCATTTGACACCGTTTCAATAGACAATGGAGCTTTTCTGCGATTTTTATGCACCCCCAGACAAATTTGACAAACAAAGCTAAATTGAATTTACTACAAAAACGACCCAGTTTAGAGGGCTAAAAGCTAGTTAAATAGGACATTCTCAGTAATGTAGCACACATGGTCTGTTCCAGTGTGACTAGAGCTATCTTTTGACACCGTTTCAATAGACAATGGAGCTTTTCTGCGATTTTTATGCACCCACAGACAAATTTGACATACAAAGCTAAATTGAATTTACTACAAAAACGACTCAGTTTAGAGGGCTAAAAGCTAGTTAAATAGGACATTCTCAGTAATGTAGCACACATGGTCTGTTCCAGTGTGACTAGAGCTATCATTTGACACCGTTTCAATAGACAATGGAGCTTTTCTGCGATTTTTATGCACCCCCAGACAAATTTGACAAACAAAGCTAAATTGAATTTACTACAAAAACGACCCAGTTTAGAGGGCTAAAAGCTAGTTAAATAGGACATTCTCAGTAATGTAGCACACATGGTCTGTTCCAGTGTGACTAGAGCTATCTTTTGACACCGTTTCAATAGACAATGGAGCTTTTCTGCGATTTTTATGCACCCCCAGACAAATTTGACAAACAAAGCTAAATTGAATTTACTACAAAAACGACCCAGTTTAGAGGGCTAAAAGCTAGTTAAATAGGACATTCTCAGTAATGTAGCACACATGGTCTGTTCCAGTGTGACTAGAGCTATCATTTGACACCGTTTCAATAGACAATGGAGCTTTTCTGCGATTTTTATGCACCCCCAGACAAATTTGACAAACAAAGCTAAATTGAATTTACTACAAAAACGACCCAGTTTAGAGGGCTAAAAGCTAGTTAAATAGGACATTCTCAGTAATGTAGCACACATGGTCTGTTCCAGTGTGACTAGAGCTATCATTTGACACCGTTTCAATAGACAATGGAGCTTTTCTGCGATTTTTATGCACCCTCAGACAAATTTGACAAACAAAGCTAAATTGAATTTGATACAAAAACGACCCAGTTTAGAGGGCTAAAAGCTAGTTAAATAGGACATTCTCAGTAATGTAGCACACATGGTCTGTTCCAGTGTGACTAGAGCTATCATTTGACACCGTTTCAATAGACAATGAAGCTTTTCTGCGATTTTTATGCACCCCCAGACAAATTTGACAAACAAAGCTAAATTGAATTTACAACAAAAACGACCCAGTTTAGAGGGCTAAAAGCTAGTTAAATAGGACATTCTCAGTAATGTAGCACACATGGTCTGTTCCAGTGTGACTAGACCTATCATTTGACACCGTTTCAATAGACAATGGAGCTTTTCTGCGATTTTTATGCACCCCCAGACAAATTTGACATACAAAGCTAAATTGAATTTACTACAAAAACGACTCAGTTTAGAGGGCTAAAAGCTAGTTAAATAGGACATTCTCAGTAATGTAGCACACATGGTCTGTTCCAGTGTGACTAGAGCTATCATTTGACACCGTTTCAATAGACAATGGAGCTTTTCTGCGATTTTTATGCACCCCCAGACAAATTTGACAAACAAAGCTAAATTGAATTTACTACAAAAACGACCCAGTTTAGAGGGCTAAAAGCTAGTTAAATAGGACATTCTCAGTAATGTAGCACACATGGTCTGTTCCAGTGTGACTAGAGCTATCATTTGACACCGTTTCAATAGACAATGGAGCTTTTCTGCGATTTTTATGCACCCCCAGACAAATTTGACAAACAAAGCTCAATTGAATTTACTACAAAAACGACCCAGTTTAGAGGGCTAAAAGCTAGTTAAATAGGACATTCTCAGTAATGTAGCACACATGGTCTGTTCCAGTGTGACTAGAGCTATCATTTGACACCGTTTCAATAGACAATGGAGCTTTTCTGCGATTTTTATGCACCCCCAGACAAATTTGACAAACAAAGCTAAATTGAATTTACTACAAAAACGACCCAGTTTAGAGGGCTAAAAGCTAGTTAAATAGGACATTCTCAGTAATGTAGCACACATGGTCTGTTCCAGTGTGACTAGAGCTATCATTTGACACCGTTTCAATAGACAATGGAGCTTTTCTGCGATTTTTATGCACCCCCAGACAAATTTGACAAACAAAGCTAAATTGAATTTACTACAAAAACGACCCAGTTTAGAGGGCTAAAAGCTAGTTAAATAGGACATTCTCAGTAATGTAGCACACATGGTCTGTTCCAGTGTGACTAGAGCTATCATTTGACACCGTTTCAATAGACAATGGAGCTTTTCTGCGATTTTTATGCACCCCCAGACAAATTTGACAAACAAAGCTAAATTGAATTTACTACAAAAACGACCCAGTTTAGAGGGCTAAAAGCTAGTTAAATAGGACATTCTCAGTAATGTAGCACACATGGTCTGTTCCAGTGTGACTAGAGCTATCATTTGACACCGTTTCAATAGACAATGGAGCTTTTCTGCGATTTTTATGCACCCACAGACAAATTTGACAAACTAAGCTAAATTGAATTTACTACAAAAACGACCCAGTTTAGAGGGCTAAAAGCTAGTTAAATAGGACATTCTCAGTAATGTAGCACACATGGTCTGTTCCAGTGTGACTAGAGCTATCTTTTGACACCGTTTCAATAGACAATGGAGCTTTTCTGCGATTTTTATGCACCCACAGACAAATTTGACATACAAAGCTAAATTGAATTTACTACAAAAACGACTCAGTTTAGAGGGCTAAAAGCTAGTTAAATAGGACATTCTCAGTAATGTAGCACACATGGTCTGTTCCAGTGTGACTAGAGCTATCTTTTGACACCGTTTCAATAGACAATGGAGCTTTTCTGCGATTTTTATGCACCCCCAGACAAATTTGACAAACAAAGCTAAATTGAATTTGATACAAAAACGACCCAGTTTAGAGGGCTAAAAGCTAGTTAAATAGGACATTCTCAGTAATGTAGCACACATGGTCTGTTCCAGTGTGACTAGAGGTATCATTTGACACCGTTTCAATAGACAATGGAGCTTTTCTGCGATTTTTATGCACCCTCAGACAAATTTGACAAACAAAGCTAAATTGAATTTGATACAAAAACGACCCAGTTTAGAGGGCTAAAAGCTAGTTAAATAGGACATTCTCAGTAATGTAGCACACATGGTCTGTTCCAGTGTGACTAGAGCTATCATTTGACACCGTTTCAATAGACAATGGAGCTTTTCTGAGATTTTTATGCACCCCCAGACAAATTTGACAAACAAAGCTAAATTGAATTTACTACAAAAACGACCCAGTTTAGAGGGCTAAAAGCTAGTTAAATAGGACATTCTCAGTAATGTAGCACACATGGTCTGTTCCAGTGTGACTAGAGCTATCTTTTGACACCGTTTCAATAGACAATGGAGCTTTTCTGCGATTTTTATGCACCCCCAGACAAATTTGACATACAAAGCTAAATTGAATTTACTACAAAAACGACCCAGTTTAGAGGGCTAAAAGCTAGTTAAATAGGACATTCTCAGTAATGTAGCACACATGGTCTGTTCCAGTGTGACTAGAGCTATCATTTGACACCGTTTCAATAGACAATGGAGCTTTTCTGAGATTTTTATGCACCCCCAGACAAATTTGACAAACAAAGCTAAATTGAATTTACTACAAAAACGACCCAGTTTAGAGGGCTAAAAGCTAGTTAAATAGGACATTCTCAGTAATGTAGCACACATGGTCTGTTCCAGTGTGACTAGAGCTATCTTTTGACACCGTTTCAATAGACAATGGAGCTTTTCTGCGATTTTTATGCACCCCCAGACAAATTTGACATACAAAGCTAAATTGAATTTACTACAAAAACGACTCAGTTTAGAGGGCTAAAAGCTAGTTAAATAGGACATTCTCAGTAATGTAGCACACATGGTCTGTTCCAGTGTGACTAGAGCTATCATTTGACACCGTTTCAATAGACAATGGAGCTTTTCTGCGATTTTTATGCACCCCCAGACAAATTTGACAAACAAAGCTAAATTGAATTTACTACAAAAACGACCCAGTTTAGAGGGCTAAAAGCTAGTTAAATAGGACATTCTCAGTAATGTAGCACACATGGTCTGTTCCAGTGTGACTAGAGCTATCATTTGACACCGTTTCAATAGACAATGGAGCTTTTCTGCGATTTTTATGCACCCCCAGACAAATTTGACAAACAAAGCTCAATTGAATTTACTACAAAAACGACCCAGTTTAGAGGGCTAAAAGCTAGTTAAATAGGACATTCTCAGTAATGTAGCACACATGGTCTGTTCCAGTGTGACTAGAGCTATCATTTGACACCGTTTCAATAGACAATGGAGCTTTTCTGCGATTTTTATGCACCCCCAGACAAATTTGACAAACAAAGCTAAATTGAATTTACTACAAAAACGACCCAGTTTAGAGGGCTAAAAGCTAGTTAAATAGGACATTCTCAGTAATGTAGCACACATGGTCTGTTCCAGTGTGACTAGAGCTATCATTTGACACCGTTTCAATAGACAATGGAGCTTTTCTGCGATTTTTATGCACCCCCAGACAAATTTGACAAACAAAGCTAAATTGAATTTACTACAAAAACGACCCAGTTTAGAGGGCTAAAAGCTAGTTAAATAGGACATTCTCAGTAATGTAGCACACATGGTCTGTTCCAGTGTGACTAGAGCTATCATTTGACACCGTTTCAATAGAAAATGGAGCTTTTCTGCGATTTTTATGCACCCTCAGACAAATTTGACAAACAAAGCTAAATTGAATTTACTACAAAAACGACCCAGTTTAGAGGGCTAAAAGCTAGTTAAATAGGACATTCTCAGTAATGTAGCACACATGGTCTGTTCCAGTGTGACTAGAGCTATCATTTGACACCGTTTCAATAGACAATGGAGCTTTTCTGCGATTTTTATGCACCCCCAGACAAATTTGACAAACAAAGCTAAATTAAATTTACTACAAAAACGACCCAGTTTAGAGGGCTAAAAGCTAGTTAAATAGGACATTCTCAGTAATGTAGCACACATGGTCTGTTCCAGTGTGACTAGAGCTATCTTTTGACACCGTTTCAATAGACAATGGAGCTTTTCTGCGATTTTTATGCACCCACAGACAAATTTGACATACAAAGCTAAATTGAATTTACTACAAAAACGACTCAGTTTAGAGGGCTAAAAGCTAGTTAAATAGGACATTCTCAGTAATGTAGCACACATGGTCTGTTCCAGTGTGACTAGAGCTATCATTTGACACCGTTTCAATAGACAATGGAGCTTTTCTGCGATTTTTATGCACCCCCAGACAAATTTGACAAACAAAGCTAAATTGAATTTACTACAAAAACGACCCAGTTTAGAGGGCTAAAAGCTAGTTAAATAGGACATTCTCAGTAATGTAGCACACATGGTCTGTTCCAGTGTGACTAGAGCTATCTTTTGACACCGTTTCAATAGACAATGGAGCTTTTCTGCGATTTTTATGCACCCCCAGACAAATTTGACAAACAAAGCTAAATTGAATTTACTACAAAAACGACCCAGTTTAGAGGGCTAAAAGCTAGTTAAATAGGACATTCTCAGTAATGTAGCACACATGGTCTGTTCCAGTGTGACTAGAGCTATCATTTGACACCGTTTCAATAGACAATGGAGCTTTTCTGCGATTTTTATGCACCCCCAGACAAATTTGACAAACAAAGCTAAATTGAATTTACTACAAAAACGACCCAGTTTAGAGGGCTAAAAGCTAGTTAAATAGGACATTCTCAGTAATGTAGCACACATGGTCTGTTCCAGTGTGACTAGAGCTATCATTTGACACCGTTTCAATAGACAATGGAGCTTTTCTGCGATTTTTATGCACCCTCAGACAAATTTGACAAACAAAGCTAAATTGAATTTGATACAAAAACGACCCAGTTTAGAGGGCTAAAAGCTAGTTAAATAGGACATTCTCAGTAATGTAGCACACATGGTCTGTTCCAGTGTGACTAGAGCTATCATTTGACACCGTTTCAATAGACAATGAAGCTTTTCTGCGATTTTTATGCACCCCCAGACAAATTTGACAAACAAAGCTAAATTGAATTTACAACAAAAACGACCCAGTTTAGAGGGCTAAAAGCTAGTTAAATAGGACATTCTCAGTAATGTAGCACACATGGTCTGTTCCAGTGTGACTAGAGCTATCATTTGACACCGTTTCAATAGACAATGGAGCTTTTCTGCGATTTTTATGCACCCCCAGACAAATTTGTCATACAAAGCTAAATTGAATTTACTACAAAAACGACTCAGTTTAGAGGGCTAAAAGCTAGTTAAATAGGACATTCTCAGTAATGTAGCACACATGGTCTGTTCCAGTGTGACTAGAGCTATCATTTGACACCGTTTCAATAGACAATGGAGCTTTTCTGCGATTTTTATGCACCCCCAGACAAATTTGACAAACAAAGCTAAATTGAATTTACTACAAAAACGACCCAGTTTAGAGGGCTAAAAGCTAGTTAAATAGGACATTCTCAGTAATGTAGCACACATGGTCTGTTCCAGTGTGACTAGAGCTATCATTTGACACCGTTTCAATAGACAATGGAGCTTTTCTGCGATTTTTATGCACCCCCAGACAAATTTGACAAACAAAGCTCAATTGAATTTACTACAAAAACGACCCAGTTTAGAGGGCTAAAAGCTAGTTAAATAGGACATTCTCAGTAATGTAGCACACATGGTCTGTTCCAGTGTGACTAGAGCTATCATTTGACACCGTTTCAATAGACAATGGAGCTTTTCTGCGATTTTTATGCACCCCCAGACAAATTTGACAAACAAAGCTAAATTGAATTTACTACAAAAACGACCCAGTTTAGAGGGCTAAAAGCTAGTTAAATAGGACATTCTCAGTAATGTAGCACACATGGTCTGTTCCAGTGTGACTAGAGCTATCATTTGACACCGTTTCAATAGACAATGGAGCTTTTCTGCGATTTTTATGCACCCCCAGACAAATTTGACAAACAAAGCTAAATTGAATTTACTACAAAAATGACCCAGTTTAGAGGGCTAAAAGCTAGTTAAATAGGACATTCTCAGTAATGTAGCACACATGGTCTGTTCCAGTGTGACTAGAGCTATCATTTGACACCGTTTCAATAGAAAATGGAGCTTTTCTGCGATTTTTATGCACCCTCAGACAAATTTGACAAACAAAGCTAAATTGAATTTACTACAAAAACGACCCAGTTTAGAGGGCTAAAAGCTAGTTAAATAGGACATTCTCAGTAATGTAGCACACATGGTCTGTTCCAGTGTGACTAGAGCTATCATTTGACACCGTTTCAATAGACAATGGAGCTTTTCTGCGATTTTTATGCACCCCCAGACAAATTTGACAAACAAAGCTAAATTGAATTTACTACAAAAACGACCCAGTTTAGAGGGCTAAAAGCTAGTTAAATAGGACATTCTCAGTAATGTAGCACACATGGTCTGTTCCAGTGTGACAAGAGCTATCTTTTGACACCGTTTCAATAGACAATGGAGCTTTTCTGCGATTTTTATGCACCCACAGACAAATTTGACATACAAAGCTAAATTGAATTTACTACAAAAACGACTCAGTTTAGAGGGCTAAAAGCTAGTTAAATAGGACATTCTCAGTAATGTAGCACACATGGTCTGTTCCAGTGTGACTAGAGCTATCATTTGACACCGTTTCAATAGACAATGGAGCTTTTCTGCGATTTTTATGCACCCCCAGACAAATTTGACAAACAAAGCTAAATTGAATTTACTACAAAAACGACCCAGTTTAGAGGGCTAAAAGCTAGTTAAATAGGACATTCTCAGTAATGTAGCACACATGGTCTGTTCCAGTGTGACTAGAGCTATCTTTTGACACCGTTTCAATAGACAATGGAGCTTTTCTGCGATTTTTATGCACCCCCAGACAAATTTGACAAACAAAGCTAAATTGAATTTACTACAAAAACGACCCAGTTTAGAGGGCTAAAAGCTAGTTAAATAGGACATTCTCAGTAATGTAGCACACATGGTCTGTTCCAGTGTGACTAGAGCTATCATTTGACACCGTTTCAATAGACAATGGAGCTTTTCTGCGATTTTTATGCACCCCCAGACAAATTTGACAAACAAAGCTAAATTGAATTTACTACAAAAACGACCCAGTTTAGAGGGCTAAAAGCTAGTTAAATAGGACATTCTCAGTAATGTAGCACACATGGTCTGTTCCAGTGTGACTAGAGCTATCATTTGACACCGTTTCAATAGACAATGGAGCTTTTCTGCGATTTTTATGCACCCACAGACAAATTTGACAAACTAAGCTAAATTGAATTTACTACAAAAACGACCCAGTTTAGAGGGCTAAAAGCTAGTTAAATAGGACATTCTCAGTAATGTAGCACACATGGTCTGTTCCAGTGTGACTAGAGCTATCATTTGACACCGTTTCAATAGACAATGGAGCTTTTCTGCGATTTTTATGCACCCCCAGACAAATTTGACAAACAAAGCTAAATTGAATTTACTACAAAAACGACCCAGTTTAGAGGGCTAAAAGCTAGTTAAATAGGACATTCTCAGTAATGTAGCACACATGGTCTGTTCCAGTGTGACTAGAGCTATCATTTGACACCGTTTCAATAGAAAATGGAGCTTTTCTGCGATTTTTATGCACCCTCAGACAAATTTGACAAACATAGCTAAATTGAATTTGATACAAAAACGACCCAGTTTAGAGGGCTAAAAGCTAGTTAAATAGGACATTCTCAGTAATGTAGCACACATGGTCTGTTCCAGTGTGACTAGAGCTATCATTTGACACCGTTTCAATAGACAATGGAGCTTTTCTGCGATTTTTATGCACCCCCAGACAAATTTGACAAACAAAGCTAAATTGAATTTACTACAAAAACGACCCAGTTTAGAGGGCTAAAAGCTAGTTAAATAGGACATTCTCAGTAATGTAGCACACATGGTCTGTTCCAGTGTGACTAGAGCTATCATTTGACACCGTTTCAATAGACAATGGAGCTTTTCTGCGATTTTTATGCACCCTCAGACAAATTTTACAAACAAAGCTAAATTGAATTTGATACAAAAACGACCCAGTTTAGAGGGCTAAAAGCTAGTTAAATAGGACATTCTCAGTAATGTAGCACACATGGTCTGTTCCAGTGTGACTAGAGCTATCATTTGACACCGTTTCAATAGACAATGAAGCTTTTCTGCGATTTTTATGCACCCCCAGACAAATTTGACAAACAAAGCTAAATTGAATTTACAACAAAAACGACCCAGTTTAGAGGGCTAAAAGCTAGTTAAATAGGACATTCTCAGTAATGTAGCACACATGGTCTGTTCCAGTGTGACTAGAGCTATCATTTGACACCGTTTCAATAGAAAATGGAGCTTTTCTGCGATTTTTATGCACCCTCAGACAAATTTGACAAACATAGCTAAATTGAATTTGATACAAAAACGACCCAGTTTAGAGGGCTAAAAGCTAGTTAAATAGGACATTCTCAGTAATGTAGCACACATGGTCTGTTCCAGTGTGACTAGAGCTATCATTTGACACAGTTTCAATAGACAATGGAGCTTTTCTGCGATTTTTATGCACCCCCAGACAAATTTGACAAACAGAGCTAAATTGAATTTGATACAAAAACGATCCAGTTTAGAGGGCTAAAAGCTAGTTAAATAGGACATTCTCAGTAATGTAGCACACATGGTCTGTTCCAGTGTGACTAGAGCTATCTTTTGACACCGTTTCAATAGACAATGGAGCTTTTCTGCGATTTTTATGCACCCCCAGACAAATTTGACAAACAAAGCTAAATTGAATTTACTACAAAAACGACCCAGTTTAGAGGGCTAAAAGCTAGTTAAATAGGACATTCTCAGTAATGTAGCACACATGGACTGTTCCAGTGTGACTAGAGCTATCATTTGACACCGTTTCAATAGACAATGGAGCTTTTCTGCGATTTTTATGCACCCCCAGACAAATTTGACAAACAAAGCTCAATTGAATTTACTACAAAAACGACCCAGTTTAGAGGGCTAAAAGCTAGTTAAATAGGACATTCTCAGTAATGTAGCACACATGGTCTGTTCCAGTGTGACTAGAGCTATCATTTGACACCGTTTCAATAGACAATGGAGCTTTTCTGCGATTTTTATGCACCCCCAGACAAATTTGACAAACAAAGCTAAATTGAATTTACTACAAAAACGACCCAGTTTAGAGGGCTAAAAGCTAGTTAAATAGGACATTCTCAGTAATGTAGCACACATGGTCTGTTCCAGTGTGACTAGAGCTATCATTTGACACCGTTTCAATAGAAAATGGAGCTTTTCTGCGATTTTTATGCACCCTCAGACCAATTTGACAAACAAAGCTAAATTGAATTTACTACAAAAACGACCCAGTTTAGAGGGCTAAAAGCTAGTTAAATAGGACATTCTCAGTAATGTAGCACACATGGTCTGTTCCAGTGTGACTAGAGCTATCATTTGACACCGTTTCAATAGACAATGGAGCTTTTCTGCGATTTTTATGCACCCCCAGACAAATTTGACAAACAAAGCTAAATTGAATTTACTACAAAAACGACCCAGTTTAGAGGGCTAAAAGCTAGTTAAATAGGACATTCTCAGTAATGTAGCACACATGGTCTGTTCCAGTGTGACTAGAGCTATCTTTTGACACCGTTTCAATAGACAATGGAGCTTTTCTGCGATTTTTATGCACCCCCAGACAAATTTGACAAACAAAGCTAAATTGAATTTACTACAAAAACGACCCAGTTTAGAGGGCTAAAAGCTAGTTAAATAGGACATTCTCAGTAATGTAGCACACATGGTCTGTTCCAGTGTGACTAGAGCTATCATTTGACACCGTTTCAATAGACAATGGAGCTTTTCTGCGATTTTTATGCACCCCCAGACAAATTTGACAAACAAAGCTAAATTGAATTTACTACAAAAACGACCCAGTTTAGAGGGCTAAAAGCTAGTTAAATAGGACATTCTCAGTAATGTAGCACACATGGTCTGTTCCAGTGTGACTAGAGCTATCATTTGACACCGTTTCAATAGACAATGGAGCTTTTCTGCGATTTTTATGCACCCACAGACAAATTTGACAAACAAAGCTAAATTGAATTTACTACAAAAACGACCCAGTTTAGAGGGCTAAAAGCTAGTTAAATAGGACATTCTCAGTAATGTAGCACACATGGTCTGTTCCAGTGTGACTAGAGCTATCATTTGACACCGTTTCAATAGACAATGGAGCTTTTCTGCGATTTTTATGCACCCCCAGACAAATTTGACAAACAAAGCTAAATTGAATTTACTACAAAAACGACCCAGTTTAGAGGGCTAAAAGCTAGTTAAATAGGACATTCTCAGTAATGTAGCACACATGGTCTGTTCCAGTGTGACTAGAGCTATCTTTTGACACCGTTTCAATAGACAATGGAGCTTTTCTGCGATTTTTATGCACCCCCAGACAAATTTGACAAAGCTAAATTGAATTTACTACAAAAACGACCCAGTTTAGAGGGCTAAAAGCTAGTTAAATAGGACATTCTCAGTAATGTAGCACACATGGTCTGTTACAGTGTGACTAGAGCTATCATTTGACACCGTTTCAATAGACAATGGAGCTTGTCTGCGATTTTTATGCACCCCCAGACAAATTTGACAAACAAAGCTAAATTGAATTTACTACAAAAACGACCCAGTTTAGAGGGCTAAAAGCTAGTTAAATAGGACATTCTCAGTAATGTAGCACACATGGTCTGTTCCAGTGTGACTAGAGCTATCTTTTGACACCGTTTCAATAGACAATGGAGCTTTTCTGCGATTTTTATGCACCCCCAGACAAATTTGACAAACAAAGCTAAATTTAATTTACTACAAAAACGACCCAGTTTAGAGGGCTAAAAGCTAGTTAAATAGGACATTCTCAGTAATGTAGCACACATGGTCTGTTCCAGTGTGACTAGAGCTATCTTTTGACACCGTTTCAATAGACAATGGAGCTTTTCTGCGATTTTTATGCACCCACAGACAAATTTGACATACAAAGCTAAATTGAATTTACTACAAAAACGACTCAGTTTAGAGGGCTAAAAGCTAGTTAAATAGGACATTCTCAGTAATGTAGCACACATGGTCTGTTCCAGTGTGACTAGAGCTATCATTTGACACCGTTTCAATAGACAATGGAGCTTTTCTGCGATTTTTATGCACCCCCAGACAAATTTGACAAACAAAGCTAAATTGAATTTACTACAAAAATGACCCAGTTTAGAGGGCTAAAAGCTAGTTAAATAGGACATTCTCAGTAATGTAGCACACATGGTCTGTTCCAGTGTGACTAGAGCTATCTTTTGACACCGTTTCAATAGACAATGGAGCTTTTCTGCGATTTTTATGCACCCCCAGACAAATTTGACAAACAAAGCTAAATTGAATTTACTACAAAAACGACCCAGTTTAGAGGGCTAAAAGCTAGTTAAATAGGACATTCTCAGTAATGTAGCACACATGGTCTGTTCCAGTGTGACTAGAGCTATCATTTGACACCGTTTCAATAGACAATGGAGCTTTTCTGCGATTTTTATGCACCCCCAGACAAATTTGACAAACAAAGCTAAATTGAATTTACTACAAAAACGACCCAGTTTAGAGGGCTAAAAGCTAGTTAAATAGGACATTCTCAGTAATGTAGCACACATGGTCTGTTCCAGTGTGACTAGAGCTATCATTTGACACCGTTTCAATAGACAATGGAGCTTTTCTGCGATTTTTATGCACCCCCAGACAAATTTGACAAACAAAGCTCAATTGAATTTACTACAAAAACGACCCAGTTTAGAGGGCTAAAAGCTAGTTAAATAGGACATTCTCAGTAATGTAGCACACATGGTCTGTTCCAGTGTGACTAGAGCTATCATTTGACACCGTTTCAATAGACAATGGAGCTTTTCTGCGATTTTTATGCACCCCCAGACAAATTTGACAAACAAAGCTAAATTGAATTTACTACAAAAACGACCCAGTTTAGAGGGCTAAAAGCTAGTTAAATAGGACATTCTCAGTAATGTAGCACACATGGTCTGTTCCAGTGTGACTAGAGCTATCATTTGACACCGTTTCAATAGACAATGGAGCTTTTCTGCGATTTTTATGCACCCCCAGACAAATTTGACAAACAAAGCTAAATTGAATTTACTACAAAAACGACCCAGTTTAGAGGGCTAAAAGCTAGTTAAATAGGACATTCTCAGTAATGTAGCACACATGGTCTGTTCCAGTGTGACTAGAGCTATCATTTGACACCGTTTCAATAGAAAATGGAGCTTTTCTGCGATTTTTATGCACCCTCAGACCAATTTGACAAACAAAGCTAAATTGAATTTACTACAAAAACGACCCAGTTTAGAGGGCTAAAAGCTAGTTAAATAGGACATTCTCAGTAATGTAGCACACATGGTCTGTTCCAGTGTGACTAGAGCTATCATTTGACACCGTTTCAATAGACAATGGAGCTTTTCTGCGATTTTTATGCACCCCCAGACAAATTTGACAAACAAAGCTAAATTGAATTTACTACAAAAACGACCCAGTTTAGAGGGCTAAAAGCTAGTTAACCTGTTGGGTCTAGGGGGCAGCATTTGCACGTCTGGATAAAAAAAATGTACCCGATTTAATCTGGTTACTAATCCTACCCAGTAACTAGAATATGCATATACTTATTATATATGGATAGAAAACACTCTAAAGTTTCCAAAACTGTTTGAATGGTGTCTGTAAGTATAACAGAACTCATTTGGCAGGCAAAACCCTGAGACATTTTCTGACAGGAAGTGGATACCTGATGTGTTGTATTGACTTTAAACCTATCCCATTGAAAAACACAGGGGTTTAGGAATATTTTGGCACTTCCTATTGCTTCCACTAGATGTCACCAGCCTTTACAAAGTGTTTTGAGTCTTCTGGAGGGAGATCTGACCGAACAAGAGCCATGGAACGATGATGGCCCATTAGACACCTGGCGCGCTAGTTCATGTTGGGTACCCTCGTTCCAATACGTTATAAAAGAGTATGCATTCGTCCACCTTGAATATTATTCATGTTCTGGTTAAAAAAGGCCCTAATGATTTATGCTATACAACGTTTGACATGTTTGAACGAACGGAAATATATTTTTTCCCCTCGTTCATGACGAGAAGTCCGGCTGGCTTACATCATGTGCTAACGAGACGGAGATTTTTGGACATAAATGATGAGCTTTTTTGAACAAAACTACATTCGTTATGGACCTGTGATACCTGGAAGTGACATCTGATGAAGAGAATCAAAGGTAATGGATTATTTACATAGTATTTTCGATTTTAGATCTCCCCAACATGACGTCTAGTCTGTATCGCAACGCGTATTTTTCTGGGCGCAGTGCTCAGATTATTGCAAAGTGTGATTTCCCAGTAAGGTTATTTTTAAATCTGGCAAGTTGATTGCGTTCAAGAGATGTAAATCTATAATTCTTTAAATGACAATATAATATTTAACCAATGTTTTCTAATTTTAATTATTTAATTTGTGGTGTTGACTTGACTGCCGGTTATTGGAGGGAAACGATTTCCTCAACATCAATGCCATAGTAAAACGCTGTTTTTGGATATAAATATGAACTTGATAGAACTAAAAATGCATGCATTGTCTAACATAATGTCCTAGGAGTGTCATCTGATGGAGATTGTAAAAGGTTAGTGCATCATTTTAGCTGGTTTTATGGTTTTGGTGACCCTGTCTTTGACTTGACAAAACATTACACACAACTCTTGTAAATGTACTGTCCTAACATACTCTAAATTTATGCTTTCGCCGTAAAACCTTTTTGAAATCGTAAAACGTGGTTAGATTAAGGAGATGTTTATCTTTCAAATGGTGTAACATAGTTGTATTTTTGAAAAATTTGAATTTTGACATTTATTTGGATTCAAATTTGCCGCTCTTGAAATGCACCTGCTGTTGATGGAGTGCACCACGGGTGGCACGCTAGCGTCCCACCTAGCCCCAAGAGGTTAAATAGGACATTCTCAGTAATGTAGCACACATGGTCTGTTCCAGTGTGACTAGAGCTATCTTTTGACACCGTTTCAATAGACAATGGAGCTTTTCTGCGATTTTTATGCACCCACAGACAAATTTGACATACAAAGCTAAATTGAATTTACTACAAAAACGACTCAGTTTAGAGGGCTAAAAGCTAGTTAAATAGGACATTCTCAGTAATGTAGCACACATGGTCTGTTCCAGTGTGACTAGAGCTATCATTTGACACCGTTTCAATAGACAATGGAGCTTTTCTGCGATTTTTATGCACCCCCAGACAAATTTGACAAACAAAGCTAAATTGAATTTACTACAAAAACGACCCAGTTTAGAGGGCTAAAAGCTAGTTAAATAGGACATTCTCAGTAATGTAGCACACATGGTCTGTTCCAGTGTGACTAGAGCTATCTTTTGACACCGTTTCAATAGACAATGGAGCTTTTCTGCGATTTTTATGCACCCCCAGACAAATTTGACAAACAAAGCTAAATTGAATTTACTACAAAAACGACCCAGTTTAGAGGGCTAAAAGCTAGTTAAATAGGACATTCTCAGTAATGTAGCACACATGGTCTGTTCCAGTGTGACTAGAGCTATCATTTGACACCGTTTCAATAGACAATGGAGCTTTTCTGCGATTTTTATGCACCCCCAGACAAATTTGACAAACAAAGCTAAATTGAATTTATTACAAAAACGACCCAGTTTAGAGGGCTAAAAGCTAGTTAAATAGGACATTCTCAGTAATGTAGCACACATGGTCTGTTCCAGTGTGACTAGAGCTATCATTTGACACCGTTTCAATAGACAATGGAGCTTTTCTGCGATTTTTATGCACCCACAGACAGATTTGACAAACAAAGCTAAATTGAATTTACTACAAAAACGACCCAGTTTAGAGGGCTAAAAGCTAGTTAAATAGGACATTCTCAGTAATGTAGCACACATGGTCTGTTCCAGTGTGACTAGAGCTATCATTTGACATCGTTTCAATAGACAATGGAGCTTTTCTGCGATTTTTATGCACCCCCAGACAAATTTGACAAACAAAGCTAAATTGAATTTACTACAAAAACGACCCAGTTTAGAGGGCTAAAAGCTAGTTAAATAGGACATTCTCAGTAATGTAGCACACATGGTCTGTTCCAGTGTGACTAGAGCTATCTTTTGACACCGTTTCAATAGACAATGGAGCTTTTCTGCGATTTTTATGCACCCTCAGACAAATTTGACAAACAAAGCTAAATTGAATTTGATACAAAAACGACCCAGTTTAGAGGGCTAAAAGCTAGTTAAATAGGACATTCTCAGTAATGTAGCACACATGGTCTGTTCCAGTGTGACTAGAGCTATCATTTGACACCGTTTCAATAGACAATGGAGCTTTTCTGCGATTTTTATGCACCCCCAGACAAATTTGACAAACAAAGCTAAATTGAATTTACTACAAAAACGACCCAGTTTAGAGGGCTAAAAGCTAGTTAAATAGGACATTCTCAGTAATGTAGCACACATGGTCTGTTCCAGTGTGACTAGATCTATCTTTTGACACCGTTTCAATAGACAATGGAGCTTTTCTGCGATTTTTATGCACCCCCAGACAAATTTGACAAACAAAGCTAAATTGAATTTACTACAAAAACGACCCAGTTTAGAGGGCTAAAAGCTAGTTAAATAGGACATTCTCAGTAATGTAGCACACATGGTCTGTTCCAGTGTGACTAGAGCTATCTTTTGACACCGTTTCAATAGACAATGGAGCTTGTCTGCGATTTTTATGCACCCCCAGACAAATTTGACAAACAAAGCTAAATTGAATTTACTACAAAAACAACCCAGTTTAGAGGGCTAAAAGCTAGTTAAATAGGACATTCTCAGTAATGTAGCACACATGGTCTGTTCCAGTGTGACTAGAGCTATCATTTGACACCGTTTCAATAGACAATGGAGCTTTTCTGCGATTTTTATGCACCCACAGACAAATTTGACAAACAAAGCTAAATTGAATTTACTACAAAAACGACCCAGTTTAGAGGGCTAAAAGCTAGTGAAATAGGACATTCTCAGTAATGTAGCACACATGGTCTGTTCCAGTGTGACTAGAGCTATCATTTGACACCGTTTCAATAGACAATGGAGCTTTTCTGCGATTTTTATGCACCCCCAGACAAATTTGACAAACAAAGCTAAATTGAATTTACTACAAAAACGACCCAGTTTAGAGGGCTAAAAGCTAGTTAACCTGTTGGGTCTAGGGGGCAGCATTTGCACGTCTGGATAAAAAAAATGTACCCGATTTAATCTGGTTACTAATCCTACCCAGTAACTAGAATATGCATATACTTATTATATATGGATAGAAAACACTCTAAAGTTTCCAAAACTGTTTGAATGGTGTCTGTAAGTATAACAGAACTCATTTGGCAGGCAAAACCCTGAGACATTTTCTGACAGGAAGTGGATACCTGATGTGTTGTATTGACTTTAAACCTATCCCATTGAAAAACACAGGGGTTTAGGAATATTTTGGCACTTCCTATTGCTTCCACTAGATGTCACCAGCCTTTACAAAGTGTTTTGAGTCTTCTGGAGGGAGATCTGACCGAACAAGAGCCATGGAACGATGATGGCCCATTAGACACCTGGCGCGCTAGTTCATGTTGGGTACCCTCGTTCCAATACGTTATAAAAGAGTATGCATTCGTCCACCTTGAATATTATTCATGTTCTGGTTAAAAAAGGCCCTAATGATTTATGCTATACAACGTTTGACATGTTTGAACGAACGGAAATATATTTTTTCCCCTCGTTCATGACGAGAAGTCCGGCTGGCTTACATCATGTGCTAACGAGACGGAGATTTTTGGACATAAATGATGAGCTTTTTTGAACAAAACTACATTCGTTATGGACCTGTGATACCTGGAAGTGACATCTGATGAAGAGAATCAAAGGTAATGGATTATTTACATAGTATTTTCGATTTTAGATCTCCCCAACATGACGTCTAGTCTGTATCGCAACGCGTATTTTTCTGGGCGCAGTGCTCAGATTATTGCAAAGTGTGATTTCCCAGTAAGGTTATTTTTAAATCTGGCAAGTTGATTGCGTTCAAGAGATGTAAATCTATAATTCTTTAAATGACAATATAATATTTAACCAATGTTTTCTAATTTTAATTATTTAATTTGTGGTGTTGACTTGACTGCCGGTTATTGGAGGGAAACGATTTCCTCAACATCAATGCCATAGTAAAACGCTGTTTTTGGATATAAATATGAACTTGATAGAACTAAAAATGCATGCATTGTCTAACATAATGTCCTAGGAGTGTCATCTGATGGAGATTGTAAAAGGTTAGTGCATCATTTTAGCTGGTTTTATGGTTTTGGTGACCCTGTCTTTGACTTGACAAAACATTACACACAACTCTTGTAAATGTACTGTCCTAACATACTCTAAATTTATGCTTTCGCCGTAAAACCTTTTTGAAATCGTAAAACGTGGTTAGATTAAGGAGATGTTTATCTTTCAAATGGTGTAACATAGTTGTATTTTTGAAAAATTTGAATTTTGACATTTATTTGGATTCAAATTTGCCGCTCTTGAAATGCACCTGCTGTTGATGGAGTGCACCACGGGTGGCACGCTAGCGTCCCACCTAGCCCCAAGAGGTTAATGGTGTGGGTGACTGACTGGTAATGTGTCTGTAGTATGTACATGTTGTTTTGCATCCACTGGTGTGTGTTCTGTGATAATTTTATTGTGGTGTAGTCTGTGGGTGAAGATGGTTTAATAAAGTTGGTGACACGATGCACCTGTCTCATCATACCAGTAGGGAATACATGATTTTTAAGTGCCTTCTCCACCACTTCCATGTGGTGGAGAACCGGACAGTGTAAATCAAAAAAGCAGGATAATACTATATTTAGAATAGAAGATGTGAAGGCCTGAACAGCACGGGACGTTGTGTGCTGCTCAGGACCAGTCCTTACCACTTTGTTATTTTGTTGACCGGGTTATTGAAATATGAAGGTGGCGATGAGGTTGCCGATTGTGTCTTGGCGTTCCAGGGCTGGAGCTGTGATCCGTTTTCCTTTCGCCGTGTTCTTTGTAAGCCGGGTTATTGCGATATGGAGATGGAGATGAGGTTACCGATTGTTTCTTAGCGTTCCTGCGTTCAAGGGCTGGGGCTGTAATCCGTTGTTCTTTGTGAGTCCAATCCTGTTAAAAGATCTCGTTCCAGAGGTTAAAGTCACGATTGTTTCCCCAAGTGTCTATGCACTTTAGGCAATGAGCTCCCCCTTACCCCTCCACATCTTAACTCTAAAACGTAACTTTTAATATTATTAGTTAAAATCAAAAGATGATTAAAAACCAAGCAATGTTAAAATCCACTGTGAAGTCCTGTTTCAAAAACCCTGACGTTTCGCAGAATTTTCTGCTTCTTCAGAGGGATCTTTTCCTCGACTGAGAACCCCGTACCTTTTAAAATGGGAGCAATTAGGAGGGAAACACCCAATCACTGCTCCCAATCTGGGCGTTTCTATCTTTCTGTTACCCTATTGGTTCAATTTATCAGACACCCAAATAGACACTCAAAGGCGGGAGAGTGATGGCATTACGTGGGCTTATATATGTTAAACTCCTCTTTCTTCTATTTGCTTTTCAGTTCAGTTTCCAGACTTTGTTATAAATTAACCTGGCAATATCCCCAGCCATACTTTCTATCCATTAAATATCCTTTGTCCTGATAGTCCCCCATTTTCCCCCGTATTTCCCTCTCTGATACTTTACTTCCCTAACTTTCCCTCCCTATTCTGTCCCTATATTGTTATTCTGTTCAGTTCTATTACATTTTCTATTATTCTGTACTTTTGTATTTCTTAGTTGTTGTATGTGGTTCTGTATATGAATACCATGCTATTCCTCTAGTACAATGAGACAAATCAAAGAAATAAAAGATAATAATGATAACAGTGTTGGGGGAAAGAAGAGTGATTCAATGTTATATATTGCGGTAATTCACAAGCGCTATTGCTCTCCCGGTGGGTGCGAACGTGAATGACCCGTGGGCAGCTGAGGCGCAACACGCCGCACAAGGAGCAGAAGCCAGCACCTGGAGGCAGTACTACACCTGTAGAAGGATAAACCAGGGATGGCACGGGCAAGGGTTAGGTTTTGAATATAATTGTGTTTCATATCAACTAGCTTGTTTTACGGTGCACAGGCCTATCTCCTGTTCATCCCTCTCCTTCTGATGATGTTATTATATTTAGGTGTAGTACTTAAAATTGCCTGTAGATGTCCTCCTAAGATCATAAATAGACTAAAATGAGTTCTAAAATGCCTTTTTCTGTGTGACAGTACAGGAGCTGATGTGGTGAGATTAATTCAACCAGTGTTGTTAAATATGAACATAAAAGCAATATTGTACATTTAGTTGGTTTTATTGTTTTATTCTGTTAAAAGAATGAGATTAAGAGAGGTGGATGGTTTGATGTGGTCTGTGAGGGTTGGATGAATGGGAGAGAGGACTGCCAATGTGTTGTTTTTTTAATGGTTCTTAAAAATCGTTTTGAATATCCTCTTCTTCTGATTGCATTGAATAGTGTATTTATTGCATAATCCAGGTCTTGCTTGCAAGATGATATCCTGTAGAACCGTATGATTTGTGATTTTATTATTCCCTTAAATGTATGTTTAGGATGGTAACTGTGTTTATGGAGTAAAGCATGTGTGTCTGTTGGTTTGAAGTAGACTCTAGTGTGTAGTGTTTTCTGTGGTTGATTGTTATTACTGAAAAACACTGTTGTGTCTAAGAAGTTGACTTCTTGCGGATGAATTGTGTATTTAACCTTAATTGATGAATGATGGCTGTTGAGAATGTTCATAAAGTCTGTGAATAATTGGATGTCGTGGGGCCAGGCTCCTATTATGTCGTCTAAAAACCGGTAATAAAAAGTGGGTTGATATGGACACTTGGCCAGTGCCTCTCTCTCCCATTCAGCCATGTATATGTTGGCGTAAGCAGGTGCGAATTTTTTGCCCATAGCTGTTCCCTCCACCTGCAGGTAATAGTGATCGTTGAATAAAAAGTCATTGCTAGTCAGGCTGATTTCTAATAGTTGTAATATTTCTGTGTCCGGTCTAGTGTTGTCTGGGTATCTCTTAAAGATATTTCTAATTGCTTGTATTCCTGTTGCTGTATTTATATTAGTATACAGGCTATCAATATCTATGGTGAATATGTGTGTGTTGGAGGGAACAACTATGGGTCCAATCCTCTCCATGAAGTGATGTGTCCCTGAGAAAGCTGGGGTGCCTGGTGGAGAGAGGGTTAATATAATGATCTATGTATTGTGAAATGTTATAGGATTCACTATTGCAGTCTGACACAATCGGTCTGCCAGGAGGAACTTCAAAGGGAATTGTCCATGTCCCTGGTTCCTTGTGTACTTTTAACAGTAAGTAGAATAGTCTAGGTCGTGGAGTATCTGTGCCATAGAGAAAGTCCCGTTGTTTTGCTGTGATGTAGTGTTGGTCGTAGAGTCTTTTTATTATTGTCCTTAACTGTGTCTGTGTCTGTGGTTGTATACTATTTTCTATTGGTTTATAATGTTTGGTGTTGGATAGCTGTCTGTTGGCTTCATACATGTATTGATGTTTATCCAATATTACTATTTTTGAACCTTTATCTGCTGGTTTGATGATTATGTGTGGGTTATTTTTAAGTTGTTGTATTGCCTGTCTTTCTACGTGTGTGAGGTTATCCTCCCTATCCGTGTGAATCTGGTGGTTGTGAAGTGTGTTCTTGTCTGTTCTGATTAATCTCCTGATTCTACCATCTATCTGGGAGGTTTTAGGTTCCCAGGTAGATGGTAAGGTAAATGGTTGGTGGTTGTCGTCTGTGTTGTAGTCCAACAGTTTAAGTCTTCTATGATATTTGTGAGTGTCCCTTTGAAGTTCCTCCCAATCAAATTTGTTTGGGCGAGGGATGAATGTCAACCCTCTCTCCAGGAGCTTTACCTGTGCTGCTGTGGGTATGAAGGATTTGGAAAGATTCATGATATTAGATGTTGACTGGTCCACTGCTCCCCCTGGTGGAGGATCTGCACCGGTTATTAGGGAAGGAGAGAGATTGAAAGAAAGATTATTTCTATCCAGACTGTGGCTTGTGGTTAATGTAAATTTAACTGTCTGCACCAGTGTTGAAAGATGAGGTCTGCTGTGGTGGATGTCCAGTGTATGAGATCTGTTGTTGTATGAAATGTATCTTGTGGAATCTCTAATAGGGTTGGGAAGTTAGTGGTAATATAAGCATTGATGAGCTTAAGGTTTCTCTTCTGCTGTGAAGTAAGAAGAGGTGAATGGCTGATGACAGGAATGTATATTGTTGCGTTTGGAAATGTTTTCTTTGCCTCCTTGTGCATACCTGACAACTGTTTTAATGATGTTTGGAATGGGTCGTGATCCTTGTTGTTCAAACCCACCGAGATAACAACAGTCGCCGTGTCTGTATGTATGGGGGTTTTCTCCAGTACCTTTGTGAAATGATAGAATGTTGCCCCTGGATAACTGTCGACTTGGATGTTGGGGTTATTGAATGGTGGGATCCGGTTGAGGTTTGAGTCTCCTATGATGAGTATTGGTGTGTGTCCTTCAATGTTCCAATCTGTCACCTTATAATTCGGCCTAGCTTTGTGATAGAAGGGTTTTTGGGGAGGGTGTGTGGGTTTGGGCTGTGGTTGGGATTGAAGATGGGGTTGTGGTGGGGATGATGATGGGTATTTTGAGGCGCCAGTCGTACAGGGGTCCTGGACAGGCAGAGGCACAACGATATTAGTTGTTTGTGGGGGTTCGGATCTGGGAGCTTTGGGGTGTTGCCCATTGTCTTGCCCTTTGATCATCATCATACTCCCCTTGAATTGCCCTCTCCTTGTCTGTACCCCTTGCCTGGCGCCTCCTATGGGTGAAAGAGGAGCAGATGTAATTATGTCTCTTAATAGTATTGATACATTACCCTGTACTTTTTTGCAGTTTGTGTTTTGTTTAATAGGTGTGACTGTAGGTGTACTGGTTTCTGTTTGACTGTTGGCTGTGTGGTGAACCTGGGCTATGATAAGAGTGGCTGCTTTGGTTTCTGTTTGACTGTTGACTGTGTGGTGAACCTGGGCTATGATAGGAGTGGCTGCTTTGGTTTCTGTTTGACTGTTGACTGTGTGGTGAACCTGGGCTATGATAGGAGTGGCTGCTTTGGGAGTAGGGGGACCCACTGGGCTTTTCCATTTCTCCTCTTCAGTTATAGGGGTTGCTATTCTTACCTCTCCTTTTTGATTGGAAAGGGAAGAATCAGTGAAAGTGGATGTTGAGGGTAGGGAGTGGAGATGTGTTTTTGAAAGAGTCTGTATGCGAAGGTTATAGGTTTCACTCAGGGTCGGTTGTTTTCCCAGTGATAGTGTCCGTAAGTATGATGGTTGTCTTTTTGGCAGGGGGCGAGGCTTTGATAAAGGTGGAAATTCCTCTGTTGAGGAGAGAGGGGGCACTGGGGTTGGAGTTGGTATCGTTGGTGGGGAAATTTGTAGTGGGGTGTGTTCTATTGCTGGAAGTGTATGTGGTTGGTCTCGTATTGTGTTTGTCCGTATAGTTGTTAGTTGGGGAGAGGAAGAGGCCTGAGGGAGTTCCAAAATGGTTTCCACTCTAGTGATGGTGGTGGGTGTCAGTTTATGTTTGTACCTCTTATGTGCCCAGCCTATTGCGATTGTCAGTGCCAAAGTGTTGGGTGTGTTTATTTGTTGTTTAATGGTGTGGGTGACTGACTGGTAATGTGTCTGTAGTATGTACATGCTGTTTTGCATCCACTGGTGTGTGTTCTGTGATAATTTTATTGTGGTGTAGTCTGTGGGTGAAGATGGTTTAATAAAGTTGGTGACACGATGCACCTGTCTCATCATACCAGTAGGGAATACATGATTTTTAAGTGCCTTCTCCACCACTTCCATGTGGTGGAGAACCGGACAGTGTAAATCAAAAAAGCAGGATAATACTATATTTAGAATAGAAGATGTGAAGGCCTGAACAGCACGGGACGTTGTGTGCTGCTCAGGACCAGTCCTTACCACTTTGTTATTTTGTTGACCGGGTTATTGAAATATGAAGGTGGCGATGAGGTTGCCGATTGTGTCTTGGCGTTCCAGGGCTGGAGCTGTGATCCGTTTTCCTTTCGCCGTGTTCTTTGTAAGCCGGGTTATTGCGATATGGAGATGGAGATGAGGTTACCGATTGTTTCTTAGCGTTCCTGCGTTCAAGGGCTGGGGCTGTAATCCGTTGTTCTTTGTGAGTCCAATCCTGTTAAAAGATCTCGTTCCAGAGGTTAAAGTCACGATTGTTTCCCCAAGTGTCTATGCACTTTAGGCAATGAGCTCCCCCTTACCCCTCCACATCTTAACTCTAAAACGTAACTTTTAATATTATTAGTTAAAATCAAAAGATGATTAAAAACCAAGCAATGTTAAAATCCACTGTGAAGTCCTGTTTCAAAAACCCTGACGTTTCGCAGAATTTTCTGCTTCTTCAGAGGGATCTTTTCCTCGACTGAGAACCCCGTACCTTTTAAAATGGGAGCAATTAGGAGGGAAACACCCAATCACTGCTCCCAATCTGGGCGTTTCTATCTTTCTGTTACCCTATTGGTTCAATTTATCAGACACCCAAATAGACACTCAAAGGCGGGAGAGTGATGGCATTACGTGGGCTTATATATGTTAAACTCCTCTTTCTTCTATTTGCTTTTCAGTTCAGTTTCCAGACTTTGTTATAAATTAACCTGGCAATATCCCCAGCCATACTTTCTATCCATTAAATATCCTTTGTCCTGATAGTCCCCCATTTTCCCCCGTATTTCCCTCTCTGATACTTTACTTCCCTAACTTTCCCTCCCTATTCTGTCCCTATATTGTTATTCTGTTCAGTTCTATTACATTTTCTATTATTCTGTACTTTTGTATTTCTTAGTTGTTGTATGTGGTTCTGTATATGAATACCATGCTATTCCTCTAGTACAATGAGACAAATCAAAGAAATAAAAGATAATAATGATAACAGTGTTGGGGGAAAGAAGAGTGATTCAATGTTATATATTGCGGTAATTCACAAGCGCTATTGCTCTCCCGGTGGGTGCGAACGTGAATGACCCGTGGGCAGCTGAGGCGCAACACGCCGCACAAGGAGCAGAAGCCAGCACCTGGAGGCAGTACTACACCTGTAGAAGGATAAACCAGGGATGGCACGGGCAAGGGTTAGGTTTTGAATATAATTGTGTTTCATATCAACTAGCTTGTTTTACGGTGCACAGGCCTATCTCCTGTTCATCCCTCTCCTTCTGATGATGTTATTATATTTAGGTGTAGTACTTAAAATTGCCTGTAGATGTCCTCCTAAGATCATAAATAGACTAAAATGAGTTCTAAAATGCCTTTTTCTGTGTGACAGTACAGGAGCTGATGTGGTGAGATTAATTCAACCAGTGTTGTTAAATATGAACATAAAAGCAATATTGTGCATTTAGTTGGTTTTATTGTTTTATTCTGTTAAAAGAATGAGATTAAGAGAGGTGGATGGTTTGATGTGGTCTGTGAGGGTTGGATGAATGGGAGAGAGGACTGCCAATGTGTTGTTTTTTTAATGGTTCTTAAAAATCGTTTTGAATATCCTCTTCTTCTGATTGCATTGAATAGTGTATTTATTGCATAATCCAGGTCTTGCTTGCAAGATGATATCCTGTAGAACCGTATGATTTGTGATTTTATTATTCCCTTAAATGTATGTTTAGGATGGTAACTGTGTTTATGGAGTAAAGCATGTGTGTCTGTTGGTTTGAAGTAGACTCTAGTGTGTAGTGTTTTCTGTGGTTGCGGGCACGCGCCTGAGTCTCACAGTACTGTAACCAGCCACTACCCAAACGCGCTACTTTTTTTCAGCCAGAGCCTGCAAAGCCACGATTCAGCTTTTTACCGCCTTCTACCTTAAGAATTGACTGAATGACACAGGGTTGAGTTGCGTGATTTTCACATTCTGCAGGTTGGTTATATTACAATAGCTTTAGGGTGATTTTAACAACTTCCGGTTGCTCCAGGAAGCTTAGAATCGACACAGGTAGACCTCACAGTAGCCTGATGGATTGTTATAGAAGACAGGTTCATAAGGCATTCATAACCCACATAGACTTCAGGTTGAATTTAGGAGAATAGTCAATGTATTCCTATGGGGAGAGAAGTCATTGCACACTGTTTGATCTAAACACCTTCTTTAAACTATGAAGGGTTAATGCCACAGGGTCAAGGTTAGGCTTGCACAGATCGGGAGGACCTCAGGAATGCTCCTGAGGTTGAATTGTGCTTCTAACCCTAACGGTTCTCTCACTGTCACCCAAAAGCACTCGACATTTTGGGGCAGGCTTCATTTGGGCCTAGTTTTTCTCACGGTCATTGCCCTCAGACCGAGCAAGCTACGGTCAAGCGGGGCATCTCGTTGAACTCGTCTCAGCCTAGAGATAATGGTAATGCCATTGCAGGCTCTGTGTGTCTTTAAGCACCGCACTCTGTCACTCCATCCTTGCTGTGTGTGTGAGTGTGTGTGTGTGTGTTTGTTTGTGTGTGAGAGCTTTTCTTTGACATCTGATGGGAAAAATGACTGTTCATGAGGGTTACCTAGTCAAACATATGAAGTTTTGGAAAGATGTGACTTTTCTAACCCTTCAAAACAGCTACTCTGACCCCTATTTAAGGCACTTCCGGTTGTCACAGGAAGCGTATACTCGACACACGTTGTCTTTGGGGTAGGCATAAACAGAATCCTGAATATGAAGTCTCTACCTTAACCTCTTATATCTAGACGTTGCGCTAGCGGAACACCTGCTCCAATGATAGGCGTGGCGCGAATTACAAATTCCTCAAAAATACAAAAAATTCAATTTTTCAAACATATGACTTTCACTATGACTATTTCACTATTGACTATTTCACTGTGTCTGTCTATCCCTGTTCTCCCCTCTGCACAGGCCATACAGACGCTTCACACCGCGTGGCCGCTGCCACTCTAACCTGGTGGTCCCAGCGTGCACGACCCACGTGGAGTTCCAGGTCTCCGGCAGCCTCTGGAACTGCCGGTCTGCGGCCAACAAGGCAGAGTTCATCTCAGCCTATGCTACCCTCCAGTCCCTCGACTTGGCGCTGACGGAAACATGGATTACCACAGGTAACACTGCTACTCCTACTGCTCTCTCCTCGTCTGCCCACGTGTTCTCGCACTGGTCAGCGGGGTGGTGGCACTGGGATCCTCATCTCTGCTAAGTGGACATTCTCTCTTTCTCCCCTGACCCATCTGTCTATCGCCTCCTTTGAATTCCATGCTGTCACAGTTACCAGCTCTTTCAAGCTTAACATCCTTATCATTTATCGCCCTTCAGGTTCCCTTGGAGAGTTCATCAATGAGCTTGACTCCTTGATAAGTTCCTTTCCTGAGGATGGCTGGTGAGCCATCCTCAGGAAAGGAACTTATCAAGGCGTCAAGCTCATTGATGAACTCTCCAAAGGTAGACGAGGGGAGGTTAACGTCACCCAGAACTGTGAGAGGTGTCTCACAGTTCTGGGTGACTTTAACCTCATACATCTAGACGTTCCGCTAGCGGAACACCTGCTCCAATATCCAATGATGGGCGTGGCGCGAAATACAAACTCCTCTAAAATACAAAAACTTCAATTTTTCAAACATATGACTATTTCACAGCATTTTAAAGATAAGACTCTCCTTTATCTAACCACACTGTCCGATTTCAAAAAGGCTTTACAACGAAAGCAAAACATTAGATTAGGGTTAGGGTTAGGTTTTGAATATAATTGTGTTTCATATCAACTAGCTTGTTTTACGGTGCACAGGCCCATCTCCTGTTCATCCCTCTCCTTCTGATGATATTATATTTAGGTGTAGTACTTAAAATTGCCTGTAGATGTCCTCCTAAGATCATAAATAGACTAAAATGAGTTCTAAAATGCCTTTTTCTGTGTGAGGAGGAGCTGATGTGGTGAGATTAATTCAACCAGTGTTGTTAAATATGAACATAAAAGCAATATTGTGCATTTAGTTGGTTTTATTGTTTTATTCTGTTAAAATAATGAGATTAAGAGAGGTGGATGGTTTGATGTGGTCTGTGAGGGTTGGATGAATGGGAGAGAGGGCTGCCAATGTGTTGTTTTTAATGGTTCTTAAAAATCGTTTTGAATATCCTCTTCTTCTGATTGCATTGAATAGTGTATTTATTGCATAATCCAGGTCTTGCTTGCAAGATGATATCCTGTAGAACCGTATGATTTGTGATTTTATTATTCCCTTAAATGTATGTTTAGGATGGTAACTGTGTTTATGGAGTAAAGCATGTGTGTCTGTTGGTTTGAAGTAGACTCTAGTGTGTAGTGTTTTCTGTGGTTGCGGGCACGCGCCTGAGTCTCACAGTACTGTAACCAGCCACTACCCAAACGCGCTACTTTTTTTCAGCCAGAGCCTGCAAAGCCACGATTCAGCTTTTTACCGCCTTCTACCTTAAGAATTGACTGAATGACACAGGGTTGAGTTGCGTGATTTTCACATTCTGCAGGTTGGTTATATTACAATAGCTTTAGGGTGATTTTAACAACTTCCGGTTGCTCCAGGAAGCTTAGAATCGACACAGGTAGACCTCACAGTAGCCTGATGGATTGTTATAGAAGACAGGTTCATAAGGCATTCATAACCCACATAGACTTCAGGTTGAATTTAGGAGAATAGTCAATGTATTCCTATGGGGAGAGAAGTCATTGCACACTGTTTGATCTAAACACCTTCTTTAAACTATGAAGGGTTAATGCCACAGGGTCAAGGTTAGGCTTGCACAGATCGGGAGGACCTCAGGAATGCTCCTGAGGTTGAATTGTGCTTCTAACCCTAACGGTTCTCTCACTGTCACCCAAAAGCACTCGACATTTTGGGGCAGGCTTCATTTGGGCCTAGTTTTTCTCACGGTCATTGCCCTCAGACCGAGCAAGCTACGGTCAAGCGGGGCATCTCGTTGAACTCGTCTCAGCCTAGAGATAATGGTAATGCCATTGCAGGCTCTGTGTGTCTTTAAGCACCGCACTCTGTCACTCCATCCTTGCTGTGTGTGTGAGTGTGTGTGTGTGAGTGTGTGTGTGTGTGTGTGTGTTTGTTTGTGTGTGAGAGCTTTTCTTTGACATCTGATGGGAAAAATGACTGTTCATGAGGGTTACCTAGTCAAACATATGAAGTTTTGGAAAGATGTGACTTTTCTAACCCTTCAAAACAGCTACTCTGACCCCTATTTAAGGCACTTCCGGTTGTCACAGGAAGCGTATACTCGACACACGTTGTCTTTGGGGTAGGCATAAACAGAATCCTGAATATGAAGTCTCTACCTTAACCTCTTATATCTAGACGTTCCGCTAGCGGAACACCTGCTCCAATGATAGGCGTGGCGCGAATTACAAATTCCTCAAAAATACAAAAAATTCTATTTTTCAAACATATGACTTTCACTATGACTATTTCACTATTCACTATTTCACTGTGTCTGTCTATCCCTGTTCTCCCCTCTGCACAGGCCATACAGACGCTTCACACCGCGTGGCCGCTGCCACTCTAACCTGGTGGTCCCAGCGTGCACGACCCACGTGGAGTTCCAGGTCTCCGGCAGCCTCTGGAACTGCCGGTCTGCGGCCAACAAGGCAGAGTTCATCTCAGCCTATGCTACCCTCCAGTCCCTCGACTTGGCGCTGACGGAAACATGGATTACCACAGGTAACACTGCTACTCCTACTGCTCTCTCCTCGTCTGCCCACGTGTTCTCGCACTGGTCAGCGGGGTGGTGGCACTGGGATCCTCATCTCTGCTAAGTGGACATTCTCTCTTTCTCCCCTGACCCATCTGTCTATCGCCTCCTTTGAATTCCATGCTGTCACAGTTACCAGCTCTTTCAAGCTTAACATCCTTATCATTTATCGCCCTCCAGGTTCCCTTGGAGAGTTCATCAATGAGCTTGACTCCTTGATAAGTTCCTTTCCTGAGGATGGCTGGTGAGCCATCCTCAGGAAAGGAACTTATCAAGGCGTCAAGCTCATTGATGAACTCTCCAAAGGTAGACGAGGGGAGGTTAACGTCACCCAGAACTGTGAGAGGTGTCTCACAGTTCTGGGTGACTTTAACCTCATACATCTAGACGTTCCGCTAGCGGAACACCTGCTCCAATATCCAATGATGGGCGTGGCGCGAAATACAAACTCCTCTAAAATACAAAAACTTCAATTTTTCAAACATATGACTATTTCACAGCATTTTAAAGATAAGACTCTCCTTTATCTAACCACACTGTCCGATTTCAAAAAGGCTTTACAACGAAAGCAAAACATTAGATTAGGGTTAGGGTTAGGTTTTGAATATAATTGTGTTTCATATCAACTAGCTTGTTTTACGGTGCACAGGCCCATCTCCTGTTCATCCCTCTCCTTCTGATGATATTATATTTAGGTGTAGTACTTAAAATTGCCTGTAGATGTCCTCCTAAGATCATAAATAGACTAAAATGAGTTCTAAAATGCCTTTTTCTGTGTGACAGTACAGGAGCTGATGTGGTGAGATTAATTCAACCAGTGTTGTTAAATATGAACATAAAAGCAATATTGTGCATTTAGTTGGTTTTATTGTTTTATTCTGTTAAAAGAATGAGATTAAGAGAGGTGGATGGTTTGATGTGGTCTGTGAGGGTTGGATGAATGGGAGAGAGGACTGCCAATGTGTTGTTTTTTTAATGGTTCTTAAAAATCGTTTTGAATATCCTCTTCTTCTGATTGCATTGAATAGTGTATTTATTGCATAATCCAGGTCTTGCTTGCAAGATGATATCCTGTAGAACCGTATGATTTGTGATTTTATTATTCCCTTAAATGTATGTTTAGGATGGTAACTGTGTTTATGGAGTAAAGCATGTGTGTCTGTTGGTTTGAAGTAGACTCTAGTGTGTAGTGTTTTCTGTGGTTGATTGTTATTACTGAAAAACACTGTTGTGTCTAAGAAGTTGACTTCTTGCGGATGAATTGTGTATTTAACCTTAATTGATGAATGATGGCTGTTGAGAATGTTCATAAAGTCTGTGAATAATTGGATGTCGTGGGGCCAGGCTCCTATTATGTCGTCTAAAAACCGGTAATAAAAAGTGGGTTGATATGGACACTTGGCCAGTGCCTCTCTCTCCCATTCAGCCATGTATATGTTGGCGTAAGCAGGTGCGAATTTTTTGCCCATAGCTGTTCCCTCCACCTGCAGGTAATAGTGATCGTTGAATAAAAAGTCATTGCTAGTCAGGCTGATTTCTAATAGTTGTAATATTTCTGTGTCCGGTCTAGTGTTGTCTGGGTATCTCTTAAAGATATTTCTAATTGCTTGTATTCCTGTTGCTGTATTTATATTAGTATACAGGCTATCAATATCTATGGTGAATATGTGTGTGTTGGAGGGAACAACTATGGGTCCAATCCTCTCCATGAAGTGATGTGTCCCTGAGAAAGCTGGGGTGCCTGGTGGAGAGAGGGTTAATATAATGATCTATGTATTGTGAAATGTTATAGGATTCACTATTGCAGTCTGACACAATCGGTCTGCCAGGAGGAACTTCAAAGGGAATTGTCCATGTCCCTGGTTCCTTGTGTACTTTTAACAGTAAGTAGAATAGTCTAGGTCGTGGAGTATCTGTGCCATAGAGAAAGTCCCGTTGTTTTGCTGTGATGTAGTGTTGGTCGTAGAGTCTTTTTATTATTGTCCTTAACTGTGTCTGTGTCTGTGGTTGTATACTATTTTCTATTGGTTTATAATGTTTGGTGTTGGATAGCTGTCTGTTGGCTTCATACATGTATTGATGTTTATCCAATATTACTATTTTTGAACCTTTATCTGCTGGTTTGATGATTATGTGTGGGTTATTTTTAAGTTGTTGTATTGCCTGTCTTTCTACGTGTGTGAGGTTATCCTCCCTATCCGTGTGAATCTGGTGGTTGTGAAGTGTGTTCTTGTCTGTTCTGATTAATCTCCTGATTCTACCATCTATCTGGGAGGTTTTAGGTTCCCAGGTAGATGGTAAGGTAAATGGTTGGTGGTTGTCGTCTGTGTTGTAGTCCAACAGTTTAAGTCTTCTATGATATTTGTGAGTGTCCCTTTGAAGTTCCTCCCAATCAAATTTGTTTGGGCGAGGGATGAATGTCAACCCTCTCTCCAGGAGCTTTACCTGTGCTGCTGTGGGTATGAAGGATTTGGAAAGATTCATGATATTAGATGTTGACTGGTCCACTGCTCCCCCTGGTGGAGGATCTGCACCGGTTATTAGGGAAGGAGAGAGATTGAAAGAAAGATTATTTCTATCCAGACTGTGGCTTGTGGTTAATGTAAATTTAACTGTCTGCACCAGTGTTGAAAGATGAGGTCTGCTGTGGTGGATGTCCAGTGTATGAGATCTGTTGTTGTATGAAATGTATCTTGTGGAATCTCTAATAGGGTTGGGAAGTTAGTGGTAATATAAGCATTGATGAGCTTAAGGTTTCTCTTCTGCTGTGAAGTAAGAAGAGGTGAATGGCTGATGACAGGAATGTATATTGTTGCGTTTGGAAATGTTTTCTTTGCCTCCTTGTGCATACCTGACAACTGTTTTAATGATGTTTGGAATGGGTCGTGATCCTTGTTGTTCAAACCCACCGAGATAACAACAGTCGCCGTGTCTGTATGTATGGGGGTTTTCTCCAGTACCTTTGTGAAATGATAGAATGTTGCCCCTGGATAACTGTCGACTTGGATGTTGGGGTTATTGAATGGTGGGATCCGGTTGAGGTTTGAGTCTCCTATGATGAGTATTGGTGTGTGTCCTTCAATGTTCCAATCTGTCACCTTATAATTCGGCCTAGCTTTGTGATAGAAGGGTTTTTGGGGAGGGTGTGTGGGTTTGGGCTGTGGTTGGGATTGAAGATGGGGTTGTGGTGGGGATGATGATGGGTATTTTGAGGCGCCAGTCGTACAGGGGTCCTGGACAGGCAGAGGCACAACGATATTAGTTGTTTGTGGGGGTTCGGATCTGGGAGCTTTGGGGTGTTGCCCATTGTCTTGCCCTTTGATCATCATCATACTCCCCTTGAATTGCCCTCTCCTTGTCTGTACCCCTTGCCTGGCGCCTCCTATGGGTGAAAGAGGAGCAGATGTAATTATGTCTCTTAATAGTATTGATACATTACCCTGTACTTTTTTGCAGTTTGTGTTTTGTTTAATAGGTGTGACTGTAGGTGTACTGGTTTCTGTTTGACTGTTGGCTGTGTGGTGAACCTGGGCTATGATAAGAGTGGCTGCTTTGGTTTCTGTTTGACTGTTGACTGTGTGGTGAACCTGGGCTATGATAGGAGTGGCTGCTTTGGTTTCTGTTTGACTGTTGACTGTGTGGTGAACCTGGGCTATGATAGGAGTGGCTGCTTTGGGAGTAGGGGGACCCACTGGGCTTTTCCATTTCTCCTCTTCAGTTATAGGGGTTGCTATTCTTACCTCTCCTTTTTGATTGGAAAGGGAAGAATCAGTGAAAGTGGATGTTGAGGGTAGGGAGTGGAGATGTGTTTTTGAAAGAGTCTGTATGCGAAGGTTATAGGTTTCACTCAGGGTCGGTTGTTTTCCCAGTGATAGTGTCCGTAAGTATGATGGTTGTCTTTTTGGCAGGGGGCGAGGCTTTGATAAAGGTGGAAATTCCTCTGTTGAGGAGAGAGGGGGCACTGGGGTTGGAGTTGGTATCGTTGGTGGGGAAATTTGTAGTGGGGTGTGTTCTATTGCTGGAAGTGTATGTGGTTGGTCTCGTATTGTGTTTGTCCGTATAGTTGTTAGTTGGGGAGAGGAAGAGGCCTGAGGGAGTTCCAAAATGGTTTCCACTCTAGTGATGGTGGTGGGTGTCAGTTTATGTTTGTACCTCTTATGTGCCCAGCCTATTGCGATTGTCAGTGCCAAAGTGTTGGGTGTGTTTATTTGTTGTTTAACCTGTTGGGTCTAGGGGGCAGCATTTGCATGTCTGGATAAAAAAAATGTACCCGATTTAATCTGGTTACTAATCCTACCCAGTAACTAGAATATGCATATACTTATTATATATGGATAGAAAACACTCTAAAGTTTCCAAAACTGTTTGAATGGTGTCTGTGAGTATAACAGAACTCATTTGGCAGGCAAAACCCTGAGACATTTTCTGACAGGAAGTGGATACCTGATGTGTTGTATTGACTTTAAACCTATCCCATTGAAAAACACAGGGGTTTAGGAATATTTTGGCACTTCCTATTGCTTCCACTAGATGTCACCAGCCTTTACAAAGTGTTTTGAGTCTTCTGGAGGGAGATCTGACCGAACAAGAGCCATGGAACGATGATGTCCCATTAGACACCTGGCGCGCGAGTTCATGTTGGGTACCCTCGTTCCAATACGTTATAAAAGAGTATGCATTCGTCCACCTTGAATATTATTCATGTTCTGGTTAAAAAAGGCCCTAATGATTTATGCTATACAACGTTTGACATGTTTGAACGAACGGAAATATATTTTTTCCCCTCGTTCATGACGAGAAGTCCGGCTGGCTTACATCATGTGCTAACGAGACGGAGATTTTTGGACATAAATGATGAGCTTTTTTTTAACAAAACTACATTCGTTATGGACCTGTGATACCTGGAAGTGACATCTGATGAAGAGAATCAAAGGTAATGGATTATTTACATAGTATTTTCGATTTTAGATCTCCCCAACATGACGTCTAGTCTGTATCGCAACGCGTATTTTTCTGGGCGCAGTGCTCAGATTATTGCAAAGTGTGATTTCCCAGTAAGGTTATTTTTAAATCTGGCAAGTTGATTGCGTTCAAGAGATGTAAATCTATAATTCTTTAAATGACAATATAATATTTTACCAATGTTTTCTAATTTTAATTATTTAATTTGTGACGCTGACTTGACTGCCGGTTATTGGAGGGAAACGATTTCCTCAACATCAATGCCATAGTAAAACGCTGTTTTTGGATATAAATATGAACTTGATAGAACTAAAAATGCATGCATTGTCTAACATAATGTCCTAGGAGTGTCATCTGATGGAGATTGTAAAAGGTTAGTGCATCATTTTAGCTGGTTTTATGGTTTTGGTGACCCTGTCTTTGACTTGACAAAACATTACACACAACTCTTGTAAATGTACTGTCCTAACATACTCTAAATTTATGCTTTCGCCATAAAACCTTTTTGAAATCGTAAAACGTGGTTAGATTAAGGAGATGTTTATCTTTCAAATGGTGTAAAATAGTTGTATTTTTGAAAAATTTGAATTTTGACATTTATTTGGATTCAAATTTGCCGCTCTTGAAATGCACCTGCTGTTGATGGAGTGCACCACGGGTGGCACGCTAGCGTCCCACCTAGCCCCAAGAGGTTAAGGTTAGGCGTGGGGTTTGGGTTAGGGTTGGGGTTAGCGTTAGGGTTAGTCTATTGGCAGTCTATTGAAACGTTGTCAAATGATAGCTCTAGTCACACTGTATCAGACCATTTGTGCTACATCACTGAGAATGTCCTATTTAACTAGCTTTTCGCCCTCTAAAATTGGCTTGTTTTTGCAGTTAATTCAATTTAGCTTTGTTTGTCAAATTTGTCTGAGGGTGCATAAAAATCGCAGAAAAGCTCCATTGTCTATTGAAACGGTGTCAAATGATAGCTCTAGTCACACTGGAACAGACCATGTGTGCTACATTACTGAGAATGTCCTATTTAACTAGCTTTTAGCCCTCTAAACTGGGTCGTTTTTGTATCAAATTCAATTTAGCTTTGTTTGTCAAATTTGTCTGAGGGTGCATAAAAATCGCAGAAAAGCTCCATTGTCTATTGAAACGGTGACAAATGATAGCTCTAGTCACACTGGAACAGACCATGTGTGCTACATTAGTGAGAATGTCCTATTTAACTAGCTTTTAGCCCTCTAAACTGGGTCGTTTTTGTATCAAACTCAATTTAGCTTTGTTTGTCAAATTTGTCTGAGGGTGCATAAAAATCGCATAAAAGCTCCATTGTCTATTGAAACGGTGTCAAATGATAGCTCTAGTCACACTGGAACAGACCATGTGTGCTACATTAGTGAGAATGTCCTATTTAACTAGCTTTTAGCCCTCTAAACTGGGTCGTTTTTGTAGTAAATTCAATTTAGCTTTGTTTGTCAAATTTGTCTGGGGGTGCATAAAAATCGCAGAAAAGCTCCATTGTCTATTGAAACGGTGTCAAATGATTGCTCTAGTCACACTGGAAAAGACCATGTGTGCTACATTACTGAGAATGTCCTATTTAACTAGCTTTTAGCCCTCTAAACTGGGTCGTTTTTGTAGTAAATTCAATTTAGCTTTGTTTGTCAAATTTGTCTGGGGGTGCATAAAAATCGCAGAAAAGCTCCATTGTCTATTGAAACGGTGTCAAATGATAGCTCTAGTCACACTGGAACAGACCATGTGTGCTACATTACTGAGAATGTCCTATTTAACTAGCTTTTAGCCCTCTAAACTGGGTCGTTTTTGTATCAAATTCAATTTAGCTTTGTTTGTCAAATTTGTCTGAGGGTGCATAAAAATCGCAGAAAAGCTCCATTGTCTATTGAAACGGTGTCAAATGATAGCTCTAGTCACACTGGAACAGACCATGTGTGCTACATTACTGAGAATGTCCTATTTAACTAGCTTTTAGCCCTCTAAACTGGGTCGTTTTTGTATCAAATTCAATTTAGCTTTGTTTGTCAAATTTGTCTGAGGGTGCATAAAAATCGCAGAAAAGCTCCATTGTCTATTGAAACGGTGTCAAATGATAGCTCTAGTCACACTGGAACAGACCATGTGTTCTACATTAGTGAGAATGTCCTATTTAACTAGCTTTTAGCCCTCTAAACTGGGTCGTTTTTGTAGTAAATTCAATTTCGCTTTGTTTGTCAAATTTGTCTGGGGGTGCATGAAAAGCTCCATTGTCTATTGAAACGGTGTCAAATGATAGCTCTATTCACACTGGAACAGACCATGTGTGCTACATTAGTGAGAATGTCCTATTTAACTAGCTTTTAGCCCTCTAAACTGGGTCGTTTTTGTATCAAATTCAATTTAGCTTTGTTTGTCAAATTTGTCTGAGGGTGCATAAAAATCGCAGAAAAGCTCCATTGTCTATTGAAACGGTGTCAAATGATAGCTCTAGTCACACTGGAACAGACCACGTGTGCTACATTACTGAGAATGTCCTATTTAACTAGCTTTTAGCCCTCTAAACTGGGTCGTTTTTGTATCAAATTCAATTTAGCTTTGTTTGTCAAATTTGTCTGGGGGTGCATAAAAATCGCAGAAAAGCTCCATTGTCTATTGAAACGGTGTCAAATGATAGCTCTAGTCACACTGGAACAGACCATGTGTGCTACATTAGTGAGAATGTCCTATTTAACTAGCTTTTAGCCCTCTAAACTGGGTCGTTTTTGTAGTAAATTCAATTTAGCTTTGTTTGTCAAATTTGTCTGGGGGTGCATAAAAATCGCAGAAAAGCTCCATTGTCTATTGAAACGGTGTCAAATGATTGCTCTAGTCACACTGGAAAAGACCATGTGTGCTACATTACTGAGAATGTCCTATTTAACTAGCTTTTAGCCCTCTAAACTGGGTCGTTTTTGTAGTAAATTCAATTTAGCTTTGTTTGTCAAATTTGTCTGGGGGTGCATAAAAATCGCAGAAAAGCTCCATTGTCTATTGAAACGGTGTCAAATGATAGCTCTAGTCACACTGGAACAGACCATGTGTGCTACATTACTGAGAATGTCCTATTTAACTAGCTTTTAGCCCTCTAAACTGGGTCGTTTTTGTATCAAATTCAATTTAGCTTTGTTTGTCAAATTTGTCTGAGGGTGCATAAAAATCGCAGAAAAGCTCCATTGTCTATTGAAACGGTGTCAAATGATAGCTCTAGTCACACTGGAACAGACAATGTGTTCTACATTAGTGAGAATGTCCTATTTAACTAGCTTTTAGCCCTCTAAACTGGGTCGTTTTTGTAGTAAATTCAATTTCGCTTTGTTTGTCAAATTTGTCTGGGGGTGCATAAAAATCGCAGAAAAGCTCCATTGTCTATTGAAACGGTGTCAAATGATAGCTCTAGTCACACTGGAACAGACCATGTGTGCTACATTAGTGAGAATGTCCTATTTAACTAGCTTTTAGCCCTCTAAACTGGGTCGTTTTTGTATCAAATTCAATTTAGCTTTGTTTGTCAAATTTGTCTGAGGGTGCATAAAAATCGCAGAAAAGCTCCATTGTCTATTGAAACGGTGTCAAATGATAGCTCTAGTCACACTGGAACAGACCACGTGTGCTACATTACTGAGAATGTCCTATTTAACTAGCTTTTAGCCCTCTAAACTGGGTCGTTTTTGTATCAAATTCAATTTAGCTTTGTTTGTCAAATTTGTCTGAGGGTGCATAAAAATCGCATAAAAGCTCCATTGTCTATTGAAACGGTGTCAAATGATAGCTCTAGTCACACTGGAACAGACCATGTGTGCTACATTACTGAGAATGTCCTATTTAACTAGCTTTTAGCCCTCTAAACTGGGTCGTTTTTGTATCAAATTCAATTTAGCTTTGTTTGTCAAATTTGTCTGAGGGTGCATAAAAATCGCAGAAAAGCTCCATTGTCTATTGAAACGGTGTCAAATGATAGCTCTAGTCACACTGGAACAGACCACGTGTGCTACATTACTGAGAATGTCCTATTTAACTAGCTTTTAGCCCTCTAAACTGGGTCGTTTTTGTATCAAATTCAATTTAGCTTTGTTTGTCAAATTTGTCTGGGGGTGCATAAAAATCGCAGAAAAGCTCCATTGTCTATTGAAACGGTGTCAAATGATAGCTCTAGTCACACTGGAACAGACCATGTGTGCTACATTAGTGAGAATGTCCTATTTAACTAGCTTTTAGCCCTCTAAACTGGGTCGTTTTTGTAGTAAATTCAATTTAGCTTTGTTTGTCAAATTTGTCTGGGGGTGCATAAAAATCGCAGAAAAGCTCCATTGTCTATTGAAACGGTGTCAAATGATTGCTCTAGTCACACTGGAAAAGACCATGTGTGCTACATTACTGAGAATGTCCTATTTAACTAGCTTTTAGCCCTCTAAACTGGGTCGTTTTTGTAGTAAATTCAATTTAGCTTTGTTTGTCAAATTTGTCTGGGGGTGCATAAAAATCGCAGAAAAGCTCCATTGTCTATTGAAACGGTGTCAAATGATAGCTCTAGTCACACTGGAACAGACCATGTGTGCTACATTACTGAGAATGTCCTATTTAACTAGCTTTTAGCCCTCTAAACTGGGTCGTTTTTGTATCAAATTCAATTTAGCTTTGTTTGTCAAATTTGTCTGAGGGTGCATAAAAATCGCAGAAAAGCTCCATTGTCTATTGAAACGGTGTCAAATGATAGCTCTAGTCACACTGGAACAGACCATGTGTGCTACATTAGTGAGAATGTCCTATTTAACTAGCTTTTAGCCCTCTAAACTGGGTCGTTTTTGTATCAAATTCAATTTAGCTTTGTTTGTCAAATTTGTCTGAGGGTGCATAAAAATCGCAGAAAAGCTCCATTGTCTATTGAAACGGTGTCAAATGATAGCTCTAGTCACACTGGAACAGACCACGTGTGCTACATTACTGAGAATGTCCTATTTAACTAGCTTTTAGCCCTCTAAACTGGGTCGTTTTTGTATCAAATTCAATTTAGCTTTGTTTGTCAAATTTGTCTGGGGGTGCATAAAAATCGCAGAAAAGCTCCATTGTCTATTGAAACGGTGTCAAATGATAGCTCTAGTCACACTGGAACAGACCATGTGTGCTACATTAGTGAGAATGTCCTATTTAACTAGCTTTTAGCCCTCTAAACTGGGTCGTTTTTGTAGTAAATTCAATTTAGCTTTGTTTGTCAAATTTGTCTGGGGGTGCATAAAAATCGCAGAAAAGCTCCATTGTCTATTGAAACGGTGTCAAATGATAGCTCTAGTCACACTGGAACAGACCACGTGTGCTACATTACTGAGAATGTCCTATTTAACTAGCTTTTAGCCCTCTAAACTGGGTCGTTTTTGTATCAAATTCAATTTAGCTTTGTTTGTCAAATTTGTCTGGGGGTGCATAAAAATCGCAGAAAAGCTCCATTGTCTATTGAAACGGTGTCAAATGATAGCTCTAGTCACACTGGAACAGACCATGTGTGCTACATTAGTGAGAATGTCCTATTTAACTAGCTTTTAGCCCTCTAAACTGGGTCGTTTTTGTAGTAAATTCAATTTAGCTTTGTTTGTCAAATTTGTCTGGGGGTGCATAAAAATCGCAGAAAAGCTCCATTGTCTATTGAAACGGTGTCAAATGATTGCTCTAGTCACACTGGAAAAGACCATGTGTGCTACATTACTGAGAATGTCCTATTTAACTAGCTTTTAGCCCTCTAAACTGGGTCGTTTTTGTAGTAAATTCAATTTAGCTTTGTTTGTCAAATTTGTCTGGGGGTGCATAAAAATCGCAGAAAAGCTCCATTGTCTATTGAAACGGTGTCAAATGATAGCTCTAGTCACACTGGAACAGACCATGTGTGCTACATTACTGAGAATGTCCTATTTAACTAGCTTTTAGCCCTCTAAACTGGGTCGTTTTTGTATCAAATTCAATTTAGCTTTGTTTGTCAAATTTGTCTGAGGGTGCATAAAAATCGCAGAAAAGCTCCATTGTCTATTGAAACGGTGTCAAATGATAGCTCTAGTCACACTGGAACAGACCACGTGTGCTACATTACTGAGAATGTCCTATTTAACTAGCTTTTAGCCCTCTAAACTGGGTCGTTTTTGTATCAAATTCAATTTAGCTTTGTTTGTCAAATTTGTCTGGGGGTGCATAAAAATCGCAGAAAAGCTCCATTGTCTATTGAAACGGTGTCAAAAGATAGCTCTAGTCACACTGGAACAGACCATGTGTGCTACATTAGTGAGAATGTCCTATTTAACTAGCTTTTAGCCCTCTAAACTGGGTCGTTTTTGTAGTAAATTCAATTTCGCTTTGTTTGTCAAATTTGTCTGGGGGTGCATAAAAATCGCAGAAAAGCTCCATTGTCTATTGAAACGGTGTCAAATGATAGCTCTAGTCACACTGGAACAGACCATGTGTGCTACATTAGTGAGAATGTCCTATTTAACTAGCTTTTAGACCTCTAAACTGGGTCGTTTTTGTAGTAAATTCAATTTAGCTTTGTTTGTCAAATTTGTCTGCGGGTGCATAAAAATCGCAGAAAAGCTCCATTGTCTATTGAAACGGTGTCAAATGATAGCTCTAGTCACACTGGAACAGACCATGTGTGCTACATTACTGAGAATGTCCTATTTAACTAGCTTTTAGCCCTCTAAACTGGGTCGTTTTTGTATCAAATTCAATTTAGCTTTGTTTGTCAAATTTGTCTGAGGGTGCATAAAAATCGCAGAAAAGCTCCATTTTCTATTGAAACGGTGTCAAATGATAGCTCTAGTCACACTGGAACAGACCATGTGTGCTACATTACTGAGAATGTCCTATTTAACTAGCTTTTAGCCTTCTAAACTGGGTCGTTTTTGTAGTAAATTCAATTTAGCTTTGTTTGTCAAATTTGTCTGGGGGTGCATAAAAATCGCAGAAAAGCTCCATTGTCTATTGAAACGGTGTCAAATGATAGCTCTAGTCACACTGGAACAGACCATGTGTTCTACATTAGTGAGAATGTCCTATTTAACTAGCTTTTAGCCCTCTAAACTGGGTCGTTTTTGTAGTAAATTCAATTTCGCTTTGTTTGTCAAATTTGTCTGGGGGTGCATAAAAATCGCAGAAAAGCTCCATTGTCTATTGAAACGGTGTCAAATGATAGCTCTAGTCACACTGGAACAGACCATGTGTGCTACATTAGTGAGAATGTCCTATTTAACTAGCTTTTAGCCCTCTAAACTGGGTCGTTTTTGTAGTAAATTCAATTTAGCTTTGTTTGTCAAATTTGTCTGGGGGTGCATAAAAATCGCAGAAAAGCTCCATTGTCTATTGACACGGTGTCAAATGATAGCTCTAGTCACACTGGAACAGACCATGTGTGCTACATTACTGAGAATGTCCTATTTAACTAGCTTTTAGCCCTCTAAACTGGGTCGTTTTTGTAGTAAATTCAATTTAGCTTTGTTTGTCAAATTTGTCTGGGGGTGCATAAAAATCGCAGAAAAGCTCCATTGTCTATTGAAACGGTGTCAAATGATAGCTCTATTCACACTGGAACAGACCATGTGTGCTACATTACTGAGAATGTCCTATTTAACTAGCTTTTAGCCCTCTAAACTGGGTCGTTTTTGTATCAAATTCAATTTAGCTTTGTTTGTCAAATTTGTCTGAAGGTGCATAAAAATCGCAGAAAAGCTCCATTGTCTATTGAAACGGTGTCAAATGATAGCTCTAGTCACACTGGAACAGACCATGTGTGCTACATTACTGAGAATGTCCTATTTAACTAGCTTTTAGCCCTCTAAACTGGGTCGTTTTTGTATCAAATTCAATTTAGCTTTGTTTGTCAAATTTGTCTGAGGGTGCATAAAAATCGCAGAAAAGCTCCATTGTCTATTGAAACGGTGTCAAATGATAGCTCTAGTCACACTGGAACAGACCATGTGTGCTACATTACTGAGAATGTCCTATTTAACTAGCTTTTAGACCTCTAAACTGGGTCGTTTTTGTAATAAATTCAATTTAGCTTTGTTTGTCAAATTTGTCTGGGGGTGCATAAAAATCGCAGAAAAGCTCCATTGTCTATTGAAACGGTGTCAAATGATAGCTCTAGTCACACTGGAACAGACCATGTGTGCTACATTAGTGAGAATGTCCTATTTAACTAGCTTTTAGCCCTCTAAACTGGGTCGTTTTTGTAGTAAATTCAATTTAGCTTTGTTTGTCAAATTTGTCTGCGGGTGCATAAAAATCGCAGAAAAGCTCCATTGTCTATTGAAACGGTGTCAAATGATAGCTCTAGTCACACTGGAACAGACCATGTGTGCTACATTAGTGAGAATGTCCTATTTAACTAGCTTTTAGCCCTCTAAACTGGGTCGTTTTTGTATCAAATTCAATTTAGCTTTGTTTGTCAAATTTGTCTGAGGGTGCATAAAAATCGCAGAAAAGCTCCATTGTCTATTGAAACGGTGTCAAATGATAGCTCTAGTCACACTGGAACAGACCACGTGTGCTACATTACTGAGAATGTCCTATTTAACTAGCTTTTAGCCCTCTAAACTGGGTCGTTTTTGTATCAAATTCAATTTAGCTTTGTTTGTCAAATTTGTCTGGGGGTGCATAAAAATCGCAGAAAAGCTCCATTGTCTATTGAAACGGTGTCAAAAGATAGCTCTAGTCACACTGGAACAGACCATGTGTGCTACATTAGTGAGAATGTCCTATTTAACTAGCTTTTAGCCCTCTAAACTGGGTCGTTTTTGTAGTAAATTCAATTTCGCTTTGTTTGTCAAATTTGTCTGGGGGTGCATAAAAATCGCAGAAAAGCTCCATTGTCTATTGAAACGGTGTCAAATGATAGCTCTAGTCACACTGGAACAGACCATGTGTGCTACATTAGTGAGAATGTCCTATTTAACTAGCTTTTAGACCTCTAAACTGGGTCGTTTTTGTAGTAAATTCAATTTAGCTTTGTTTGTCAAATTTGTCTGCGGGTGCATAAAAATCGCAGAAAAGCTCCATTGTCTATTGAAACGGTGTCAAATGATAGCTCTAGTCACACTGGAACAGACCATGTGTGCTACATTACTGAGAATGTCCTATTTAACTAGCTTTTAGCCCTCTAAACTGGGTCGTTTTTGTATCAAATTCAATTTAGCTTTGTTTGTCAAATTTGTCTGAGGGTGCATAAAAATCGCAGAAAAGCTCCATTTTCTATTGAAACGGTGTCAAATGATAGCTCTAGTCACACTGGAACAGACCATGTGTGCTACATTACTGAGAATGTCCTATTTAACTAGCTTTTAGCCTTCTAAACTGGGTCGTTTTTGTAGTAAATTCAATTTAGCTTTGTTTGTCAAATTTGTCTGGGGGTGCATAAAAATCGCAGAAAAGCTCCATTGTCTATTGAAACGGTGTCAAATGATAGCTCTAGTCACACTGGAACAGACCATGTGTTCTACATTAGTGAGAATGTCCTATTTAACTAGCTTTTAGCCCTCTAAATTGGGTCGTTTTTGTAGTAAATTCAATTTCGCTTTGTTTGTCAAATTTGTCTGGGGGTGCATAAAAATCGCAGAAAAGCTCCATTGTCTATTGAAACGGTGTCAAATGATAGCTCTAGTCACACTGGAACAGACCATGTGTGCTACATTAGTGAGAATGTCCTATTTAACTAGCTTTTAGCCCTCTAAACTGGGTCGTTTTTGTAGTAAATTCAATTTAGCTTTGTTTGTCAAATTTGTCTGGGGGTGCATAAAAATCGCAGAAAAGCTCCATTGTCTATTGACACGGTGTCAAATGATAGCTCTAGTCACACTGGAACAGACCATGTGTGCTACATTACTGAGAATGTCCTATTTAACTAGCTTTTAGCCCTCTAAACTGGGTCGTTTTTGTAGTAAATTCAATTTAGCTTTGTTTGTCAAATTTGTCTGGGGGTGCATAAAAATCGCAGAAAAGCTCCATTGTCTATTGAAACGGTGTCAAATGATAGCTCTATTCACACTGGAACAGACCATGTGTGCTACATTACTGAGAATGTCCTATTTAACTAGCTTTTAGCCCTCTAAACTGGGTCGTTTTTGTATCAAATTCAATTTAGCTTTGTTTGTCAAATTTGTCTGAAGGTGCATAAAAATCGCAGAAAAGCTCCATTGTCTATTGAAACGGTGTCAAATGATAGCTCTAGTCACACTGGAACAGACCATGTGTGCTACATTACTGAGAATGTCCTATTTAACTAGCTTTTAGCCCTCTAAACTGGGTCGTTTTTGTATCAAATTCAATTTAGCTTTGTTTGTCAAATTTGTCTGAGGGTGCATAAAAATCGCAGAAAAGCTCCATTGTCTATTGAAACGGTGTCAAATGATAGCTCTAGTCACACTGGAACAGACCATGTGTGCTACATTACTGAGAATGTCCTATTTAACTAGCTTTTAGACCTCTAAACTGGGTCGTTTTTGTAATAAATTCAATTTAGCTTTGTTTGTCAAATTTGTCTGGGGGTGCATAAAAATCGCAGAAAAGCTCCATTGTCTATTGAAACGGTGTCAAATGATAGCTCTAGTCACACTGGAACAGACCATGTGTGCTACATTAGTGAGAATGTCCTATTTAACTAGCTTTTAGCCCTCTAAACTGGGTCGTTTTTGTAGTAAATTCAATTTAGCTTTGTTTGTCAAATTTGTCTGCGGGTGCATAAAAATCGCAGAAAAGCTCCATTGTCTATTGAAACGGTGTCAAATGATAGCTCTAGTCACACTGGAACAGACCATGTGTGCTACATTACTGAGAATGTCCTATTTAACTAGCTTTTAGCCCTCTAAACTGGGTCGTTTTTGTATCAAATTCAATTTAGCTTTGTTTGTCAAATTTGTCTGAGGGTGCATAAAAATCGCAGAAAAGCTCCATTTTCTATTGAAACGGTGTCAAATGATAGCTCTAGTCAGACTGGAACAGACCATGTGTGCTACATTACTGAGAATGTCCTATTTAACTAGCTTTTAGCCCTCTAAACTGGGTCGTTTTTGTAGTAAATTCAATTTAGCTTTGTTTGTCAAATTTGTCTGGGGGTGCATAAAAATCGCAGAAAAGCTCCATTGTCTATTGAAACGGTGTCAAATGATAGCTCTAGTCACACTGGAACAGACCATGTGTGCTACATTACTGAGAATGTCCTATTTAACTAGCTTTTAGCCCTCTAAACTGGGTCGTTTTTGTAGTAAATTCAATTTAGCTTTGTTTGTCAAATTTGTCTGCGGGTGCATAAAAATCGCAGAAAAGCTCCATTGTCTATTGAAACGGTGTCAAATGATAGCTCTAGTCACACTGGAACAGACCATGTGTGCTACATTACTGAGAATGTCCTATTTAACTAGCTTTTAGCCCTCTAAACTGGGTCGTTTTTGTATCAAATTCAATTTAGCTTTGTTTGTCAAATTTGTCTGAGGGTGCATAAAAATCGCAGAAAAGCTCCATTTTCTATTGAAACGGTGTCAAATGATAGCTCTAGTCACACTGGAACAGACCATGTGTGCTACATTACTGAGAATGTCCTATTTAACTAGCTTTTAGCCCTCTAAACTGGGTCGTTTTTGTATCAAATTCAATTTAGCTTTGTTTGTCAAATTTGTTTAGGGTGCATAAAAATCGCAGAAAAGCTCCATTGTCTATTGAAACGGTGTCAAATGATAGCTCTAGTCACACTGGAACAGACCATGTGTGCTACATTACTGAGAATGTCCTATTTAACTAGCTTTTAGCCCTCTAAACTGGGTCGTTTTTGTATCAAATTCAATTTAGCTTTGTTTGTCAAATTTGTCTGGGGGTGCATAAAAATCGCAGAAAAGCTCCATTGTCTATTGAAACGGTGTCAAATGATAGCTCTAGTCACACTGGAACAGACCATGTGTGCTACATTACTGAGAATGTCCTATTTAACTAGCTTTTAGCCCTCTAAACTGGGTCGTTTTTGTAGTAAATTCAATTTAGCTTTGTTTGTCAAATTTGTCTGGGGGTGCATAAAAATCGCAGAAAAGCTCCATTGTCTATTGAAACGGTGTCAAATGATAGCTCTAGTCACACTGGAACAGACCATGTGTGCTACATTACTGAGAATGTCCTATTTAACTAGCTTTTAGCCCTCTAAACTGGGTCGTTTTTGTATCAAATTCAATTTAGCTTTGTTTGTCAAATTTGTTTAGGGTGCATAAAAATCGCAGAAAAGCTCCATTGTCTATTGAAACGGTGTCAAATGATAGCTCTAGTCACACTGGAACAGACCATGTGTGCTATATTACTGAGAATGTCCTATTTAACTAGCTTTTAGACCTGTAAACTGGGTCGTTTTTGTAGTAAATTCAATTTAGCTTTGTTTGTCAAATTTGTCTGGGGGTGCATAAAAATCGCAGAAAAGCTCCATTGTCTATTGACACGGTGTCAAATGATAGCTCTAGTCACACTGGAACAGACCATGTGTGCTACATTACTGAGAATGTCCTATTTAACTAGCTTTTAGCCCTCTAAACTGGGTCGTTTTTGTAGTAAATTCAATTTAGCTTTGTTTGTCAAATTTGTCTGGGGGTGCATAAAAATCGCAGAAAAGCTCCATTGTCTATTGAAACGGTGTCAAATGATAGCTCTAGTCACACTGGAACAGACCATGTGTGCTACATTACTGAGAATGTCCTATTTCACTAGCTTTTAGCCCTCTAAACTGGGTCGTTTTTGTATCAAATTCAATTTAGCTTTGTTTGTCAACTTTGTCTGAGGGTGCATAAAAATCGCAGAAAAGCTCCATTTTCTATTGAAACGGTGTCAAATGATAGCTCTAGTCACACTGGAACAGACCATGTGTGCTACATTACTGAGAATGTCCTATTTAACTAGCTTTTAGACCTCTAAACTGGGTCGTTTTTGTAGTAAATTCAATTTAGCTTTGTTTGTCAAATTTGTCTGGGGGTGCATAAAAATCGCAGAAAAGCTCCATTGTCTATTGAAACGGTGTCAAAAGATAGCTCTAGTCACACTGGAACAGACCATGTGTGCTACATTACTGAGAATAGTCCTATTTAACTAGCCTCTTGGGGCTCGGTGGGACGCTGGCGTGCCACCCGTTGGTGCAGTCCATTCAATTCAGCTTTGTGTGTCAAATTTGTCTGGGGCGTGCATAATTTGAATCGCAGAATAAGCTCCATTGTCTAAATTGAAACGGTGTCAAATGATAGCTACTATGTCACACCATGTGAACAGATCAACATGTGCTGCTACATCTAACCGACGATTGTCCGATTTCAACTAGGTTTTACGGCGCCAGCATAAACTGGGTCGTATGTTAGGACAGTACATTTACAAGAGTTGTAGCTGTAATGTTTTGTCAAGTCTTAGTCTGGGGGTGCACCAAAATCGCAGAAAACCAGCTCATATGATGCACTAACCTTGTACAACGGTGTCCATCAGATGACGCTCCTAGGCACATTCTGGTAGACAATGCACGCATGTGTAGTTCTATCAAGTTCACTGAGTTATGTCCTATTTAACTAGCGTTTTAGCCCTGGCATTGATGCTGGGTCGTTTTTGTAGTAAATTCAATTTAGCTTTGTTTGTCAAATTTGTCTGAGGGTGCATAAAAATCGCAGAAAAGCTCCATTGTCTATTGAAACGGTGTCAAATGATAGCTCTAGTCACACTGGAACAGACCATGTGTGCTACATTACTGAGAATGTCCTATTTAACTAGCTTTTAGCCCTCTAAACTGGGTCGTTTTTGTAGTAAATTCAATTTAGCTTTGTTTGTCAAATTTGTCTGGGGGTGCATAAAAATCGCAGAAAAGCTCCATTGTCTATTGAAACGGTGTCAAATGATAGCTCTAGTCACACTGGAACAGACCATGTGTGCTACATTACTGAGAATGTCCTATTTAACTAGCTTTTAGCCCTCTAAACTGGGTCGTTTTTGTAGTAAATTCAATTTCGCTTTGTTTGTCAAATTTGTCTGGGGGTGCATAAAAATCGCAGAAAAGCTCCATTGTCTATTGAAACGGTGTCAAATGATAGCTCTAGTCACACTGGAACAGACCATGTGTGCTACATTACTGAGAATGTCCTATTTAACTAGCTTTTAGCCCTCTAAACTGGGTCGTTTTTGTAGTAAATTCAATTTCGCTTTGTTTGTCAAATTTGTCTGGGGGTGCATAAAAATCGCAGAAAAGCTCCATTGTCTATTGAAACGGTGTCAAAAGATAGCTCTAGTCACACTGGAACAGACCATGTGTGCTACATTACTGAGAATGTCCTATTTAACTAGCTTTTAGCCCTCTAAACTGGGTCGTTTTTGTAGTAAATTCAATTTCGCTTTGTTTGTCAAATTTGTCTGGGGTGTCAGCCAACTTTATTAAACCATCGTTCAGCCCACAGAGCTCACATCTCACTAATGAAACATGTGTCAACAGATAGCACTATCACCACTGGATGCACAGAACAACATGTACATGACTACAGACACATGTAGCCAGTCAGTCACCCACACCATTAAACAACAAATAAACACACCCAACACTTTGGCACTGACAATCGCAATAGGCTGGGCACATAAGAGGTACAAACATAAACTGACACCCACCACCATCACTAGAGTGGAAACCATTTTGGAACTCCCTCAGGCCTCTTCCTCTCCCCAACTAACAACTATACGGACAAACACAATACGAGACCAACCACATACACTTCCAGCAATAGAACACACCCCACTACAAATTTCCCCACCAACGATACCAACTCCAACCCCAGTGCCCCCTCTCTCCTCAACAGAGGAATTTCCACCTTTATCAAAGCCTCGCCCCCTGCCAAAAAGACAACCATCATACTTACGGACACTATCACTGGGAAAACAACCGACCCTGAGTGAAACCTATAACCTTCGCATACAGACTCTTTCAAAAACACATCTCCACTCCCTACCCTCAACATCCACTTTCACTGATTCTTCCCTTTCCAATCAAAAAGGAGAGGTAAGAATAGCAACCCCTATAACTGAAGAGGAGAAATGGAAAAGCCCAGTGGGTCCCCCTACTCCCAAAGCAGCCACTCCTATCATAGCCCAGGTTCACCACACAGTCAACAGTCAAACAGAAACCAAAGCAGCCACTCTTATCATAGCCCAGGTTCACCACACAGCCAACAGTCAAACAGAAACCAGTACACCTACAGTCACACCTATTAAACAAAACACAAACTGCAAAAAAGTACAGGGTAATGTATCAATACTATTAAGAGACATAATTACATCTGCTCCTCTTTCACCCATAGGAGGCGCCAGGCAAGGGGTACAGACAAGGAGAGGGCAATTCAAGGGGAGTATGATGATGATCAAAGGGCAAGACAATGGGCAACACCCCAAAGCTCCCAGATCCGAACCCCCACAAACAACTAATATCGTTGTGCCTCTGCCTGTCCAGGACCCCTGTACGACTGGCGCCTCAAAATACCCACCATCATCCCCACCACAACCCCATCTTCAATCCCAACCACAGCCCAAACCCACACACCCTCCCCAAAAACCCTTCTATCACAAAGCTAGGCCGAATTATAAGGTGACAGATTGGAACATTGAAGGACACACACCAATACTCATCATAGGAGACTCAAACCTCAACCGGATCCCACCATTCAATAACCCCAACATCCAAGTCGACAGTTATCCAGGGGCAACATTCTATCATTTCACAAAGGTACTGGAGAAAACCCCCATACATACAGACACGGCGACTGTTGTTATCTCGGTGGGTTTGAACAACAAGGATCACGACCCATTCCAAACATCATTAAAACAGTTGTCAGGTATGCACAAGGAGGCAAAGAAAACATTTCCAAACGCAACAATATACATTCCTGTCATCAGCCATTCACCTCTTCTTACTTCACAGCAGAAGAGAAACCTTAAGCTCATCAATGCTTATATTACCACTAACTTCCCAACCCTATTAGAGATTCCACAAGATACATTTCATACAACAACAGATCTCATACACTGGACATCCACCACAGCAGACCTCATCTTTCAACACTGGTGCAGACAGTTAAATTTACATTAACCACAAGCCACAGTCTGGATAGAAATAATCTTTCTTTCAATCTCTCTCCTTCCCTAATAACCGGTGCAGATCCTCCACCAGGGGGAGCAGTGGACCAGTCAACATCTAATATCATGAATCTTTCCAAATCCTTCATACCCACAGCAGCACAGGTAAAGCTCCTGGAGAGAGGGTTGACATTCATCCCTCGCCCAAACAAATTTGATTGGGAGGAACTTCAAAGGGACACTCACAAATATCATAGAAGACTTAAACTGTTGGACTACTTTGACTATAACACAGACGACAACCACCAACCATTTACCTTACCATCTACCTGGGAACCTAAAACCTCCCAGATAGATGGTAGAATCAGGAGATTAATCAGAACAGACAAGAACACACTTCACAACCACCAGATTCACACGGATAGGGAGGATAACCTCACACACGTAGAAAGACAGGCAATACAACAACTTAAAAATAACCCACACATAATCATCAAACCAGCAGATAAAGGTTCAAAAATAGTAATATTGGATAAACATCAATACATGTATGAAGCCAACAGACAGCTATCCAACACCAAACATTATAAACCAATAGAAAATAGTATACAACCACAGACACAGACACAGTTAAGGACAATAATAAAAAGACTCTACGACCAACACTACATCACAGCAAAACAACGGGACTTTCTCTATGGCACAGATACTCCACGACCTAGACTATTCTACTTACTGTTAAAAGTACACAAGGAACCAGGGACATGGACAATTCCCTTTGAAGTTCCTCCTGGCAGACCGATTGTGTCAGACTGCAATAGTGAATCCTATAACATTTCACAATACATAGATCATTATATTAACCCTCTCTCCACCAGGCACCCCAGCTTTCTCAGGGACACTTATCACTTCATGGAGAGGATTGGACCCATAGTTGTTCCCTCCAACACACACATATTCACCATAGATATTGATAGCCTGTATACTAATATAAATACAGCAACAGGAATACAAGCAATTAGAAATATCTTTAAGAGATACCCAGACAACACTAGACCGGACACAGAAATATTACAACTATTAGAAATCAGCCTGACTAGCAATGACTTTTTATTCAACGATCACTATTACCTGCAGGTGGAGGGAACAGCTATGGGCAAAAAATTCGCACCTGCTTACGCCAACATATACATGGCTGAATGGGAGAGAGAGGCACTGGCCAAGTGTCCATATCAACCCACTTTTTATTACCGGTTTTTAGACGACATAATAGGAGCCTGGCCCCACGACATCCAATTATTCACAGACTTTATGAACATTCTCAACAGCCATCATTCATCAATTAAGGTTAAATACACAATTCATCCGCAAGAAGTCAACTTCTTAGACACAACAGTGTTTTTCAGTAATAACAATCAACCACAGAAAACACTACACACTAGAGTCTACTTCAAACCAACAGACACACATGCTTTACTCCATAAACACAGTTACCATCCTAAACATACATTTAAGGGAATAATAAAATCACAAATCATACGGTTCTACAGGATATCATCTTGCAAGCAAGACCTGGATTATGCAATAAATACACTATTCAATGCAATCAGAAGAAGAGGATATTCAAAACGATTTTTAAGAACCATTAAAAAAACAACACATTGGCAGTCCTCTCTCCCATTCATCCAACCCTCACAGACCACATCAAACCATCCACCTCTCTTAATCTCATTCTTTTAACAGAATAAAACAATAAAACCAACTAAATGCACAATATTGCTTTTATGTTCATATTTAACAACACTGGTTGAATTAATCTCACCACATCAGCTCCTGTACTGTCACACAGAAAAAGGCATTTTAGAACTCATTTTAGTCTATTTATGATCTTAGGAGGACATCTACAGGCAATTTTAAGTACTACACCTAAATATAATAACATCATCAGAAGGAGAGGGATGAACAGGAGATAGGCCTGTGCACCGTAAAACAAGCTAGTTGATATGAAACACAATTATATTCAAAACCTAACCCTTGCCCGTGCCATCCCTGGTTTATCCTTCTACAGGTGTAGTACTGCCTCCAGGTGCTGGCTTCTGCTCCTTGTGCGGCGTGTTGCGCCTCAGCTGCCCACGGGTCATTCACGTTCGCACCCACCGGGAGAGCAATAGCGCTTGTGAATTACCGCAATATATAACATTGAATCACTCTTCTTTCCCCCAACACTGTTATCATTATTATCTTTTATTTCTTTGATTTGTCTCATTGTACTAGAGGAATAGCATGGTATTCATATACAGAACCACATACAACAACTAAGAAATACAAAAGTACAGAATAATAGAAAATGTAATAGAACTGAACAGAATAACAATATAGGGACAGAATAGGGAGGGAAAGTTAGGGAAGTAAAGTATCAGAGAGGGAAATACGGGGGAAAATGGGGGACTATCAGGACAAAGGATATTTAATGGATAGAAAGTATGGCTGGGGATATTGCCAGGTTAATGTATAACAAAGTCTGGAAACTGAACTGAAAAGCAAATAGAAGAAAGAGGAGTTTAACATATATAAGCCCACGTAATGCCATCACTCTCCCGCCTTTGAGTGTCTATTTGGGTGTCTGATAAATTGAACCAATAGGGTAACAGAAAGATAGAAACGCCCAGATTGGGAGCAGTGATTGGGTGTTTCCCTCCTAATTGCTCCCATTTTAAAAGGTACGTGGTTCTCAGTCGAGGAAAAGATCCCTCTGAAGAAGCAGAAAATTCTGCGAAACGTCAGGGTTTTTGAAACAGGACTTCACAGTGGATTTTAACATTGCTTGGTTTTTAATCATCTTTTGATTTTAACTAATAATATTAAAAGTTACGTTTTAGAGTTAAGATGTGGAGGGGTAAGGGGGAGCTCATTGCCTAAAGTGCATAGACACTTGGGGAAACAATCGTGACTTTAACCTCTGGAACGAGATCTTTTAACAGGATTGGACTCACAAAGAACAACGGATTACAGCCCCAGCCCTTGAACGCAGGAACGCTAAGAAACAATCGGTAACCTCATCTCCATCTCCATATCGCAATAACCCGGCTTACAAAGAACACGGCGAAAGGAAAACGGATCACAGCTCCAGCCCTGGAACGCCAAGACACAATCGGCAACCTCATCGCCACCTTCATATTTCAATAACCCGGTCAACAAAATAACAAAGTGGTAAGGACTGGTCCTGAGCAGCACACAACGTCCCGTGCTGTTCAGGCCTTCACATCTTCTATTCTAAATATAGTATTATCCTGCTTTTTTGATTTACACTGTCCGGTTCTCCACCACATGGAAGTGGTGGAGAAGGCACTTAAAAATCATGTATTCCCTACTGGTATGATGAGACAGGTGCATCGTGTCACCAACTTTATTAAACCATCTTCACCCACAGACTACACCACAATAAAATTATCACAGAACACACACCAGTGGATGCAAAACAACATGTACATACTACAGACACATTACCAGTCAGTCACCCACACCATTAAACAACAAATAAACACACCCAACACTTTGGCACTGACAATCGCAATAGGCTGGGCACATAAGAGGTACAAACATAAACTGACACCCACCACCATCACTAGAGTGGAAACCATTTTGGAACTCCCTCAGGCCTCTTCCTCTCCCCAACTAACAACTATACGGACAAACACAATACGAGACCAACCACATACACTTCCAGCAATAGAACACACCCCACTACAAATTTCCCCACCAACGATACCAACTCCAACCCCAGTGCCCCCTCTCTCCTCAACAGAGGAATTTCCACCTTTATCAAAGCCTCGCCCCCTGCCAAAAAGACAACCATCATACTTACGGACACTATCACTGGGAAAACATCCGACCCTGAGTGAAACCTATAACCTTCGCATACAGACTCTTTCAAAAACACATCTCCACTCCCTACCCTCAACATCCACTTTCACTGATTCTTCCCTTTCCAATCAAAAAGGAGAGGTAAGAATAGCAACCCCTATAACTGAAGAGGAGAAATGGAAAAGCCCAGTGGGTCCCCCTACTCCCAAAGCAGCCACTCCTATCATAGCCCAGGTTCACCACACAGTCAACAGTCAAACAGAAACCAAAGCAGCCACTCTTATCATAGCCCAGGTTCACCACACAGCCAACAGTCAAACAGAAACCAGTACACCTACAGTCACACCTATTAAACAAAACACAAACTGCAAAAAAGTACAGGGTAATGTATCAATACTATTAAGAGACATAATTACATCTGCTCCTCTTTCACCCATAGGAGGCGCCAGGCAAGGGGTACAGACAAGGAGAGGGCAATTCAAGGGGAGTATGATGATGATCAAAGGGCAAGACAATGGGCAACACCCCAAAGCTCCCAGATCCGAACCCCCACAAACAACTAATATCGTTGTGCCTCTGCCTGTCCAGGACCCCTGTACGACTGGCGCCTCAAAATACCCACCATCATCCCCACCACAACCCCATCTTCAATCCCAACCACAGCCCAAACCCACACACCCTCCCCAAAAACCCTTCTATCACAAAGCTAGGCCGAATTATAAGGTGACAGATTGGAACATTGAAGGACACACACCAATACTCATCATAGGAGACTCAAACCTCAACCGGATCCCACCATTCAATAACCCCAACATCCAAGTCGACAGTTATCCAGGGGCAACATTCTATCATTTCACAAAGGTACTGGAGAAAACCCCCATACATACAGACACGGCGACTGTTGTTATCTCGGTGGGTTTGAACAACAAGGATCACGACCCATTCCAAACATCATTAAAACAGTTGTCAGGTATGCACAAGGAGGCAAAGAAAACATTTCCAAACGCAACAATATACATTCCTGTCATCAGCCATTCACCTCTTCTTACTTCACAGCAGAAGAGAAACCTTAAGCTCATCAATGCTTATATTACCACTAACTTCCCAACCCTATTAGAGATTCCACAAGATACATTTCATACAACAACAGATCTCATACACTGGACATCCACCACAGCAGACCTCATCTTTCAACACTGGTGCAGACAGTTAAATTTACATTAACCACAAGCCACAGTCTGGATAGAAATAATCTTTCTTTCAATCTCTCTCCTTCCCTAATAACCGGTGCAGATCCTCCACCAGGGGGAGCAGTGGACCAGTCAACATCTAATATCATGAATCTTTCCAAATCCTTCATACCCACAGCAGCACAGGTAAAGCTCCTGGAGAGAGGGTTGACATTCATCCCTCGCCCAAACAAATTTGATTGGGAGGAACTTCAAAGGGACACTCACAAATATCATAGAAGACTTAAACTGTTGGACTACAACACAGACGACAACCACCAACCATTTACCTTACCATCTACCTGGGAACCTAAAACCTCCCAGATAGATGGTAGAATCAGGAGATTAATCAGAACAGACAAGAACACACTTCACAACCACCAGATTCACACGGATAGGGAGGATAACCTCACACACGTAGAAAGACAGGCAATACAACAACTTAAAAATAACCCACACATAATCATCAAACCAGCAGATAAAGGTTCAAAAATAGTAATATTGGATAAACATCAATACATGTATGAAGCCAACAGACAGCTATCCAACACCAAACATTATAAACCAATAGAAAATAGTATACAACCACAGACACAGACACAGTTAAGGACAATAATAAAAAGACTCTACGACCAACACTACATCACAGCAAAACAACGGGACTTTCTCTATGGCACAGATACTCCACGACCTAGACTATTCTACTTACTGTTAAAAGTACACAAGGAACCAGGGACATGGACAATTCCCTTTGAAGTTCCTCCTGGCAGACCGATTGTGTCAGACTGCAATAGTGAATCCTATAACATTTCACAATACATAGATCATTATATTAACCCTCTCTCCACCAGGCACCCCAGCTTTCTCAGGGACACATCACTTCATGGAGAGGATTGGACCCATAGTTGTTCCCTCCAACACACACATATTCACCATAGATATTGATAGCCTGTATACTAATATAAATACAGCAACAGGAATACAAGCAATTAGAAATATCTTTAAGAGATACCCAGACAACACTAGACCGGACACAGAAATATTACAACTATTAGAAATCAGCCTGACTAGCAATGACTTTTTATTCAACGATCACTATTACCTGCAGGTGGAGGGAACAGCTATGGGCAAAAAATTCGCACCTGCTTACGCCAACATATACATGGCTGAATGGGAGAGAGAGGCACTGGCCAAGTGTCCATATCAACCCACTTTTTATTACCGGTTTTTAGACGACATAATAGGAGCCTGGCCCCACGACATCCAATTATTCACAGACTTTATGAACATTCTCAACAGCCATCATTCATCAATTAAGGTTAAATACACAATTCATCCGCAAGAAGTCAACTTCTTAGACACAACAGTGTTTTTCAGTAATAACAATCAACCACAGAAAACACTACACACTAGAGTCTACTTCAAACCAACAGACACACATGCTTTACTCCATAAACACAGTTACCATCCTAAACATACATTTAAGGGAATAATAAAATCACAAATCATACGGTTCTACAGGATATCATCTTGCAAGCAAGACCTGGATTATGCAATAAATACACTATTCAATGCAATCAGAAGAAGAGGATATTCAAAACGATTTTTAAGAACCATTAAAAAAACAACACATTGGCAGTCCTCTCTCCCATTCATCCAACCCTCACAGACCACATCAAACCATCCACCTCTCTTAATCTCATTCTTTTAACAGAATAAAACAATAAAACCAACTAAATGCACAATATTGCTTTTATGTTCATATTTAACAACACTGGTTGAATTAATCTCACCACATCAGCTCCTGTACTGTCACACAGAAAAAGGCATTTTAGAACTCATTTTAGTCTATTTATGATCTTAGGAGGACATCTACAGGCAATTTTAAGTACTACACCTAAATATAATAACATCATCAGAAGGAGAGGGATGAACAGGAGATAGGCCTGTGCACCGTAAAACAAGCTAGTTGATATGAAACACAATTATATTCAAAACCTAACCCTTGCCCGTGCCATCCCTGGTTTATCCTTCTACAGGTGTAGTACTGCCTCCAGGTGCTGGCTTCTGCTCCTTGTGCGGCGTGTTGCGCCTCAGCTGCCCACGGGTCATTCACGTTCGCACCCACCGGGAGAGCAATAGCGCTTGTGAATTACCGCAATATATAACATTGAATCACTCTTCTTTCCCCCAACACTGTTATCATTATTATCTTTTATTTCTTTGATTTGTCTCATTGTACTAGAGGAATAGCATGGTATTCATATACAGAACCACATACAACAACTAAGAAATACAAAAGTACAGAATAATAGAAAATGTAATAGAACTGAACAGAATAACAATATAGGGACAGAATAGGGAGGGAAAGTTAGGGAAGTAAAGTATCAGAGAGGGAAATACGGGGGAAAATGGGGGACTATCAGGACAAAGGATATTTAATGGATAGAAAGTATGGCTGGGGATATTGCCAGGTTAATTTATAACAAAGTCTGGAAACTGAACTGAAAAGCAAATAGAAGAAAGAGGAGTTTAACATATATAAGCCCACGTAATGCCATCACTCTCCCGCCTTTGAGTGTCTATTTGGGTGTCTGATAAATTGAACCAATAGGGTAACAGAAAGATAGAAACGCCCAGATTGGGAGCAGTGATTGGGTGTTTCCCTCCTAATTGCTCCCATTTTAAAAGGTACGGGGTTCTCAGTCGAGGAAAAGATCCCTCTGAAGAAGCAGAAAATTCTGCGAAACGTCAGGGTTTTTGAAACAGGACTTCACAGTGGATTTTAACATTGCTTGGTTTTTAATCATCTTTTGATTTTAACTAATAATATTAAAAGTTACGTTTTAGAGTTAAGATGTGGAGGGGTAAGGGGGAGCTCATTGCCTAAAGTGCATAGACACTTGGGGAAACAATCGTGACTTTAACCTCTGGAACGAGATCTTTTAACAGGATTGGACTCACAAAGAACAACGGATTACAGCCCCAGCCCTTGAACGCAGGAACGCTAAGAAACAATCGGTAACCTCATCTCCATCTCCATATCGCAATAACCCGGCTTACAAAGAACACGGCGAAAGGAAAACGGATCACAGCTCCAGCCCTGGAACGCCAAGACACAATCGGCAACCTCATCGCCACCTTCATATTTCAATAACCCGGTCAACAAAATAACAAAGTGGTAAGGACTGGTCCTGAGCAGCACACAACGTCCCGTGCTGTTCAGGCCTTCACATCTTCTATTCTAAATATAGTATTATCCTGCTTTTTTGATTTACACTGTCCGGTTCTCCACCACATGGAAGTGGTGGAGAAGGCACTTAAAAATCATGTATTCCCTACTGGTATGATGAGACAGGTGCATCGTGTCACCAACTTTATTAAACCATCTTCACCCACAGACTACACCACAATAAAATTATCACAGAACACACACCAGTGGATGCAAAACAACATGTACATACTACAGACACATTACCAGTCAGTCACCCACACCATTAAACAACAAATAAACACACCCAACACTTTGGCACTGACAATCGCAATAGGCTGGGCACATAAGAGGTACAAACATAAACTGACACCCACCACCATCACTAGAGTGGAAACCATTTTGGAACTCCCTCAGGCCTCTTCCTCTCCCCAACTAACAACTATACGGACAAACACAATACGAGACCAACCACATACACTTCCAGCAATAGAACACACCCCACTACAAATTTCCCCACCAACGATACCAACTCCAACCCCAGTGCCCCCTCTCTCCTCAACAGAGGAATTTCCACCTTTATCAAAGCCTCGCCCCCTGCCAAAAAGACAACCATCATACTTACGGACACTATCACTGGGAAAACAACCGACCCTGAGTGAAACCTATAACCTTCGCATACAGACTCTTTCAAAAACACATCTCCACTCCCTACCCTCAACATCCACTTTCACTGATTCTTCCCTTTCCAATCAAAAAGGAGAGGTAAGAATAGCAACCCCTATAACTGAAGAGGAGAAATGGAAAAGCCCAGTGGGTCCCCCTACTCCCAAAGCAGCCACTCCTATCATAGCCCAGGTTCACCACACAGTCAACAGTCAAACAGAAACCAAAGCAGCCACTCTTATCATAGCCCAGGTTCACCACACAGCCAACAGTCAAACAGAAACCAGTACACCTACAGTCACACCTATTAAACAAAACACAAACTGCAAAAAAGTACAGGGTAATGTATCAATACTATTAAGAGACATAATTACATCTGCTCCTCTTTCACCCATAGGAGGCGCCAGGCAAGGGGTACAGACAAGGAGAGGGCAATTCAAGGGGAGTATGATGATGATCAAAGGGCAAGACAATGGGCAACACCCCAAAGCTCCCAGATCCGAACCCCCACAAACAACTAATATCGTTGTGCCTCTGCCTGTCCAGGACCCCTGTACGACTGGCGCCTCAAAATACCCACCATCATCCCCACCACAACCCCATCTTCAATCCCAACCACAGCCCAAACCCACACACCCTCCCCAAAAACCCTTCTATCACAAAGCTAGGCCGAATTATAAGGTGACAGATTGGAACATTGAAGGACACACACCAATACTCATCATAGGAGACTCAAACCTCAACCGGATCCCACCATTCAATAACCCCAACATCCAAGTCGACAGTTATCCAGGGGCAACATTCTATCATTTCACAAAGGTACTGGAGAAAACCCCCATACATACAGACACGGCGACTGTTGTTATCTCGGTGGGTTTGAACAACAAGGATCACGACCCATTCCAAACATCATTAAAACAGTTGTCAGGTATGCACAAGGAGGCAAAGAAAACATTTCCAAACGCAACAATATACATTCCTGTCATCAGCCATTCACCTCTTCTTACTTCACAGCAGAAGAGAAACCTTAAGCTCATCAATGCTTATATTACCACTAACTTCCCAACCCTATTAGAGATTCCACAAGATACATTTCATACAACAACAGATCTCATACACTGGACATCCACCACAGCAGACCTCATCTTTCAACACTGGTGCAGACAGTTAAATTTACATTAACCACAAGCCACAGTCTGGATAGAAATAATCTTTCTTTCAATCTCTCTCCTTCCCTAATAACCGGTGCAGATCCTCCACCAGGGGGAGCAGTGGACCAGTCAACATCTAATATCATGAATCTTTCCAAATCCTTCATACCCACAGCAGCACAGGTAAAGCTCCTGGAGAGAGGGTTGACATTCATCCCTCGCCCAAACAAATTTGATTGGGAGGAACTTCAAAGGGACACTCACAAATATCATAGAAGACTTAAACTGTTGGACTACTTTGACTATAACACAGACGACAACCACCAACCATTTACCTTACCATCTACCTGGGAACCTAAAACCTCCCAGATAGATGGTAGAATCAGGAGATTAATCAGAACAGACAAGAACACACTTCACAACCACCAGATTCACACGGATAGGGAGGATAACCTCACACACGTAGAAAGACAGGCAATACAACAACTTAAAAATAACCCACACATAATCATCAAACCAGCAGATAAAGGTTCAAAAATAGTAATATTGGATAAACATCAATACATGTATGAAGCCAACAGACAGCTATCCAACACCAAACATTATAAACCAATAGAAAATAGTATACAACCACAGACACAGACACAGTTAAGGACAATAATAAAAAGACTCTACGACCAACACTACATCACAGCAAAACAACGGGACTTTCTCTATGGCACAGATACTCCACGACCTAGACTATTCTACTTACTGTTAAAAGTACACAAGGAACCAGGGACATGGACAATTCCCTTTGAAGTTCCTCCTGGCAGACCGATTGTGTCAGACTGCAATAGTGAATCCTATAACATTTCACAATACATAGATCATTATATTAACCCTCTCTCCACCAGGCACCCCAGCTTTCTCAGGGACACTTATCACTTCATGGAGAGGATTGGACCCATAGTTGTTCCCTCCAACACACACATATTCACCATAGATATTGATAGCCTGTATACTAATATAAATACAGCAACAGGAATACAAGCAATTAGAAATATCTTTAAGAGATACCCAGACAACACTAGACCGGACACAGAAATATTACAACTATTAGAAATCAGCCTGACTAGCAATGACTTTTTATTCAACGATCACTATTACCTGCAGGTGGAGGGAACAGCTATGGGCAAAAAATTCGCACCTGCTTACGCCAACATATACATGGCTGAATGGGAGAGAGAGGCACTGGCCAAGTGTCCATATCAACCCACTTTTTATTACCGGTTTTTAGACGACATAATAGGAGCCTGGCCCCACGACATCCAATTATTCACAGACTTTATGAACATTCTCAACAGCCATCATTCATCAATTAAGGTTAAATATTCATCCGCAAGAAGTCAACTTCTTAGACACAACAGTGTTTTTCAGTAATAACAATCAACCACAGAAAACACTACACACTAGAGTCTACTTCAAACCAACAGACACACATGCTTTACTCCATAAACACAGTTACCATCCTAAACATACATTTAAGGGAATAATAAAATCACAAATCATACGGTTCTACAGGATATCATCTTGCAAGCAAGACCTGGATTATGCAATAAATACACTATTCAATGCAATCAGAAGAAGAGGATATTCAAAACGATTTTTAAGAACCATTAAAAAAACAACACATTGGCAGTCCTCTCTCCCATTCATCCAACCCTCACAGACCACATCAAACCATCCACCTCTCTTAATCTCATTCTTTTAACAGAATAAAACAATAAAACCAACTAAATGCACAATATTGCTTTTATGTTCATATTTAACAACACTGGTTGAATTAATCTCACCACATCAGCTCCTGTACTGTCACACAGAAAAAGGCATTTTAGAACTCATTTTAGTCTATTTATGATCTTAGGAGGACATCTACAGGCAATTTTAAGTACTACACCTAAATATAATAACATCATCAGAAGGAGAGGGATGAACAGGAGATAGGCCTGTGCACCGTAAAACAAGCTAGTTGATATGAAACACAATTATATTCAAAACCTAACCCTTGCCCGTGCCATCCCTGGTTTATCCTTCTACAGGTGTAGTACTGCCTCCAGGTGCTGGCTTCTGCTCCTTGTGCGGCGTGTTGCGCCTCAGCTGCCCACGGGTCATTCACGTTCGCACCCACCGGGAGAGCAATAGCGCTTGTGAATTACCGCAATATATAACATTGAATCACTCTTCTTTCCCCCAACACTGTTATCATTATTATCTTTTATTTCTTTGATTTGTCTCATTGTACTAGAGGAATAGCATGGTATTCATATACAGAACCACATACAACAACTAAGAAATACAAAAGTACAGAATAATAGAAAATGTAATAGAACTGAACAGAATAACAATATAGGGACAGAATAGGGAGGGAAAGTTAGGGAAGTAAAGTATCAGAGAGGGAAATACGGGGGAAAATGGGGGACTATCAGGACAAAGGATATTTAATGGATAGAAAGTATGGCTGGGGATATTGCCAGGTTAATGTATAACAAAGTCTGGAAACTGAACTGAAAAGCAAATAGAAGAAAGAGGAGTTTAACATATATAAGCCCACGTAATGCCATCACTCTCCCGCCTTTGAGTGTCTATTTGGGTGTCTGATAAATTGAACCAATAGGGTAACAGAAAGATAGAAACGCCCAGATTGGGAGCAGTGATTGGGTGTTTCCCTCCTAATTGCTCCCATTTTAAAAGGTACGGGGTTCTCAGTCGAGGAAAAGATCCCTCTGAAGAAGCAGAAAATTCTGCGAAACGTCAGGGTTTTTGAAACAGGACTTCACAGTGGATTTTAACATTGCTTGGTTTTTAATCATCTTTTGATTTTAACTAATAATATTAAAAGTTACGTTTTAGAGTTAAGATGTGGAGGGGTAAGGGGGAGCTCATTGCCTAAAGTGCATAGACACTTGGGGAAACAATCGTGACTTTAACCTCTGGAACGAGATCTTTTAACAGGATTGGACTCACAAAGAACAACGGATTACAGCCCCAGCCCTTGAACGCAGGAACGCTAAGAAACAATCGGTAACCTCATCTCCATCTCCATATCGCAATAACCCGGCTTACAAAGAACACGGCGAAAGGAAAACGGATCACAGCTCCAGCCCTGGAACGCCAAGACACAATCGGCAACCTCATCGCCACCTTCATATTTCAATAACCCGGTCAACAAAATAACAAAGTGGTAAGGACTGGTCCTGAGCAGCACACAACGTCCCGTGCTGTTCAGGCCTTCACATCTTCTATTCTAAATATAGTATTATCCTGCTTTTTTGATTTACACTGTCCGGTTCTCCACCACATGGAAGTGGTGGAGAAGGCACTTAAAAATCATGTATTCCCTACTGGTATGATGAGACAGGTGCATCGTGTCACCAACTTTATTAAACCATCTTCACCCACAGACTACACCACAATAAAATTATCACAGAACACACACCAGTGGATGCAAAACAACATGTACATACTACAGACACATTACCAGTCAGTCACCCACACCATTAAACAACAAATAAACACACCCAACACTTTGGCACTGACAATCGCAATAGGCTGGGCACATAAGAGGTACAAACATAAACTGACACCCACCACCATCACTAGAGTGGAAACCATTTTGGAACTCCCTCAGGCCTCTTCCTCTCCCCAACTAACAACTATACGGACAAACACAATACGAGACCAACCACATACACTTCCAGCAATAGAACACACCCCACTACAAATTTCCCCACCAACGATACCAACTCCAACCCCAGTGCCCCCTCTCTCCTCAACAGAGGAATTTCCACCTTTATCAAAGCCTCGCCCCCTGCCAAAAAGACAACCATCATACTTACGGACACTATCACTGGGAAAACATCCGACCCTGAGTGAAACCTATAACCTTCGCATACAGACTCTTTCAAAAACACATCTCCACTCCCTACCCTCAACATCCACTTTCACTGATTCTTCCCTTTCCAATCAAAAAGGAGAGGTAAGAATAGCAACCCCTATAACTGAAGAGGAGAAATGGAAAAGCCCAGTGGGTCCCCCTACTCCCAAAGCAGCCACTCCTATCATAGCCCAGGTTCACCACACAGTCAACAGTCAAACAGAAACCAAAGCAGCCACTCTTATCATAGCCCAGGTTCACCACACAGCCAACAGTCAAACAGAAACCAGTACACCTACAGTCACACCTATTAAACAAAACACAAACTGCAAAAAAGTACAGGGTAATGTATCAATACTATTAAGAGACATAATTACATCTGCTCCTCTTTCACCCATAGGAGGCGCCAGGCAAGGGGTACAGACAAGGAGAGGGCAATTCAAGGGGAGTATGATGATGATCAAAGGGCAAGACAATGGGCAACACCCCAAAGCTCCCAGATCCGAACCCCCACAAACAACTAATATCGTTGTGCCTCTGCCTGTCCAGGACCCCTGTACGACTGGCGCCTCAAAATACCCACCATCATCCCCACCACAACCCCATCTTCAATCCCAACCACAGCCCAAACCCACACACCCTCCCCAAAAACCCTTCTATCACAAAGCTAGGCCGAATTATAAGGTGACAGATTGGAACATTGAAGGACACACACCAATACTCATCATAGGAGACTCAAACCTCAACCGGATCCCACCATTCAATAACCCCAACATCCAAGTCGACAGTTATCCAGGGGCAACATTCTATCATTTCACAAAGGTACTGGAGAAAACCCCCATACATACAGACACGGCGACTGTTGTTATCTCGGTGGGTTTGAACAACAAGGATCACGACCCATTCCAAACATCATTAAAACAGTTGTCAGGTATGCACAAGGAGGCAAAGAAAACATTTCCAAACGCAACAATATACATTCCTGTCATCAGCCATTCACCTCTTCTTACTTCACAGCAGAAGAGAAACCTTAAGCTCATCAATGCTTATATTACCACTAACTTCCCAACCCTATTAGAGATTCCACAAGATACATTTCATACAACAACAGATCTCATACACTGGACATCCACCACAGCAGACCTCATCTTTCAACACTGGTGCAGACAGTTAAATTTACATTAACCACAAGCCACAGTCTGGATAGAAATAATCTTTCTTTCAATCTCTCTCCTTCCCTAATAACCGGTGCAGATCCTCCACCAGGGGGAGCAGTGGACCAGTCAACATCTAATATCATGAATCTTTCCAAATCCTTCATACCCACAGCAGCACAGGTAAAGCTCCTGGAGAGAGGGTTGACATTCATCCCTCGCCCAAACAAATTTGATTGGGAGGAACTTCAAAGGGACACTCACAAATATCATAGAAGACTTAAACTGTTGGACTACTTTGACTATAACACAGACGACAACCACCAACCATTTACCTTACCATCTACCTGGGAACCTAAAACCTCCCAGATAGATGGTAGAATCAGGAGATTAATCAGAACAGACAAGAACACACTTCACAACCACCAGATTCACACGGATAGGGAGGATAACCTCACACACGTAGAAAGACAGGCAATACAACAACTTAAAAATAACCCACACATAATCATCAAACCAGCAGATAAAGGTTCAAAAATAGTAATATTGGATAAACATCAATACATGTATGAAGCCAACAGACAGCTATCCAACACCAAACATTATAAACCAATAGAAAATAGTATACAACCACAGACACAGACACAGTTAAGGACAATAATAAAAAGACTCTACGACCAACACTACATCACAGCAAAACAACGGGACTTTCTCTATGGCACAGATACTCCACGACCTAGACTATTCTACTTACTGTTAAAAGTACACAAGGAACCAGGGACATGGACAATTCCCTTTGAAGTTCCTCCTGGCAGACCGATTGTGTCAGACTGCAATAGTGAATCCTATAACATTTCACAATACATAGATCATTATATTAACCCTCTCTCCACCAGGCACCCCAGCTTTCTCAGGGACACATCACTTCATGGAGAGGATTGGACCCATAGTTGTTCCCTCCAACACACACATATTCACCATAGATATTGATAGCCTGTATACTAATATAAATACAGCAACAGGAATACAAGCAATTAGAAATATCTTTAAGAGATACCCAGACAACACTAGACCGGACACAGAAATATTACAACTATTAGAAATCAGCCTGACTAGCAATGACTTTTTATTCAACGATCACTATTACCTGCAGGTGGAGGGAACAGCTATGGGCAAAAAATTCGCACCTGCTTACGCCAACATATACATGGCTGAATGGGAGAGAGAGGCACTGGCCAAGTGTCCATATCAACCCACTTTTTATTACCGGTTTTTAGACGACATAATAGGAGCCTGGCCCCACGACATCCAATTATTCACAGACTTTATGAACATTCTCAACAGCCATCATTCATCAATTAAGGTTAAATACACAATTCATCCGCAAGAAGTCAACTTCTTAGACACAACAGTGTTTTTCAGTAATAACAATCAACCACAGAAAACACTACACACTAGAGTCTACTTCAAACCAACAGACACACATGCTTTACTCCATAAACACAGTTACCATCCTAAACATACATTTAAGGGAATAATAAAATCACAAATCATACGGTTCTACAGGATATCATCTTGCAAGCAAGACCTGGATTATGCAATAAATACACTATTCAATGCAATCAGAAGAAGAGGATATTCAAAACGATTTTTAAGAACCATTAAAAAAACAACACATTGGCAGCCCTCTCTCCCATTCATCCAACCCTCACAGACCACATCAAACCATCCACCTCTCTTAATCTCATTCTTTTAACAGAATAAAACAATAAAACCAACTAAATGCACAATATTGCTTTTATGTTCATATTTAACAACACTGGTTGAATTAATCTCACCACATCAGCTCCTGTACTGTCACACAGAAAAAGGCATTTTAGAACTCATTTTAGTCTATTTATGATCTTAGGAGGACATCTACAGGCAATTTTAAGTACTACACCTAAATATAATAACATCATCAGAAGGAGAGGGATGAACAGGAGATAGGCCTGTGCACCGTAAAACAAGCTAGTTGATATGAAACACAATTATATTCAAAACCTAACCCTTGCCCGTGCCATCCCTGGTTTATCCTTCTACAGGTGTAGTACTGCCTCCAGGTGCTGGCTTCTGCTCCTTGTGCGGCGTGTTGCGCCTCAGCTGCCCACGGGTCATTCACGTTCGCACCCACCGGGAGAGCAATAGCGCTTGTGAATTACCGCAATATATAACATTGAATCACTCTTCTTTCCCCCAACACTGTTATCATTATTATCTTTTATTTCTTTGATTTGTCTCATTGTACTAGAGGAATAGCATGGTATTCATATACAGAACCACATACAACAACTAAGAAATACAAAAGTACAGAATAATAGAAAATGTAATAGAACTGAACAGAATAACAATATAGGGACAGAATAGGGAGGGAAAGTTAGGGAAGTAAAGTATCAGAGAGGGAAATACGGGGGAAAATGGGGGACTATCAGGACAAAGGATATTTAATGGATAGAAAGTATGGCTGGGGATATTGCCAGGTTAATTTATAACAAAGTCTGGAAACTGAACTGAAAAGCAAATAGAAGAAAGAGGAGTTTAACATATATAAGCCCACGTAATGCCATCACTCTCCCGCCTTTGAGTGTCTATTTGGGTGTCTGATAAATTGAACCAATAGGGTAACAGAAAGATAGAAACGCCCAGATTGGGAGCAGTGATTGGGTGTTTCCCTCCTAATTGCTCCCATTTTAAAAGGTACGGGGTTCTCAGTCGAGGAAAAGATCCCTCTGAAGAAGCAGAAAATTCTGCGAAACGTCAGGGTTTTTGAAACAGGACTTCACAGTGGATTTTAACATTGCTTGGTTTTTAATCATCTTTTGATTTTAACTAATAATATTAAAAGTTACGTTTTAGAGTTAAGATGTGGAGGGGTAAGGGGGAGCTCATTGCCTAAAGTGCATAGACACTTGGGGAAACAATCGTGACTTTAACCTCTGGAACGAGATCTTTTAACAGGATTGGACTCACAAAGAACAACGGATTACAGCCCCAGCCCTTGAACGCAGGAACGCTAAGAAACAATCGGTAACCTCATCTCCATCTCCATATCGCAATAACCCGGCTTACAAAGAACACGGCGAAAGGAAAACGGATCACAGCTCCAGCCCTGGAACGCCAAGACACAATCGGCAACCTCATCGCCACCTTCATATTTCAATAACCCGGTCAACAAAATAACAAAGTGGTAAGGACTGGTCCTGAGCAGCACACAACGTCCCGTGCTGTTCAGGCCTTCACATCTTCTATTCTAAATATAGTATTATCCTGCTTTTTTGATTTACACTGTCCGGTTCTCCACCACATGGAAGTGGTGGAGAAGGCACTTAAAAATCATGTATTCCCTACTGGTATGATGAGACAGGTGCATCGTGTCACCAACTTTATTAAACCATCTTCACCCACAGACTACACCACAATAAAATTATCACAGAACACACACCAGTGGATGCAAAACAACATGTACATACTACAGACACATTACCAGTCAGTCACCCACACCATTAAACAACAAATAAACACACCCAACACTTTGGCACTGACAATCGCAATAGGCTGGGCACATAAGAGGTACAAACATAAACTGACACCCACCACCATCACTAGAGTGGAAACCATTTTGGAACTCCCTCAGGCCTCTTCCTCTCCCCAACTAACAACTATACGGACAAACACAATACGAGACCAACCACATACACTTCCAGCAATAGAACACACCCCACTACAAATTTCCCCACCAACGATACCAACTCCAACCCCAGTGCCCCCTCTCTCCTCAACAGAGGAATTTCCACCTTTATCAAAGCCTCGCCCCCTGCCAAAAAGACAACCATCATACTTACGGACACTATCACTGGGAAAACAACCGACCCTGAGTGAAACCTATAACCTTCGCATACAGACTCTTTCAAAAACACATCTCCACTCCCTACCCTCAACATCCACTTTCACTGATTCTTCCCTTTCCAATCAAAAAGGAGAGGTAAGAATAGCAACCCCTATAACTGAAGAGGAGAAATGGAAAAGCCCAGTGGGTCCCCCTACTCCCAAAGCAGCCACTCCTATCATAGCCCAGGTTCACCACACAGTCAACAGTCAAACAGAAACCAAAGCAGCCACTCCTATCATAGCCCAGGTTCACCACACAGTCAACAGTCAAACAGAAACCAAAGCAGCCACTCTTATCATAGCCCAGGTTCACCACACAGCCAACAGTCAAACAGAAACCAGTACACCTACAGTCACACCTATTAAACAAAACACAAACTGCAAAAAAGTACAGGGTAATGTATCAATACTATTAAGAGACATAATTACATCTGCTCCTCTTTCACCCATAGGAGGCGCCAGGCAAGGGGTACAGACAAGGAGAGGGCAATTCAAGGGGAGTATGATGATGATCAAAGGGCAAGACAATGGGCAACACCCCAAAGCTCCCAAATCCGAACCCCCACAAACAACTAATATCGTTGTGCCTCTGCCTGTCCAGGACCCCTGTACGACTGGCGCCTCAAAATACCCACCATCATCCCCACCACAACCCCATCTTCAATCCCAACCACAGCCCAAACCCACACACCCTCCCCAAAAACCCTTCTATCACAAAGCTAGGCCGAATTATAAGGTGACAGATTGGAACATTGAAGGACACACACCAATACTCATCATAGGAGACTCAAACCTCAACCGGATCCCACCATTCAATAACCCCAACATCCAAGTCGACAGTTATCCAGGGGCAACATTCTATCATTTCACAAAGGTACTGGAGAAAACCCCCATACATACAGACACGGCGACTGTTGTTATCTCGGTGGGTTTGAACAACAAGGATCACGACCCATTCCAAACATCATTAAAACAGTTGTCAGGTATGCACAAGGAGGCAAAGAAAACATTTCCAAACGCAACAATATACATTCCTGTCATCAGCCATTCACCTCTTCTTACTTCACAGCAGAAGAGAAACCTTAAGCTCATCAATGCTTATATTACCACTAACTTCCCAACCCTATTAGAGATTCCACAAGATACATTTCATACAACAACAGATCTCATACACTGGACATCCACCACAGCAGACCTCATCTTTCAACACTGGTGCAGACAGTTAAATTTACATTAACCACAAGCCACAGTCTGGATAGAAATAATCTTTCTTTCAATCTCTCTCCTTCCCTAATAACCGGTGCAGATCCTCCACCAGGGGGAGCAGTGGACCAGTCAACATCTAATATCATGAATCTTTCCAAATCCTTCATACCCACAGCAGCACAGGTAAAGCTCCTGGAGAGAGGGTTGACATTCATCCCTCGCCCAAACAAATTTGATTGGGAGGAACTTCAAAGGGACACTCACAAATATCATAGAAGACTTAAACTGTTGGACTACAACACAGACGACAACCACCAACCATTTACCTTACCATCTACCTGGGAACCTAAAACCTCCCAGATAGATGGTAGAATCAGGAGATTAATCAGAACAGACAAGAACACACTTCACAACCACCAGATTCACACGGATAGGGAGGATAACCTCACACACGTAGAAAGACAGGCAATACAACAACTTAAAAATAACCCACACATAATCATCAAACCAGCAGATAAAGGTTCAAAAATAGTAATATTGGATAAACATCAATACATGTATGAAGCCAACAGACAGCTATCCAACACCAAACATTATAAACCAATAGAAAATAGTATACAACCACAGACACAGACACAGTTAAGGACAATAATAAAAAGACTCTACGACCAACACTACATCACAGCAAAACAACGGGACTTTCTCTATGGCACAGATACTCCACGACCTAGACTATTCTACTTACTGTTAAAAGTACACAAGGAACCAGGGACATGGACAATTCCCTTTGAAGTTCCTCCTGGCAGACCGATTGTGTCAGACTGCAATAGTGAATCCTATAACATTTCACAATACATAGATCATTATATTAACCCTCTCTCCACCAGGCACCCCAGCTTTCTCAGGGACACTTATCACTTCATGGAGAGGATTGGACCCATAGTTGTTCCCTCCAACACACACATATTCACCATAGATATTGATAGCCTGTATACTAATATAAATACAGCAACAGGAATACAAGCAATTAGAAATATCTTTAAGAGATACCCAGACAACACTAGACCGGACACAGAAATATTACAACTATTAGAAATCAGCCTGACTAGCAATGACTTTTTATTCAACGATCACTATTACCTGCAGGTGGAGGGAACAGCTATGGGCAAAAAATTCGCACCTGCTTACGCCAACATATACATGGCTGAATGGGAGAGAGAGGCACTGGCCAAGTGTCCATATCAACCCACTTTTTATTACCGGTTTTTAGACGACATAATAGGAGCCTGGCCCCACGACATCCAATTATTCACAGACTTTATGAACATTCTCAACAGCCATCATTCATCAATTAAGGTTAAATATTCATCCGCAAGAAGTCAACTTCTTAGACACAACAGTGTTTTTCAGTAATAACAATCAACCACAGAAAACACTACACACTAGAGTCTACTTCAAACCAACAGACACACATGCTTTACTCCATAAACACAGTTACCATCCTAAACATACATTTAAGGGAATAATAAAATCACAAATCATACGGTTCTACAGGATATCATCTTGCAAGCAAGACCTGGATTATGCAATAAATACACTATTCAATGCAATCAGAAGAAGAGGATATTCAAAACGATTTTTAAGAACCATTAAAAAAACAACACATTGGCAGTCCTCTCTCCCATTCATCCAACCCTCACAGACCACATCAAACCATCCACCTCTCTTAATCTCATTCTTTTAACAGAATAAAACAATAAAACCAACTAAATGCACAATATTGCTTTTATGTTCATATTTAACAACACTGGTTGAATTAATCTCACCACATCAGCTCCTGTACTGTCACACAGAAAAAGGCATTTTAGAACTCATTTTAGTCTATTTATGATCTTAGGAGGACATCTACAGGCAATTTTAAGTACTACACCTAAATATAATATCATCAGAAGGAGAGGGATGAACAGGAGATGGGCCTGTGCACCGTAAAACAAGCTAGTTGATATGAAACACAATTATATTCAAAACCTAACCCTAACCCTAATCTAATGTTTTGCTTTCGTTGTAAAGCCTTTTTGAAATCGGACAGTGTGGTTAGATAAAGGAGAGTCTTATCTTTAAAATGCTGTGAAATAGTCATATGTTTGAAAAATTGAAGTTTTTGTATTTTAGAGGAGTTTGTATTTCGCGCCACGCCCATCATTGGATATTGGAGCAGGTGTTCCGCTAGCGGAACGTCTAGATGTATGAGGTTAAAGTCACCCAGAACTGTGAGACACCTCTCACAGTTCTGGGTGACGTTAACCTCCCCTCGTCTACCTTTGGAGAGTTCATCAATGAGCTTGACGCCTTGATAAGTTCCTTTCCTGAGGATGGCTCACCAGCCATCCTCAGGAAAGGAACTTATCAAGGAGTCAAGCTCATTGATGAACTCTCCAAGGGAACCTGAAGGGCGATAAATGATAAGGATGTTAAGCTTGAAAGAGCTGGTAACTGTGACAGCATGGAATTCAAAGGAGGCGATAGACAGATGGGTCAGGGGAGAAAGAGAGAATGTCCACTTAGCAGAGATGAGGATCCCAGTGCCACCACCCCGCTGACCAGTGCGAGAACACGTGGGCAGACGAGGAGAGAGCAGTAGGAGTAGCAGTGTTACCTGTGGTAATCCATGTTTCCGTCAGCGCCAAGTCGAGGGACTGGAGGGTAGCATAGGCTGAGATGAACTCTGCCTTGTTGGCCGCAGACCGGCAGTTCCAGAGGCTGCCGGAGACCTGGAACTCCACGTGGGTCGTGCACGCTGGGACCACCAGGTTAGAGTGGCAGCGGCCACGCGGTGTGAAGCGTCTGTATGGCCTGTGCAGAGGGGAGAACAGGGATAGACAGACACAGTGAAATAGTGAATAGTGAAATAGTCATAGTGAAAGTCATATGTTTGAAAAATTGAATTTTTTGTATTTTTGAGGAATTTGTAATTCGCGCCACGCCTATCATTGGAGCAGGTGTTCCGCTAGCGGAACGTCTAGATATAAGAGGTTAAGGTAGAGACTTCATATTCAGGATTCTGTTTATGCCTACCCCAAAGACAACGTGTGTCGAGTATACGCTTCCTGTGACAACCGGAAGTGCCTTAAATAGGGGTCAGAGTAGCTGTTTTGAAGGGTTAGAAAAGTCACATCTTTCCAAAACTTCATATGTTTGACTAGGTAACCCTCATGAACAGTCATTTTTCCCATCAGATGTCAAAGAAAAGCTCTCACACACAAACAAACACACACACACACACACACACTCACACACACACACTCACACACACAGCAAGGATGGAGTGACAGAGTGCGGTGCTTAAAGACACACAGAGCCTGCAATGGCATTACCATTATCTCTAGGCTGAGACGAGTTCAACGAGATGCCCCGCTTGACCGTAGCTTGCTCGGTCTGAGGGCAATGACCGTGAGAAAAACTAGGCCCAAATGAAGCCTGCCCCAAAATGTCGAGTGCTTTTGGGTGACAGTGAGAGAACCGTTAGGGTTAGAAGCAAAATTCAACCTCAGGAGCATTCCTGAGGTCCTCCCGATCTGTGCAAGCCTAACCTTGACCCTGTGGCATTAACCCTTCATAGTTTAAAGAAGGTGTTTAGATCAAACAGTGTGCAATGACTTCTCTCCCCATAGGAATACATTGACTATTCTCCTAAATTCAACCTGAAGTCTATGTGGGTTATGAATGCCTTATGAACCTGTCTTCTATAACAATCCATCAGGCTACTGTGAGGTCTACCTGTGTCGATTCTAAGCTTCCTGGAGCAACCGGAAGTTGTTAAAATCACCCTAAAGCTATTGTAATATAACCAACCTGCAGAATGTGAAAATCACGCAACTCAACCCTGTGTCATTCAGTCAATTCTTAAGGTAGAAGGCGGTAAAAAGCTGAATCGTGGCTTTGCAGGCTCTGGCTGAAAAAAAGTAGCGCGTTTGGGTAGTGGCTGGTTACAGTACTGTGAGACTCAGGCGCGTGCCCGCAACCACAGAAAACACTACACACTAGAGTCTACTTCAAACCAACAGACACACATGCTTTACTCCATAAACACAGTTACCATCCTAAACATACATTTAAGGGAATAATAAAATCACAAATCATACGGTTCTACAGGATATCATCTTGCAAGCAAGACCTGGATTATGCAATAAATACACTATTCAATGCAATCAGAAGAAGAGGATATTCAAAACGATTTTTAAGAACCATTAAAAACAACACATTGGCAGCCCTCTCTCCCATTCATCCAACCCTCACAGACCACATCAAACCATCCACCTCTCTTAATCTCATTATTTTAACAGAATAAAACAATAAAACCAACTAAATGCACAATATTGCTTTTATGTTCATATTTAACAACACTGGTTGAATTAATCTCACCACATCAGCTCCTCCTCACACAGAAAAAGGCATTTTAGAACTCATTTTAGTCTATTTATGATCTTAGGAGGACATCTACAGGCAATTTTAAGTACTACACCTAAATATAATATCATCAGAAGGAGAGGGATGAACAGGAGATGGGCCTGTGCACCGTAAAACAAGCTAGTTGATATGAAACACAATTATATTCAAAACCTAACCCTAACCCTAATCTAATGTTTTGCTTTCGTTGTAAAGCCTTTTTGAAATCGGACAGTGTGGTTAGATAAAGGAGAGTCTTATCTTTAAAATGCTGTGAAATAGTCATATGTTTGAAAAATTGAAGTTTTTGTATTTTAGAGGAGTTTGTATTTCGCGCCACGCCCATCATTGGATATTGGAGCAGGTGTTCCGCTAGCGGAACGTCTAGATGTATGAGGTTAAAGTCACCCAGAACTGTGAGACACCTCTCACAGTTCTGGGTGACGTTAACCTCCCCTCGTCTACCTTTGGAGAGTTCATCAATGAGCTTGACGCCTTGATAAGTTCCTTTCCTGAGGATGGCTCACCAGCCATCCTCAGGAAAGGAACTTATCAAGGAGTCAAGCTCATTGATGAACTCTCCAAGGGAACCTGAAGGGCGATAAATGATAAGGATGTTAAGCTTGAAAGAGCTGGTAACTGTGACAGCATGGAATTCAAAGGAGGCGATAGACAGATGGGTCAGGGGAGAAAGAGAGAATGTCCACTTAGCAGAGATGAGGATCCCAGTGCCACCACCCCGCTGACCAGTGCGAGAACACGTGGGCAGACGAGGAGAGAGCAGTAGGAGTAGCAGTGTTACCTGTGGTAATCCATGTTTCCGTCAGCGCCAAGTCGAGGGACTGGAGGGTAGCATAGGCTGAGATGAACTCTGCCTTGTTGGCCGCAGACCGGCAGTTCCAGAGGCTGCCGGAGACCTGGAACTCCACGTGGGTCGTGCACGCTGGGACCACCAGGTTAGAGTGGCAGCGGCCACGCGGTGTGAAGCGTCTGTATGGCCTGTGCAGAGGGGAGAACAGGGATACACAGGCTACAGAAGAGGCTACGCTAATGCAAAGGAGATTGGAATGACAAGTGGACTACACGTCTCGAATGTTCAGAAAGTTAGCTTAAGTTGCAAAAATCTTTTTGACTAAAATGATACAGTACTGCTGGCTGGCTGGTTTTTGATATAAATATGAACTTGATTGAACAAAACATGCATGTATTGTATAACATAATGTCCGACTAGCAGCGCTGTAGATACTAATACTAATACTTTACAACGGAATGATTTGACTAGTGCAGTGTTAGCTAGCTAGCAGTGGCTGCGTTGTTGACTTTGTTTGAAAGTGTAGCTGGCTAGGTAACCTCGATAGTTTCAGTACTACACCTTGTCATGATACAAAGCAACTTTGTAGCCAGCTAGCTAACATAACACTAATCAAGACGTTCCTTGTAATGTAGTTAGTTTCTACAATGCTACTCGTCAATAATAGCTGGCTGGGTTAGGAAAAATGGCGTCGCGGGGGACCGAAATAGCTGGCTAGCTAACCTCGGTAATTAATAAACTACAGAATTATCAAGCTATGACAAAGACAACTAAGTAGCTAGCTAGCTAACACTGCACTAGTCAAATCGTTCCGTTGTAAAGTATTAGTATTAGTATCTACAGCGCTGCTAGTCGGTAACGGTTGGCTAGCTAGCAGTGGGTTAATGATGACTAGGTGTGTTGACTAAGTCTGCTCAAACTACACAATTATCTTAGATACAGAGACAGCAAAGACAACTATGTAGCTGGCTAACTAACACCACACTAATCAAGTCGTTACGTTGTAATGTAATGTAATGTAATAGTTTCTGCAGTGCTGCTAGTCGGTAGAAGTTGGCTAGCTAGCAGTGATGACTAGCTAGCTAGCAGCTAGCAGTGTTGACTACATTAGGAGGACGAACATCCATAATTACTCTCAACTACACAATTATCTTAGATACAAAGACAACTTTGTAGCTAGATAACACTACACTAATCAAATCGTTCCGTATTCGTTTCTACAGTGCTGCTAGTCGGTATAAGTTGGCTAGCTTGCTAGCAGTTGTTGACTAACTAGGGAAACGGTGGCGCGCCGGACAAGATAGCTGGCTAGCTAACCTCCATTAACCTCCAACTCTAAACTACACACTTGCATACAAAAGACAGCTAAGTAGCTATCTAAAAAATTGCTCAAATCAAACCTTTGTAATGTAATATTACCTGCGGAGTGGAATGCAGCACTACTGGCTTATTTTCCAAATGAGTCCGTTTTGTTGACACATTCACAACAATGCCATGTGGCGTGGACGATATAGCTATTATTCCCAGAGGAAAAATAAAAAAGACGATGATGTCACGTGTACACACATCATGACACCTCTCCTCAGACTGGCAAATGATTGACTGAGCCAAAATGATCTGCCCGGTAACAGATGACGGTTGAAACCTATTTGGCTGACGGTTTCAACCGTCATCTGTTACCGGGCAGATCATTTTGGCTCAGTCAATCATTTGCCAGTCTGAGGAGAGGTGTCATGATGTGTGTACACGTGACATCATCGTCTTTTTTATTTTTCATCTGGGAATAATAGCTATATCGTCCACGCCACATGGCATTGTTGTGAATGTGTCAACAAAACGGACTCATTTGGAAAATAAGCCAGTAGTGCTGCATTCCACTCCGCAGGTAATATTACATTACAAAGGTTTGATTTGAGCAATTTTTTAGATAGCTACTTAGCTGTCTTTTGTATGCAAGTGTGTAGTTTAGAGTTGGAGGTTAATGGAGGTTAGCTAGCCAGCTATCTTGTCCGGCGCGCCACCGTTTCCCTAGTTAGTCAACAACTGCTAGCAAGCTAGCCAACTTATACCGACTAGCAGCACTGTAGAAACGAATACGGAACGATTTGATTAGTGTAGTGTTATCTAGCTACAAAGTTGTCTTTGTATCTAAGATAATTGTGTAGTTGAGAGTAATTATGGATGTTCGTCCTCCTAACGTAGTCAACACTGCTAGCTGCTAGCTAGCTAGTCATCACTGCTAGCTAGCCAACTTCTACCGACTAGCAGCACTGCAGAAACTATTACATTACATTACATTACAACGTAACGACTTGATTAGTGTGGTGTTAGTTAGCCAGCTACATAGTTGTCTTTGCTGTCTCTGTATCTAAGATAATTGTGTAGTTTGAGCAGACTTAGTCAACACACCTAGTCATCATTAACCCACTGCTAGCTAGCCAACCGTTACCGACTAGCAGCGCTGTAGATACTAATACTAATACTTTACAACGGAACGATTTGACTAGTGCAGTGTTAGCTAGCTAGCTACTTAGTTGTCTTTGTCATAGCTTGATAATTCTGTAGTTTATTAATTACCGAGGTTAGCTAGCCAGCTATTTCGGTCCCCCGCGACGCCATTTTTCCTAACCCAGCCAGCTATTATTGACGAGTAGCATTGTAGAAACTAACTACATTACAAGGAACGTCTTGATTAGTGTTATGTTAGCTAGCTGGCTACAAAGTTGCTTTGTATCATGACAAGGTGTAGTACTGAAACTATCGAGGTTACCTAGCCAGCTACACTTTCAAACAAAGTCAACAACGCAGCCACTGCTAGCTAGCTAACACTGCACTAGTCAAATCATTCCGTTGTAAAGTATTAGTATTAGTATCTACAGCGCTGCTAGTCGGACATTATGTTATACAATACATGCATGTTTTGTTCAATCAAGTTCATATTTATATCAAAAACCAGCCAGCCAGCAGTACTGTATCATTTTAGTCAAAAAGATTTTTGCAACTTAAGCTAACTTTCTGAACATTCGAGACGTGTAGTCCACTTGTCATTCCAATCTCCTTTGCATTAGCGTAGCCTCTTCTGTAGCCTGTGTATCCCTGTTCTCCCCTCTGCACAGGCCATACAGACGCTTCACACCGCGTGGCCGCTGCCACTCTAACCTGGTGGTCCCATCGTGCACGACCCACGTGGAGTTCCAGGTCTCCGGCAGCCTCTGGAACTGCCGGTCTGCGGCCAACAAGGCAGAGTTCATCTCAGCCTATGCTACCCTCCAGTCCCTCGACTTGGCGCTGACGGAAACATGGATTACCACAGGTAACACTGCTACTCCTACTGCTCTCTCCTCGTCTGCCCACGTGTTCTCGCACTGGTCAGCGGGGTGGTGGCACTGGGATCCTCATCTCTGCTAAGTGGACATTCTCTCTTTCTCCCCTGACCCATCTGTCTATCGCCTCCTTTGAATTCCATGCTGTCACAGTTACCAGCTCTTTCAAGCTTAACATCCTTATCATTTATCGCCCTCCAGGTTCCCTTGGAGAGTTCATCAATGAGCTTGACGCCTTGATAAGTTCCTTTCCTGAGGATGGCTGGTGAGCCATCCTCAGGAAAGGAACTTATCAAGGCGTCAAGCTCATTGATGAACTCTCCAAAGGTAGACGAGGGGAGGTTAACGTCACCCAGAACTGTGAGAGGTGTCTCACAGTTCTGGGTGACTTTAAAACCTCTTACATCTAGACGTTCCGCTAGCGGAACACCTGCTCCAATATCCAATGATGGGCGTGGCGCGAAATACAAACTCCTCTAAAATACAAAAACGTTGTGCTGTGTGAGTGTGTGTGTGTGTTTGTTTGTGTGTGAGAGCTTTTCTTTGACATCTGATGGGAAAAATGACTGTTCATGAGGGTTACCTAGTCAAACATATGAAGTTTTGGAAAGATGTGACTTTTCTAACCCTTCAAAACAGCTACTCTGACCCCTATTTAAGGCACTTCCGGTTGTCACAGGAAGCGTATACTCGACACACGTTGTCTTTGGGGTAGGCATAAACAGAATCCTGAATATGAAGTCTCTACCTTAACCTCTTACATCTAGACGTTCCGCTAGCGGAACACCTGCTCCAATGATAGGCGTGGCGCGAATGACAAATTCCTCAAAAATACCAAAAATTCAATTTTTCAAACATATGACTATTTCACAGCATTTTAAAGATAAGACTCTCCTTTATCTAACCACACTGTCCGATTTCAAAAAGACTTTACAACGAAAACAAAACATTAGATTATGTCAGCAGAGTACCAAGCCAGAAATAATCAGACACCCATTTTTCAAGCTAGCATATAATGTCACAAAAACCCAGAAGACAGCTAAATGCAGCACGAACCTTTGATGATCTTCATCAGATGACAACCCTAGGACATTATGTTATACAATACATGCATGTTTTGTTCAATCAAGTTCATATTTATATCAAAAACCAGCTTTTTACATTAGCATGTGACGTTCAGAACTAGCATACCCCCGCAAACTTCCGCCGAATTCACTAAGAATTTACTAAATTACTCACGATAAACGTTCACAAAAAGCATAACAATTATTTTAAGAATTATAGATACAGAACTCCTCTATGCACTCGATAGGTCCGATTTTAAAATAGCTTTTTGGTGAAAGCACATTTTGCAATATTCTAAGTACATAGCCCAGGCATCACGGGCTAGCTATTTAGACACCCGGCAAGTTTAGCACTCACCAATATCAGGTTTACTATTATAAAAGTTTGATTACCTTTTGTTGTCTTCGTCAGAATCCACTCCCAGGACTGCTACTTCAATAGCAAATGTTGGTTTGGTCCAAAATAATCCATCGTTATATCCGAATAGCGGCGTTTTGTTCGTGCGTCCCAGACACTATCTGAAATGGTAAATCAGGGTCGTGCGCATAGCGCAATTCGTGACAAAAAAAATCTAAATATTCCATTACCGTACTTCGAAGCATGTCAACCGCTGTTTAAAATCCATTTTTATGCCATTTTTCTCGTAGAAAAGCGATAATATTCCGACCGGGAATCTCCTTTTAGCTAAACTGAGGAAAGTAAACAAAGCTTTCGGTCGCCGCGGGCACGCGCCTGAGTCTCACAGTACTGTAACCAGCCACTACCCAAACGCGCTACTTTTTTTCAGCCAGAGCCTGCAAAGCCACGATTCAGCTTTTTACCGCCTTCTACCTTAAGAATTGACTGAATGACACAGGGTTGAGTTGCGTGATTTTCACATTCTGCAGGTTGGTTATATTACAATAGCTTTAGGGTGATTTTTAACAACTTCCGGTTGCTCCAGGAAGCTTAGAATCGACACAGGTAGACCTCACAGTAGCCTGATGGATTGTTATAGAAGACAGGTTCATAAGGCATTCATAACCCACATAGACTTCAGGTTGAATTTAGGAGAATAGTCAATGTATTCCTATGGGGAGAGAAGTCATTGCACACCGTTTGATCTAAACACCTTCTTTAAGCTATGAAGGGTTAATGCCACAGGGTCAAGGTTAGGCTTGCACAGATCGAGAGGACCTCAGGAATGCTCCTGAGGTTGAATTGTGCTTCTAACCCTAACGGTTCTCTCACTGTCACCCAAAAGCACTCGACATTTTGGGGCAGGCTTCATTTGGGCCTAGTTTTTCTCACGGTCATTGCCCTCAGACCGAGCAAGCTACGGTCAAGCGGGGCATCTCGTTGAACTCGTCTCAGCCTAGAGATAATGGTAATGCCATTTGCAGGCTCTGTGTGTCTTTAAGCACCGCACTCTGTCACTCCATCCTTGCTGTGTGTGTGAGTGTGTGTGTGTGTGTTTGTTTGTGTGTGAGAGCTTTTCTTTGACATCTGATGGGAAAAATGACTTTTCATGAGGGTTACCTAGTCAAACATATGAAGTTTTGGAAAGATGTGACTTTTCTAACCCTTCAAAACAGCTACTCTTACCCCTATTTAAGGCACTTCCGGTTGTCACAGGAAGCGTATACTCGACACACGTTGTCTTTGGGGTAGGCATAAACAGAATCCTGAATATGAAGTCTCTACCTTAACCTCTTATATCTAGACGTTCCGCTAGCGGAACACCTGCTCCAATGATAGGCGTGGCGCGAATGACAAATTCCTCAAAAATACCAAAAATTCAATTTTTCAAACATATGACTATTTCACAGCATTTTAAAGATAAGACTCTCCTTTATCTAACCACACTGTCCGATTTCAAAAAGACTTTACAACGAAAACAAAACATTAGATTATGTCAGCAGAGTACCAAGCCAGAAATAATCAGACACCCATTTTTCAAGCTAGCATATAATGTCACAAAAACCCAGAAGACAGCTAAATGCAGCACGAACCTTTGATGATCTTCATCAGATGACAACCCTAGGACATTATGTTATACAATACATGCATGTTTTGTTCAATCAAGTTCATATTTATATCAAAAACCAGCTTTTTACATTAGCATGTGACGTTCAGAACTAGCATACCCCCGCAAACTTCCGCCGAATTCACTAAGAATTTACTAAATTACTCACGATAAACGTTCACAAACTCCTCTATGCACTCGATAGGTCCGATTTTAAAATAGCTTTTTGGTGAAAGCACATTTTGCAATATTCTAAGTACATAGCCCAGGCATCACGGGCTAGCTATTTAGACACCCGGCAAGTTTAGCACTCACCAATATCAGGTTTACTATTATAAAAGTTTGATTACCTTTTGTTGTCTTCGTCAGAATGCACTCCCAGGACTGCTACTTCAATAGCAAATGTTGGTTTGGTCCAAAATAATCCATCGTTATATCCGAATAGCGGCGTTTTGTTCGTGCGTCCCAGACACTATCTGAAATGGTAAATCAGGGTCGTGCGCATAGCGCAATTCGTGACAAAAAAAATCTAAATATTCCATTACCGTACTTCGAAGCATGTCAACCGCTGTTTAAAATCCATTTTTATGCCATTTTTCTCGTAGAAAAGCGATAATATTCCGACCGGGAATCTCCTTTTAGCTAAACTGAGGAAAGTAAACAAAGCTTTCGGTCGCCGCGGGCACGCGCCTGAGTCTCACAGTACTGTAACCAGCCACTACCCAAACGCGCTACTTTTTTTCAGCCAGAGCCTGCAAAGCCACGATTCAGCTTTTTACCGCCTTCTACCTTAAGGTTGTCACAGGAAGCGTATACTCGACACACGTTGTCTTTGGGGTAGGCATAAACAGAATCCTGAATATGAAGTCTCTACCTTAACCTCTTATATCTAGACGTTCCGCTAGCGGAACACCTGCTCCAATGATAGGCGTGGCGCGAATGACAAATTCCTCAAAAATACCAAAAATTCAATTTTTCAAACATATGACTATTTCACAGCATTTTAAAGATAAGACTCTCCTTTATCTAACCACACTGTCCGATTTCAAAAAGACTTTACAACGAAAACAAAACATTAGATTATGTCAGCAGAGTACCAATTGACTGAATGACACAGGGTTGAGTTGCGTGATTTTCACATTCTGCAGGTTGGTTATATTACAATAGCTTTAGGGTGATTTTTAACAACTTCCGGTTGCTCCAGGAAGCTTAGAATCGACACAGGTAGACCTCACAGTAGCCTGATGGATTGTTATAGAAGACAGGTTCATAAGGCATTCATAACCCACATAGACTTCAGGTTGAATTTAGGAGAATAGTCAATGTATTCCTATGGGGAGAGAAGTCATTGCACACCGTTTGATCTAAACACCTTCTTTAAACTATGAAGGGTTAATGCCACAGGGTCAAGGTTAGGCTTGCACAGATCGAGAGGACCTCAGGAATGCTCCTGAGGTTGAATTGTGCTTCTAACCCTAACGGTTCTCTCACTGTCACCCAAAAGCACTCGACATTTTGGGGCAGGCTTCATTTGGGCCTAGTTTTTCTCACGGTCATTGCCCTCAGACCGAGCAAGCTACGGTCAAGCGGGGCATCTCGTTGAACTCGTCTCAGCCTAGAGATAATGGTAATGCCATTTGCAGGCTCTGTGTGTCTTTAAGCACCGCACTCTGTCACTCCATCCTTGCTGTGTGTGTGAGTGTGTGTGTGTGTTTGTTTGTGTGTGAGAGCTTTTCTTTGACATCTGATGGGAAAAATGACTTTTCATGAGGGTTACCTAGTCAAACATATGAAGTTTTGGAAAGATGTGACTTTTCTAACCCTTCAAAACAGCTACTCTTACCCCTATTTAAGGCACTTCCGGTTGTCACAGGAAGCGTATACTCGACACACGTTGTCTTTGGGGTAGGCATAAACAGAATCCTGAATATGAAGTCTCTACCTTAACCTCTTATATCTAGACGTTCCGCTAGCGGAACACCTGCTCCAATGATAGGCGTGGCGCGAATGACAAATTCCTCAAAAATACCAAAAATTCAATTTTTCAAACATATGACTATTTCACAGCATTTTAAAGATAAGACTCTCCTTTATCTAACCACACTGTCCGATTTCAAAAAGACTTTACAACGAAAACAAAACATTAGATTATGTCAGCAGAGTACCAAGCCAGAAATAATCAGACACCCATTTTTCAAGCTAGCATATAATGTCACAAAAACCCAGAAGACAGCTAAATGCAGCACGAACCTTTGATGATCTTCATCAGATGACAACCCTAGGACATTATGTTATACAATACATGCATGTTTTGTTCAATCAAGTTCATATTTATATCAAAAACCAGCTTTTTACATTAGCATGTGACGTTCAGAACTAGCATACCCCCGCAAACTTCCGCCGAATTCACTAAGAATTTACTAAATTACTCACGATAAACGTTCACAAACTCCTCTATGCACTCGATAGGTCCGATTTTAAAATAGCTTTTTGGTGAAAGCACATTTTGCAATATTCTAAGTACATAGCCCAGGCATCACGGGCTAGCTATTTAGACACCCGGCAAGTTTAGCACTCACCAATATCAGGTTTACTATTATAAAAGTTTGATTACCTTTTGTTGTCTTCGTCAGAATGCACTCCCAGGACTGCTACTTCAATAGCAAATGTTGGTTTGGTCCAAAATAATCCATCGTTATATCCGAATAGCGGCGTTTTGTTCGTGCGTCCCAGACACTATCTGAAATGGTAAATCAGGGTCGTGCGCATAGCGCAATTCGTGACAAAAAAAATCTAAATATTCCATTACCGTACTTCGAAGCATGTCAACCGCTGTTTAAAATCCATTTTTATGCCATTTTTCTCGTAGAAAAGCGATAATATTCCGACCGGGAATCTCCTTTTAGCTAAACTGAGGAAAGTAAACAAAGCTTTCGGTCGCCGCGGGCACGCGCCTGAGTCTCACAGTACTGTAACCAGCCACTACCCAAACGCGCTACTTTTTTTCAGCCAGAGCCTGCAAAGCCACGATTCAGCTTTTTACCGCCTTCTACCTTAAGAATTGACTGAATGACACAGGGTTGAGTTGCGTGATTTTCACATTCTGCAGGTTGGTTATATTACAATAGCTTTAGGGTGATTTTTAACAACTTCCGGTTGCTCCAGGAAGCTTAGAATCGACACAGGTAGACCTCACAGTAGCCTGATGGATTGTTATAGAAGACAGGTTCATAAGGCATTCATAACCCACATAGACTTCAGGTTGAATTTAGGAGAATAGTCAATGTATTCCTATGGGGAGAGAAGTCATTGCACACCGTTTGATCTAAACACCTTCTTTAAACTATGAAGGGTTAATGCCACAGGGTCAAGGTTAGGCTTGCACAGATCGAGAGGACCTCAGGAATGCTCCTGAGGTTGAATTGTGCTTCTAACCCTAACGGTTCTCTCACTGTCACCCAAAAGCACTCGACATTTTGGGGCAGGCTTCATTTGGGCCTAGTTTTTCTCACGGTCATTGCCCTCAGACCGAGCAAGCTACGGTCAAGCGGGGCATCTCGTTGAACTCGTCTCAGCCTAGAGATAATGGTAATGCCATTTGCAGGCTCTGTGTGTCTTTAAGCACCGCACTCTGTCACTCCATCCTTGCTGTGTGTGTGAGTGTGTGTGTGTGTTTGTTTGTGTGTGAGAGCTTTTCTTTGACATCTGATGGGAAAAATGACTTTTCATGAGGGTTACCTAGTCAAACATATGAAGTTTTGGAAAGATGTGACTTTTCTAACCCTTCAAAACAGCTACTCTTACCCCTATTTAAGGCACTTCCGGTTGTCACAGGAAGCGTATACTCGACACACGTTGTCTTTGGGGTAGGCATAAACAGAATCCTGAATATGAAGTCTCTACCTTAACCTCTTATATCTAGACGTTCCGCTAGCGGAACACCTGCTCCAATGATAGGCGTGGCGCGAATGACAAATTCCTCAAAAATACCAAAAATTCAATTTTTCAAACATATGACTATTTCACAGCATTTTAAAGATAAGACTCTCCTTTATCTAACCACACTGTCCGATTTCAAAAAGACTTTACAACGAAAACAAAACATTAGATTATGTCAGCAGAGTACCAAGCCAGAAATAATCAGACACCCATTTTTCAAGCTAGCATATAATGTCACAAAAACCCAGAAGACAGCTAAATGCAGCACGAACCTTTGATGATCTTCATCAGATGACAACCCTAGGACATTATGTTATACAATACATGCATGTTTTGTTCAATCAAGTTCATATTTATATCAAAAACCAGCTTTTTACATTAGCATGTGACGTTCAGAACTAGCATACCCCCGCAAACTTCCGCCGAATTCACTAAGAATTTACTAAATTACTCACGATAAACGTTCACAAACTCCTCTATGCACTCGATAGGTCCGATTTTAAAATAGCTTTTTGGTGAAAGCACATTTTGCAATATTCTAAGTACATAGCCCAGGCATCACGGGCTAGCTATTTAGACACCCGGCAAGTTTAGCACTCACCAATATCAGGTTTACTATTATAAAAGTTTGATTACCTTTTGTTGTCTTCGTCAGAATGCACTCCCAGGACTGCTACTTCAATAGCAAATGTTGGTTTGGTCCAAAATAATCCATCGTTATATCCGAATAGCGGCGTTTTGTTCGTGCGTCCCAGACACTATCTGAAATGGTAAATCAGGGTCGTGCGCATAGCGCAATTCGTGACAAAAAAAATCTAAATATTCCATTACCGTACTTCGAAGCATGTCAACCGCTGTTTAAAATCCATTTTTATGCCATTTTTCTCGTAGAAAAGCGATAATATTCCGACCGGGAATCTCCTTTTAGCTAAACTGAGGAAAGTAAACAAAGCTTTCGGTCGCCGCGGGCACGCGCCTGAGTCTCACAGTACTGTAACCAGCCACTACCCAAACGCGCTACTTTTTTTCAGCCAGAGCCTGCAAAGCCACGATTCAGCTTTTTACCGCCTTCTACCTTAAGAATTGACTGAATGACACAGGGTTGAGTTGCGTGATTTTCACATTCTGCAGGTTGGTTATATTACAATAGCTTTAGGGTGATTTTTAACAACTTCCGGTTGCTCCAGGAAGCTTAGAATCGACACAGGTAGACCTCACAGTAGCCTGATGGATTGTTATAGAAGACAGGTTCATAAGGCATTCATAACCCACATAGACTTCAGGTTGAATTTAGGAGAATAGTCAATGTATTCCTATGGGGAGAGAAGTCATTGCACACCGTTTGATCTAAACACCTTCTTTAAACTATGAAGGGTTAATGCCACAGGGTCAAGGTTAGGCTTGCACAGATCGAGAGGACCTCAGGAATGCTCCTGAGGTTGAATTGTGCTTCTAACCCTAACGGTTCTCTCACTGTCACCCAAAAGCACTCGACATTTTGGGGCAGGCTTCATTTGGGCCTAGTTTTTCTCACGGTCATTGCCCTCAGACCGAGCAAGCTACGGTCAAGCGGGGCATCTCGTTGAACTCGTCTCAGCCTAGAGATAATGGTAATGCCATTTGCAGGCTCTGTGTGTCTTTAAGCACCGCACTCTGTCACTCCATCCTTGCTGTGTGTGTGAGTGTGTGTGTGTGTTTGTTTGTGTGTGAGAGCTTTTCTTTGACATCTGATGGGAAAAATGACTTTTCATGAGGGTTACCTAGTCAAACATATGAAGTTTTGGAAAGATGTGACTTTTCTAACCCTTCAAAACAGCTACTCTTACCCCTATTTAAGGCACTTCCGGTTGTCACAGGAAGCGTATACTCGACACACGTTGTCTTTGGGGTAGGCATAAACAGAATCCTGAATATGAAGTCTCTACCTTAACCTCTTATATCTAGACGTTCCGCTAGCGGAACACCTGCTCCAATGATAGGCGTGGCGCGAATGACAAATTCCTCAAAAATACCAAAAATTCAATTTTTCAAACATATGACTATTTCACAGCATTTTAAAGATAAGACTCTCCTTTATCTAACCACACTGTCCGATTTCAAAAAGACTTTACAACGAAAACAAAACATTAGATTATGTCAGCAGAGTACCAAGCCAGAAATAATCAGACACCCATTTTTCAAGCTAGCATATAATGTCACAAAAACCCAGAAGACAGCTAAATGCAGCACGAACCTTTGATGATCTTCATCAGATGACAACCCTAGGACATTATGTTATACAATACATGCATGTTTTGTTCAATCAAGTTCATATTTATATCAAAAACCAGCTTTTTACATTAGCATGTGACGTTCAGAACTAGCATACCCCCGCAAACTTCCGCCGAATTCACTAAGAATTTACTAAATTACTCACGATAAACGTTCACAAACTCCTCTATGCACTCGATAGGTCCGATTTTAAAATAGCTTTTTGGTGAAAGCACATTTTGCAATATTCTAAGTACATAGCCCAGGCATCACGGGCTAGCTATTTAGACACCCGGCAAGTTTAGCACTCACCAATATCAGGTTTACTATTATAAAAGTTTGATTACCTTTTGTTGTCTTCGTCAGAATGCACTCCCAGGACTGCTACTTCAATAGCAAATGTTGGTTTGGTCCAAAATAATCCATCGTTATATCCGAATAGCGGCGTTTTGTTCGTGCGTCCCAGACACTATCTGAAATGGTAAATCAGGGTCGTGCGCATAGCGCAATTCGTGACAAAAAAAATCTAAATATTCCATTACCGTACTTCGAAGCATGTCAACCGCTGTTTAAAATCCATTTTTATGCCATTTTTCTCGTAGAAAAGCGATAATATTCCGACCGGGAATCTCCTTTTAGCTAAACTGAGGAAAGTAAACAAAGCTTTCGGTCGCCGCGGGCACGCGCCTGAGTCTCACAGTACTGTAACCAGCCACTACCCAAACGCGCTACTTTTTTTCAGCCAGAGCCTGCAAAGCCACGATTCAGCTTTTTACCGCCTTCTACCTTAAGAATTGACTGAATGACACAGGGTTGAGTTGCGTGATTTTCACATTCTGCAGGTTGGTTATATTACAATAGCTTTAGGGTGATTTTTAACAACTTCCGGTTGCTCCAGGAAGCTTAGAATCGACACAGGTAGACCTCACAGTAGCCTGATGGATTGTTATAGAAGACAGGTTCATAAGGCATTCATAACCCACATAGACTTCAGGTTGAATTTAGGAGAATAGTCAATGTATTCCTATGGGGAGAGAAGTCATTGCACACCGTTTGATCTAAACACCTTCTTTAAACTATGAAGGGTTAATGCCACAGGGTCAAGGTTAGGCTTGCACAGATCGAGAGGACCTCAGGAATGCTCCTGAGGTTGAATTGTGCTTCTAACCCTAACGGTTCTCTCACTGTCACCCAAAAGCACTCGACATTTTGGGGCAGGCTTCATTTGGGCCTAGTTTTTCTCACGGTCATTGCCCTCAGACCGAGCAAGCTACGGTCAAGCGGGGCATCTCGTTGAACTCGTCTCAGCCTAGAGATAATGGTAATGCCATTTGCAGGCTCTGTGTGTCTTTAAGCACCGCACTCTGTCACTCCATCCTTGCTGTGTGTGTGAGTGTGTGTGTGTGTTTGTTTGTGTGTGAGAGCTTTTCTTTGACATCTGATGGGAAAAATGACTTTTCATGAGGGTTACCTAGTCAAACATATGAAGTTTTGGAAAGATGTGACTTTTCTAACCCTTCAAAACAGCTACTCTTACCCCTATTTAAGGCACTTCCGGTTGTCACAGGAAGCGTATACTCGACACACGTTGTCTTTGGGGTAGGCATAAACAGAATCCTGAATATGAAGTCTCTACCTTAACCTCTTATATCTAGACGTTCCGCTAGCGGAACACCTGCTCCAATGATAGGCGTGGCGCGAATGACAAATTCCTCAAAAATACCAAAAATTCAATTTTTCAAACATATGACTATTTCACAGCATTTTAAAGATAAGACTCTCCTTTATCTAACCACACTGTCCGATTTCAAAAAGACTTTACAACGAAAACAAAACATTAGATTATGTCAGCAGAGTACCAAGCCAGAAATAATCAGACACCCATTTTTCAAGCTAGCATATAATGTCACAAAAACCCAGAAGACAGCTAAATGCAGCACGAACCTTTGATGATCTTCATCAGATGACAACCCTAGGACATTATGTTATACAATACATGCATGTTTTGTTCAATCAAGTTCATATTTATATCAAAAACCAGCTTTTTACATTAGCATGTGACGTTCAGAACTAGCATACCCCCGCAAACTTCCGCCGAATTCACTAAGAATTTACTAAATTACTCACGATAAACGTTCACAAACTCCTCTATGCACTCGATAGGTCCGATTTTAAAATAGCTTTTTGGTGAAAGCACATTTTGCAATATTCTAAGTACATAGCCCAGGCATCACGGGCTAGCTATTTAGACACCCGGCAAGTTTAGCACTCACCAATATCAGGTTTACTATTATAAAAGTTTGATTACCTTTTGTTGTCTTCGTCAGAATGCACTCCCAGGACTGCTACTTCAATAGCAAATGTTGGTTTGGTCCAAAATAATCCATCGTTATATCCGAATAGCGGCGTTTTGTTCGTGCGTCCCAGACACTATCTGAAATGGTAAATCAGGGTCGTGCGCATAGCGCAATTCGTGACAAAAAAAATCTAAATATTCCATTACCGTACTTCGAAGCATGTCAACCGCTGTTTAAAATCCATTTTTATGCCATTTTTCTCGTAGAAAAGCGATAATATTCCGACCGGGAATCTCCTTTTAGCTAAACTGAGGAAAGTAAACAAAGCTTTCGGTCGCCGCGGGCACGCGCCTGAGTCTCACAGTACTGTAACCAGCCACTACCCAAACGCGCTACTTTTTTTCAGCCAGAGCCTGCAAAGCCACGATTCAGCTTTTTACCGCCTTCTACCTTAAGAATTGACTGAATGACACAGGGTTGAGTTGCGTGATTTTCACATTCTGCAGGTTGGTTATATTACAATAGCTTTAGGGTGATTTTTAACAACTTCCGGTTGCTCCAGGAAGCTTAGAATCGACACAGGTAGACCTCACAGTAGCCTGATGGATTGTTATAGAAGACAGGTTCATAAGGCATTCATAACCCACATAGACTTCAGGTTGAATTTAGGAGAATAGTCAATGTATTCCTATGGGGAGAGAAGTCATTGCACACCGTTTGATCTAAACACCTTCTTTAAACTATGAAGGGTTAATGCCACAGGGTCAAGGTTAGGCTTGCACAGATCGAGAGGACCTCAGGAATGCTCCTGAGGTTGAATTGTGCTTCTAACCCTAACGGTTCTCTCACTGTCACCCAAAAGCACTCGACATTTTGGGGCAGGCTTCATTTGGGCCTAGTTTTTCTCACGGTCATTGCCCTCAGACCGAGCAAGCTACGGTCAAGCGGGGCATCTCGTTGAACTCGTCTCAGCCTAGAGATAATGGTAATGCCATTTGCAGGCTCTGTGTGTCTTTAAGCACCGCACTCTGTCACTCCATCCTTGCTGTGTGTGTGAGTGTGTGTGTGTGTTTGTTTGTGTGTGAGAGCTTTTCTTTGACATCTGATGGGAAAAATGACTTTTCATGAGGGTTACCTAGTCAAACATATGAAGTTTTGGAAAGATGTGACTTTTCTAACCCTTCAAAACAGCTACTCTTACCCCTATTTAAGGCACTTCCGGTTGTCACAGGAAGCGTATACTCGACACACGTTGTCTTTGGGGTAGGCATAAACAGAATCCTGAATATGAAGTCTCTACCTTAACCTCTTATATCTAGACGTTCCGCTAGCGGAACACCTGCTCCAATGATAGGCGTGGCGCGAATGACAAATTCCTCAAAAATACCAAAAATTCAATTTTTCAAACATATGACTATTTCACAGCATTTTAAAGATAACACTCTCCTTTATCTAACCACACTGTCCGATTTCAAAAAGACTTTACAACGAAAACAAAACATTAGATTATGTCAGCAGAGTACCAAGCCAGAAATAATCAGACACCCATTTTTCAAGCTAGCATATAATGTCACAAAAACCCAGAAGACAGCTAAATGCAGCACGAACCTTTGATGATCTTCATCAGATGACAACCCTAGGACATTATGTTATACAATACATGCATGTTTTGTTCAATCAAGTTCATATTTATATCAAAAACCAGCTTTTTACATTAGCATGTGACGTTCAGAACTAGCATACCCCCGCAAACTTCCGCCGAATTCACTAAGAATTTACTAAATTACTCACGATAAACGTTCACAAACTCCTCTATGCACTCGATAGGTCCGATTTTAAAATAGCTTTTTGGTGAAAGCACATTTTGCAATATTCTAAGTACATAGCCCAGGCATCACGGGCTAGCTATTTAGACACCCGGCAAGTTTAGCACTCACCAATATCAGGTTTACTATTATAAAAGTTTGATTACCTTTTGTTGTCTTCGTCAGAATGCACTCCCAGGACTGCTACTTCAATAGCAAATGTTGGTTTGGTCCAAAATAATCCATCGTTATATCCGAATAGCGGCGTTTTGTTCGTGCGTCCCAGACACTATCTGAAATGGTAAATCAGGGTCGTGCGCATAGCGCAATTCGTGACAAAAAAAATCTAAATATTCCATTACCGTACTTCGAAGCATGTCAACCGCTGTTTAAAATCCATTTTTATGCCATTTTTCTCGTAGAAAAGCGATAATATTCCGACCGGGAATCTCCTTTTAGCTAAACTGAGGAAAGTAAACAAAGCTTTCGGTCGCCGCGGGCACGCGCCTGAGTCTCACAGTACTGTAACCAGCCACTACCCAAACGCGCTACTTTTTTTCAGCCAGAGCCTGCAAAGCCACGATTCAGCTTTTTACCGCCTTCTACCTTAAGAATTGACTGAATGACACAGGGTTGAGTTGCGTGATTTTCACATTCTGCAGGTTGGTTATATTACAATAGCTTTAGGGTGATTTTTAACAACTTCCGGTTGCTCCAGGAAGCTTAGAATCGACACAGGTAGACCTCACAGTAGCCTGATGGATTGTTATAGAAGACAGGTTCATAAGGCATTCATAACCCACATAGACTTCAGGTTGAATTTAGGAGAATAGTCAATGTATTCCTATGGGGAGAGAAGTCATTGCACACCGTTTGATCTAAACACCTTCTTTAAACTATGAAGGGTTAATGCCACAGGGTCAAGGTTAGGCTTGCACAGATCGAGAGGACCTCAGGAATGCTCCTGAGGTTGAATTGTGCTTCTAACCCTAACGGTTCTCTCACTGTCACCCAAAAGCACTCGACATTTTGGGGCAGGCTTCATTTGGGCCTAGTTTTTCTCACGGTCATTGCCCTCAGACCGAGCAAGCTACGGTCAAGCGGGGCATCTCGTTGAACTCGTCTCAGCCTAGAGATAATGGTAATGCCATTTGCAGGCTCTGTGTGTCTTTAAGCACCGCACTCTGTCACTCCATCCTTGCTGTGTGTGTGAGTGTGTGTGTGTGAGTGTGTGTGTGTTTGTTTGTGTGTGAGAGCTTTTCTTTGACATCTGATGGGAAAAATGACTTTTCATGAGGGTTACCTAGTCAAACATATGAAGTTTTGGAAAGATGTGACTTTTCTAACCCTTCAAAACAGCTACTCTTACCCCTATTTAAGGCACTTCCGGTTGTCACAGGAAGCGTATACTCGACACACGTTGTCTTTGGGGTAGGCATAAACAGAATCCTGAATATGAAGTCTCTACCTTAACCTCTTATATCTAGACGTTCCGCTAGCGGAACACCTGCTCCAATGATAGGCGTGGCGCGAATGACAAATTCCTCAAAAATACAAAAAATTCAATTTTTCAAACATATGACTATTTCACTATGACTATTTCACTATTCACTATTTCACTGTGTCTGTCTATCCCTGTTCTCCCCTCTGCACAGGCCATACAGACGCTTCACACCGCGTGGCCGCTGCCACTCTAACCTGGTGGTCCCAGCGTGCACGACCCACGTGGAGTTCCAGGTCTCCGGCAGCCTCTGGAACTGCCGGTCTGCGGCCAACAAGGCAGAGTTCATCTCAGCCTATGCTACCCTCCAGTCCCTCGACTTGGCGCTGACGGAAACATGGATTACCACAGGTAACACTGCTACTCCTACTGCTCTCTCCTCGTCTGCCCACGTGTTCTCGCACTGGTCAGCGGGGTGGTGGCACTGGGATCCTCATCTCTGCTAAGTGGACATTCTCTCTTTCTCCCCTGACCCATCTGTCTATCGCCTCCTTTGAATTCCATGCTGTCACAGTTACCAGCTCTTTCAAGCTTAACATCCTTATCATTTATCGCCCTCCAGGTTCCCTTGGAGAGTTCATCAATGAGCTTGACGCCTTGATAAGTTCCTTTCCTGAGGATGGCTGGTGAGCCATCCTCAGGAAAGGAACTTATCAAGGCGTCAAGCTCATTGATGAACTCTCCAAAGGTAGACGAGGGGAGGTTAACGTCACCCAGAACTGTGAGAGGTGTCTCACAGTTCTGGGTGACTTTAAAACCTCTTACATCTAGACGTTCCGCTAGCGGAACACCTGCTCCAATATCCAATGATGGGCGTGGCGCGAAATACAAACTCCTCTAAAATACAAAAACGTTGTGCTGTGTGAGTGTGTGTGTGTGTTTGTTTGTGTGTGAGAGCTTTTCTTTGACATCTGATGGGAAAAATGACTGTTCATGAGGGTTACCTAGTCAAACATATGAAGTTTTGGAAAGATGTGACTTTTCTAACCCTTCAAAACAGCTACTCTGACCCCTATTTAAGGCACTTCCGGTTGTCACAGGAAGCGTATACTCGACACACGTTGTCTTTGGGGTAGGCATAAACAGAATCCTGAATATGAAGTCTCTACCTTAACCTCTTACATCTAGACGTTCCGCTAGCGGAACACCTGCTCCAATGATAGGCGTGGCGCGAATGACAAATTCCTCAAAAATACCAAAAATTCAATTTTTCAAACATATGACTATTTCACAGCATTTTAAAGATAAGACTCTCCTTTATCTAACCACACTGTCCGATTTCAAAAAGACTTTACAACGAAAACAAAACATTAGATTATGTCAGCAGAGTACCAAGCCAGAAATAATCAGACACCCATTTTTCAAGCTAGCATATAATGTCACAAAAACCCAGAAGACAGCTAAATGCAGCACGAACCTTTGATGATCTTCATCAGATGACAACCCTAGGACATTATGTTATACAATACATGCATGTTTTGTTCAATCAAGTTCATATTTATATCAAAAACCAGCTTTTTACATTAGCATGTGACGTTCAGAACTAGCATACCCCCGCAAACTTCCGCCGAATTCACTAAGAATTTACTAAATTACTCACGATAAACGTTCACAAAAAGCATAACAATTATTTTAAGAATTATAGATACAGAACTCCTCTATGCACTCGATAGGTCCGATTTTAAAATAGCTTTTTGGTGAAAGCACATTTTGCAATATTCTAAGTACATAGCCCAGGCATCACGGGCTAGCTATTTAGACACCCGGCAAGTTTAGCACTCACCAATATCAGGTTTACTATTATAAAAGTTTGATTACCTTTTGTTGTCTTCGTCAGAATCCACTCCCAGGACTGCTACTTCAATAGCAAATGTTGGTTTGGTCCAAAATAATCCATCGTTATATCCGAATAGCGGCGTTTTGTTCGTGCGTCCCAGACACTATCTGAAATGGTAAATCAGGGTCGTGCGCATAGCGCAATTCGTGACAAAAAAAATCTAAATATTCCATTACCGTACTTCGAAGCATGTCAACCGCTGTTTAAAATCCATTTTTATGCCATTTTTCTCGTAGAAAAGCGATAATATTCCGACCGGGAATCTCCTTTTAGCTAAACTGAGGAAAGTAAACAAAGCTTTCGGTCGCCGCGGGCACGCGCCTGAGTCTCACAGTACTGTAACCAGCCACTACCCAAACGCGCTACTTTTTTTCAGCCAGAGCCTGCAAAGCCACGATTCAGCTTTTTACCGCCTTCTACCTTAAGAATTGACTGAATGACACAGGGTTGAGTTGCGTGATTTTCACATTCTGCAGGTTGGTTATATTACAATAGCTTTAGGGTGATTTTTAACAACTTCCGGTTGCTCCAGGAAGCTTAGAATCGACACAGGTAGACCTCACAGTAGCCTGATGGATTGTTATAGAAGACAGGTTCATAAGGCATTCATAACCCACATAGACTTCAGGTTGAATTTAGGAGAATAGTCAATGTATTCCTATGGGGAGAGAAGTCATTGCACACCGTTTGATCTAAACACCTTCTTTAAACTATGAAGGGTTAATGCCACAGGGTCAAGGTTAGGCTTGCACAGATCGAGAGGACCTCAGGAATGCTCCTGAGGTTGAATTGTGCTTCTAACCCTAACGGTTCTCTCACTGTCACCCAAAAGCACTCGACATTTTGGGGCAGGCTTCATTTGGGCCTAGTTTTTCTCACGGTCATTGCCCTCAGACCGAGCAAGCTACGGTCAAGCGGGGCATCTCGTTGAACTCGTCTCAGCCTAGAGATAATGGTAATGCCATTTGCAGGCTCTGTGTGTCTTTAAGCACCGCACTCTGTCACTCCATCCTTGCTGTGTGTGTGAGTGTGTGTGTGTGTTTGTTTGTGTGTGAGAGCTTTTCTTTGACATCTGATGGGAAAAATGACTTTTCATGAGGGTTACCTAGTCAAACATATGAAGTTTTGGAAAGATGTGACTTTTCTAACCCTTCAAAACAGCTACTCTTACCCCTATTTAAGGCACTTCCGGTTGTCACAGGAAGCGTATACTCGACACACGTTGTCTTTGGGGTAGGCATAAACAGAATCCTGAATATGAAGTCTCTACCTTAACCTCTTATATCTAGACGTTCCGCTAGCGGAACACCTGCTCCAATGATAGGCGTGGCGCGAATGACAAATTCCTCAAAAATACCAAAAATTCAATTTTTCAAACATATGACTATTTCACAGCATTTTAAAGATAAGACTCTCCTTTATCTAACCACACTGTCCGATTTCAAAAAGACTTTACAACGAAAACAAAACATTAGATTATGTCAGCAGAGTACCAAGCCAGAAATAATCAGACACCCATTTTTCAAGCTAGCATATAATGTCACAAAAACCCAGAAGACAGCTAAATGCAGCACGAACCTTTGATGATCTTCATCAGATGACAACCCTAGGACATTATGTTATACAATACATGCATGTTTTGTTCAATCAAGTTCATATTTATATCAAAAACCAGCTTTTTACATTAGCATGTGACGTTCAGAACTAGCATACCCCCGCAAACTTCCGCCGAATTCACTAAGAATTTACTAAATTACTCACGATAAACGTTCACAAACTCCTCTATGCACTCGATAGGTCCGATTTTAAAATAGCTTTTTGGTGAAAGCACATTTTGCAATATTCTAAGTACATAGCCCAGGCATCACGGGCTAGCTATTTAGACACCCGGCAAGTTTAGCACTCACCAATATCAGGTTTACTATTATAAAAGTTTGATTACCTTTTGTTGTCTTCGTCAGAATGCACTCCCAGGACTGCTACTTCAATAGCAAATGTTGGTTTGGTCCAAAATAATCCATCGTTATATCCGAATAGCGGCGTTTTGTTCGTGCGTCCCAGACACTATCTGAAATGGTAAATCAGGGTCGTGCGCATAGCGCAATTCGTGACAAAAAAAATCTAAATATTCCATTACCGTACTTCGAAGCATGTCAACCGCTGTTTAAAATCCATTTTTATGCCATTTTTCTCGTAGAAAAGCGATAATATTCCGACCGGGAATCTCCTTTTAGCTAAACTGAGGAAAGTAAACAAAGCTTTCGGTCGCCGCGGGCACGCGCCTGAGTCTCACAGTACTGTAACCAGCCACTACCCAAACGCGCTACTTTTTTTCAGCCAGAGCCTGCAAAGCCACGATTCAGCTTTTTACCGCCTTCTACCTTAAGAATTGACTGAATGACACAGGGTTGAGTTGCGTGATTTTCACATTCTGCAGGTTGGTTATATTACAATAGCTTTAGGGTGATTTTTAACAACTTCCGGTTGCTCCAGGAAGCTTAGAATCGACACAGGTAGACCTCACAGTAGCCTGATGGATTGTTATAGAAGACAGGTTCATAAGGCATTCATAACCCACATAGACTTCAGGTTGAATTTAGGAGAATAGTCAATGTATTCCTATGGGGAGAGAAGTCATTGCACACCGTTTGATCTAAACACCTTCTTTAAACTATGAAGGGTTAATGCCACAGGGTCAAGGTTAGGCTTGCACAGATCGAGAGGACCTCAGGAATGCTCCTGAGGTTGAATTGTGCTTCTAACCCTAACGGTTCTCTCACTGTCACCCAAAAGCACTCGACATTTTGGGGCAGGCTTCATTTGGGCCTAGTTTTTCTCACGGTCATTGCCCTCAGACCGAGCAAGCTACGGTCAAGCGGGGCATCTCGTTGAACTCGTCTCAGCCTAGAGATAATGGTAATGCCATTTGCAGGCTCTGTGTGTCTTTAAGCACCGCACTCTGTCACTCCATCCTTGCTGTGTGTGTGAGTGTGTGTGTGTGTTTGTTTGTGTGTGAGAGCTTTTCTTTGACATCTGATGGGAAAAATGACTTTTCATGAGGGTTACCTAGTCAAACATATGAAGTTTTGGAAAGATGTGACTTTTCTAACCCTTCAAAACAGCTACTCTTACCCCTATTTAAGGCACTTCCGGTTGTCACAGGAAGTGTATACTCGACACACGTTGTCTTTGGGGTAGGCATAAACAGAATCCTGAATATGAAGTCTCTACCTTAACCTCTTATATCTAGACGTTCCGCTAGCGGAACACCTGCTCCAATGATAGGCGTGGCGCGAATGACAAATTCCTCAAAAATACCAAAAATTCAATTTTTCAAACATATGACTATTTCACAGCATTTTAAAGATAACACTCTCCTTTATCTAACCACACTGTCCGATTTCAAAAAGACTTTACAACGAAAACAAAACATTAGATTATGTCAGCAGAGTACCAAGCCAGAAATAATCAGACACCCATTTTTCAAGCTAGCATATAATGTCACAAAAACCCAGAAGACAGCTAAATGCAGCACGAACCTTTGATGATCTTCATCAGATGACAACCCTAGGACATTATGTTATACAATACATGCATGTTTTGTTCAATCAAGTTCATATTTATATCAAAAACCAGCTTTTTACATTAGCATGTGACGTTCAGAACTAGCATACCCCCGCAAACTTCCGCCGAATTCACTAAGAATTTACTAAATTACTCACGATAAACGTTCACAAACTCCTCTATGCACTCGATAGGTCCGATTTTAAAATAGCTTTTTGGTGAAAGCACATTTTGCAATATTCTAAGTACATAGCCCAGGCATCACGGGCTAGCTATTTAGACACCCGGCAAGTTTAGCACTCACCAATATCAGGTTTACTATTATAAAAGTTTGATTACCTTTTGTTGTCTTCGTCAGAATGCACTCCCAGGACTGCTACTTCAATAGCAAATGTTGGTTTGGTCCAAAATAATCCATCGTTATATCCGAATAGCGGCGTTTTGTTCGTGCGTCCCAGACACTATCTGAAATGGTAAATCAGGGTCGTGCGCATAGCGCAATTCGTGACAAAAAAAATCTAAATATTCCATTACCGTACTTCGAAGCATGTCAACCGCTGTTTAAAATCCATTTTTATGCCATTTTTCTCGTAGAAAAGCGATAATATTCCGACCGGGAATCTCCTTTTAGCTAAACTGAGGAAAGTAAACAAAGCTTTCGGTCGCCGCGGGCACGCGCCTGAGTCTCACAGTACTGTAACCAGCCACTACCCAAACGCGCTACTTTTTTTCAGCCAGAGCCTGCAAAGCCACGATTCAGCTTTTTACCGCCTTCTACCTTAAGAATTGACTGAATGACACAGGGTTGAGTTGCGTGATTTTCACATTCTGCAGGTTGGTTATATTACAATAGCTTTAGGGTGATTTTTAACAACTTCCGGTTGCTCCAGGAAGCTTAGAATCGACACAGGTAGACCTCACAGTAGCCTGATGGATTGTTATAGAAGACAGGTTCATAAGGCATTCATAACCCACATAGACTTCAGGTTGAATTTAGGAGAATAGTCAATGTATTCCTATGGGGAGAGAAGTCATTGCACACCGTTTGATCTAAACACCTTCTTTAAACTATGAAGGGTTAATGCCACAGGGTCAAGGTTAGGCTTGCACAGATCGAGAGGACCTCAGGAATGCTCCTGAGGTTGAATTGTGCTTCTAACCCTAACGGTTCTCTCACTGTCACCCAAAAGCACTCGACATTTTGGGGCAGGCTTCATTTGGGCCTAGTTTTTCTCACGGTCATTGCCCTCAGACCGAGCAAGCTACGGTCAAGCGGGGCATCTCGTTGAACTCGTCTCAGCCTAGAGATAATGGTAATGCCATTTGCAGGCTCTGTGTGTCTTTAAGCACCGCACTCTGTCACTCCATCCTTGCTGTGTGTGTGAGTGTGTGTGTGTGAGTGTGTGTGTGTTTGTTTGTGTGTGAGAGCTTTTCTTTGACATCTGATGGGAAAAATGACTTTTCATGAGGGTTACCTAGTCAAACATATGAAGTTTTGGAAAGATGTGACTTTTCTAACCCTTCAAAACAGCTACTCTTACCCCTATTTAAGGCACTTCCGGTTGTCACAGGAAGCGTATACTCGACACACGTTGTCTTTGGGGTAGGCATAAACAGAATCCTGAATATGAAGTCTCTACCTTAACCTCTTATATCTAGACGTTCCGCTAGCGGAACACCTGCTCCAATGATAGGCGTGGCGCGAATGACAAATTCCTCAAAAATACAAAAAATTCAATTTTTCAAACATATGACTATTTCACTATGACTATTTCACTATTCACTATTTCACTGTGTCTGTCTATCCCTGTTCTCCCCTCTGCACAGGCCATACAGACGCTTCACACCGCGTGGCCGCTGCCACTCTAACCTGGTGGTCCCAGCGTGCACGACCCACGTGGAGTTCCAGGTCTCCGGCAGCCTCTGGAACTGCCGGTCTGCGGCCAACAAGGCAGAGTTCATCTCAGCCTATGCTACCCTCCAGTCCCTCGACTTGGCGCTGACGGAAACATGGATTACCACAGGTAACACTGCTACTCCTACTGCTCTCTCCTCGTCTGCCCACGTGTTCTCGCACTGGTCAGCGGGGTGGTGGCACTGGGATCCTCATCTCTGCTAAGTGGACATTCTCTCTTTCTCCCCTGACCCATCTGTCTATCGCCTCCTTTGAATTCCATGCTGTCACAGTTACCAGCTCTTTCAAGCTTAACATCCTTATCATTTATCGCCCTCCAGGTTCCCTTGGAGAGTTCATCAATGAGCTTGACGCCTTGATAAGTTCCTTTCCTGAGGATGGCTGGTGAGCCATCCTCAGGAAAGGAACTTATCAAGGCGTCAAGCTCATTGATGAACTCTCCAAAGGTAGACGAGGGGAGGTTAACGTCACCCAGAACTGTGAGAGGTGTCTCACAGTTCTGGGTGACTTTAAAACCTCTTACATCTAGACGTTCCGCTAGCGGAACACCTGCTCCAATATCCAATGATGGGCGTGGCGCGAAATACAAACTCCTCTAAAATACAAAAACGTTGTGCTGTGTGAGTGTGTGTGTGTGTTTGTTTGTGTGTGAGAGCTTTTCTTTGACATCTGATGGGAAAAATGACTGTTCATGAGGGTTACCTAGTCAAACATATGAAGTTTTGGAAAGATGTGACTTTTCTAACCCTTCAAAACAGCTACTCTGACCCCTATTTAAGGCACTTCCGGTTGTCACAGGAAGCGTATACTCGACACACGTTGTCTTTGGGGTAGGCATAAACAGAATCCTGAATATGAAGTCTCTACCTTAACCTCTTACATCTAGACGTTCCGCTAGCGGAACACCTGCTCCAATGATAGGCGTGGCGCGAATGACAAATTCCTCAAAAATACCAAAAATTCAATTTTTCAAACATATGACTATTTCACAGCATTTTAAAGATAAGACTCTCCTTTATCTAACCACACTGTCCGATTTCAAAAAGACTTTACAACGAAAACAAAACATTAGATTATGTCAGCAGAGTACCAAGCCAGAAATAATCAGACACCCATTTTTCAAGCTAGCATATAATGTCACAAAAACCCAGAAGACAGCTAAATGCAGCACGAACCTTTGATGATCTTCATCAGATGACAACCCTAGGACATTATGTTATACAATACATGCATGTTTTGTTCAATCAAGTTCATATTTATATCAAAAACCAGCTTTTTACATTAGCATGTGACGTTCAGAACTAGCATACCCCCGCAAACTTCCGCCGAATTCACTAAGAATTTACTAAATTACTCACGATAAACGTTCACAAAAAGCATAACAATTATTTTAAGAATTATAGATACAGAACTCCTCTATGCACTCGATAGGTCCGATTTTAAAATAGCTTTTTGGTGAAAGCACATTTTGCAATATTCTAAGTACATAGCCCAGGCATCACGGGCTAGCTATTTAGACACCCGGCAAGTTTAGCACTCACCAATATCAGGTTTACTATTATAAAAGTTTGATTACCTTTTGTTGTCTTCGTCAGAATCCACTCCCAGGACTGCTACTTCAATAGCAAATGTTGGTTTGGTCCAAAATAATCCATCGTTATATCCGAATAGCGGCGTTTTGTTCGTGCGTCCCAGACACTATCTGAAATGGTAAATCAGGGTCGTGCGCATAGCGCAATTCGTGACAAAAAAAATCTAAATATTCCATTACCGTACTTCGAAGCATGTCAACCGCTGTTTAAAATCCATTTTTATGCCATTTTTCTCGTAGAAAAGCGATAATATTCCGACCGGGAATCTCCTTTTAGCTAAACTGAGGAAAGTAAACAAAGCTTTCGGTCGCCGCGGGCACGCGCCTGAGTCTCACAGTACTGTAACCAGCCACTACCCAAACGCGCTACTTTTTTTCAGCCAGAGCCTGCAAAGCCACGATTCAGCTTTTTACCGCCTTCTACCTTAAGAATTGACTGAATGACACAGGGTTGAGTTGCGTGATTTTCACATTCTGCAGGTTGGTTATATTACAATAGCTTTAGGGTGATTTTTAACAACTTCCGGTTGCTCCAGGAAGCTTAGAATCGACACAGGTAGACCTCACAGTAGCCTGATGGATTGTTATAGAAGACAGGTTCATAAGGCATTCATAACCCACATAGACTTCAGGTTGAATTTAGGAGAATAGTCAATGTATTCCTATGGGGAGAGAAGTCATTGCACACCGTTTGATCTAAACACCTTCTTTAAACTATGAAGGGTTAATGCCACAGGGTCAAGGTTAGGCTTGCACAGATCGAGAGGACCTCAGGAATGCTCCTGAGGTTGAATTGTGCTTCTAACCCTAACGGTTCTCTCACTGTCACCCAAAAGCACTCGACATTTTGGGGCAGGCTTCATTTGGGCCTAGTTTTTCTCACGGTCATTGCCCTCAGACCGAGCAAGCTACGGTCAAGCGGGGCATCTCGTTGAACTCGTCTCAGCCTAGAGATAATGGTAATGCCATTTGCAGGCTCTGTGTGTCTTTAAGCACCGCACTCTGTCACTCCATCCTTGCTGTGTGTGTGAGTGTGTGTGTGTGTTTGTTTGTGTGTGAGAGCTTTTCTTTGACATCTGATGGGAAAAATGACTTTTCATGAGGGTTACCTAGTCAAACATATGAAGTTTTGGAAAGATGTGACTTTTCTAACCCTTCAAAACAGCTACTCTTACCCCTATTTAAGGCACTTCCGGTTGTCACAGGAAGCGTATACTCGACACACGTTGTCTTTGGGGTAGGCATAAACAGAATCCTGAATATGAAGTCTCTACCTTAACCTCTTATATCTAGACGTTCCGCTAGCGGAACACCTGCTCCAATGATAGGCGTGGCGCGAATGACAAATTCCTCAAAAATACCAAAAATTCAATTTTTCAAACATATGACTATTTCACAGCATTTTAAAGATAAGACTCTCCTTTATCTAACCACACTGTCCGATTTCAAAAAGGCTTTACAACGAAAGCAAAACATTAGATTAGGGTTAGGGTTAGGTTTTGAATATAATTGTGTTTCATATCAACTAGCTTGTTTTACGGTGCACAGGCCCATCTCCTGTTCATCCCTCTCCTTCTGATGATATTATATTTAGGTGTAGTACTTAAAATTGCCTGTAGATGTCCTCCTAAGATCATAAATAGACTAAAATGAGTTCTAAAATGCCTTTTTCTGTGTGACAGTACAGGAGCTGATGTGGTGAGATTAATTCAACCAGTGTTGTTAAATATGAACATAAAAGCAATATTGTGCATTTAGTTGGTTTTATTGTTTTATTCTGTTAAAAGAATGAGATTAAGAGAGGTGGATGGTTTGATGTGGTCTGTGAGGGTTGGATGAATGGGAGAGAGGACTGCCAATGTGTTGTTTTTTTAATGGTTCTTAAAAATCGTTTTGAATATCCTCTTCTTCTGATTGCATTGAATAGTGTATTTATTGCATAATCCAGGTCTTGCTTGCAAGATGATATCCTGTAGAACCGTATGATTTGTGATTTTATTATTCCCTTAAATGTATGTTTAGGATGGTAACTGTGTTTATGGAGTAAAGCATGTGTGTCTGTTGGTTTGAAGTAGACTCTAGTGTGTAGTGTTTTCTGTGGTTGATTGTTATTACTGAAAAACACTGTTGTGTCTAAGAAGTTGACTTCTTGCGGATGAATTGTGTATTTAACCTTAATTGATGAATGATGGCTGTTGAGAATGTTCATAAAGTCTGTGAATAATTGGATGTCGTGGGGCCAGGCTCCTATTATGTCGTCTAAAAACCGGTAATAAAAAGTGGGTTGATATGGACACTTGGCCAGTGCCTCTCTCTCCCATTCAGCCATGTATATGTTGGCGTAAGCAGGTGCGAATTTTTTGCCCATAGCTGTTCCCTCCACCTGCAGGTAATAGTGATCGTTGAATAAAAAGTCATTGCTAGTCAGGCTGATTTCTAATAGTTGTAATATTTCTGTGTCCGGTCTAGTGTTGTCTGGGTATCTCTTAAAGATATTTCTAATTGCTTGTATTCCTGTTGCTGTATTTATATTAGTATACAGGCTATCAATATCTATGGTGAATATGTGTGTGTTGGAGGGAACAACTATGGGTCCAATCCTCTCCATGAAGTGATGTGTCCCTGAGAAAGCTGGGGTGCCTGGTGGAGAGAGGGTTAATATAATGATCTATGTATTGTGAAATGTTATAGGATTCACTATTGCTGTCTGACACAATCGGTCTGCCAGGAGGAACTTCAAAGGGAATTGTCCATGTCCCTGGTTCCTTGTGTACTTTTAACAGTAAGTAGAATAGTCTAGGTCGTGGAGTATCTGTGCCATAGAGAAAGTCCCGTTGTTTTGCTGTGATGTAGTGTTGGTCGTAGAGTCTTTTTATTATTGTCCTTAACTGTGTCTGTGTCTGTGGTTGTATACTATTTTCTATTGGTTTATAATGTTTGGTGTTGGATAGCTGTCTGTTGGCTTCATACATGTATTGATGTTTATCCAATATTACTATTTTTGAACCTTTATCTGCTGGTTTGATGATTATGTGTGGGTTATTTTTAAGTTGTTGTATTGCCTGTCTTTCTACGTGTGTGAGGTTATCCTCCCTATCCGTGTGAATCTGGTGGTTGTGAAGTGTGTTCTTGTCTGTTCTGATTAATCTCCTGATTCTACCATCTATCTGGGAGGTTTTAGGTTCCCAGGTAGATGGTAAGGTAAATGGTTGGTGGTTGTCGTCTGTGTTATAGTCAAAGTAGTCCAACAGTTTAAGTCTTCTATGATATTTGTGAGTGTCCCTTTGAAGTTCCTCCCAATCAAATTTGTTTGGGCGAGGGATGAATGTCAACCCTCTCTCCAGGAGCTTTACCTGTGCTGCTGTGGGTATGAAGGATTTGGAAAGATTCATGATATTAGATGTTGACTGGTCCACTGCTCCCCCTGGTGGAGGATCTGCACCGGTTATTAGGGAAGGAGAGAGATTGAAAGAAAGATTATTTCTATCCAGACTGTGGCTTGTGGTTAATGTAAATTTAACTGTCTGCACCAGTGTTGAAAGATGAGGTCTGCTGTGGTGGATGTCCAGTGTATGAGATCTGTTGTTGTATGAAATGTATCTTGTGGAATCTCTAATAGGGTTGGGAAGTTAGTGGTAATATAAGCATTGATGAGCTTAAGGTTTCTCTTCTGCTGTGAAGTAAGAAGAGGTGAATGGCTGATGACAGGAATGTATATTGTTGCGTTTGGAAATGTTTTCTTTGCCTCCTTGTGCATACCTGACAACTGTTTTAATGATGTTTGGAATGGGTCGTGATCCTTGTTGTTCAAACCCACCGAGATAACAACAGTCGCCGTGTCTGTATGTATGGGGGTTTTCTCCAGTACCTTTGTGAAATGATAGAATGTTGCCCCTGGATAACTGTCGACTTGGATGTTGGGGTTATTGAATGGTTGTGATCCGGTTGAGGTTTGAGTCTCCTATGATGAGTATTGGTGTGTGTCCTTCAATGTTCCAATCTGTCACCTTATAATTCGGCCTAGCTTTGTGATAGAAGGGTTTTTGGGGAGGGTGTGTGGGTTTGGGCTGTGGTTGGGATTGAAGATGGGGTTGTGGTGGGGATGATGGTGGGTATTTTGAGGCGCCAGTCGTACAGGGGTCCTGGACAGGCAGAGGCACAACGATATTAGTTGTTTGTGGGGGTTCGGATCTGGGAGCTTTGGGGTGTTGCCCATTGTCTTGCCCTTTGATCATCATCATACTCCCCTTGAATTGCCCTCTCCTTGTCTGTACCCCTTGCCTGGCGCCTCCTATGGGTGAAAGAGGAGCAGATGTAATTATGTCTCTTAATAGTATTGATACATTACCCTGTACTTTTTTGCAGTTTGTGTTTTGTTTAATAGGTGTGACTGTAGGTGTACTGGTTTCTGTTTGACTGTTGGCTGTGTGGTGAACCTGGGCTATGATAAGAGTGGCTGCTTTGGTTTCTGTTTGACTGTTGACTGTGTGGTGAACCTGGGCTATGATAGGAGTGGCTGCTTTGGTTTCTGTTTGACTGTTGACTGTGTGGTGAACCTGGGCTATGATAGGAGTGGCTGCTTTGGGAGTAGGGGGACCCACTGGGCTTTTCCATTTCTCCTCTTCAGTTATAGGGGTTGCTATTCTTACCTCTCCTTTTTGATTGGAAAGGGAAGAATCAGTGAAAGTGGATGTTGAGGGTAGGGAGTGGAGATGTGTTTTTGAAAGAGTCTGTATGCGAAGGTTATAGGTTTCACTCAGGGTCGGTTGTTTTCCCAGTGATAGTGTCCGTAAGTATGATGGTTGTCTTTTTGGCAGGGGGCGAGGCTTTGATAAAGGTGGAAATTCCTCTGTTGAGGAGAGAGGGGGCACTGGGGTTGGAGTTGGTATCGTTGGTGGGGAAATTTGTAGTGGGGTGTGTTCTATTGCTGGAAGTGTATGTGGTTGGTCTCGTATTGTGTTTGTCCGTATAGTTGTTAGTTGGGGAGAGGAAGAGGCCTGAGGGAGTTCCAAAATGGTTTCCACTCTAGTGATGGTGGTGGGTGTCAGTTTATGTTTGTACCTCTTATGTGCCCAGCCTATTGCGATTGTCAGTGCCAAAGTGTTGGGTGTGTTTATTTGTTGTTTAATGGTGTGGGTGACTGACTGGTAATGTGTCTGTAGTATGTACATGTTGTTTTGCATCCACTGGTGTGTGTTCTGTGATAATTTTATTGTGGTGTAGTCTGTGGGTGAAGATGGTTTAATAAAGTTGGTGACACGATGCACCTGTCTCATCATACCAGTAGGGAATACATGATTTTTAAGTGCCTTCTCCACCACTTCCATGTGGTGGAGAACCGGACAGTGTAAATCAAAAAAGCAGGATAATACTATATTTAGAATAGAAGATGTGAAGGCCTGAACAGCACGGGACGTTGTGTGCTGCTCAGGACCAGTCCTTACCACTTTGTTATTTTGTTGACCGGGTTATTGAAATATGAAGGTGGCGATGAGGTTGCCGATTGTGTCTTGGCGTTCCAGGGCTGGAGCTGTGATCCGTTTTCCTTTCGCCGTGTTCTTTGTAAGCCGGGTTATTGCGATATGGAGATGAGGTTACCGATTGTTTCTTAGCGTTCCTGCGTTCAAGGGCTGGGGCTGTAATCCGTTGTTCTTTGTGAGTCCAATCCTGTTAAAAGATCTCGTTCCAGAGGTTAAAGTCACGATTGTTTCCCCAAGTGTCTATGCACTTTAGGCAATGAGCTCCCCCTTACCCCTCCACATCTTAACTCTAAAACGTAACTTTTAATATTATTAGTTAAAATCAAAAGATGATTAAAAACCAAGCAATGTTAAAATCCACTGTGAAGTCCTGTTTCAAAAACCCTGACGTTTCGCAGAATTTTCTGCTTCTTCAGAGGGATCTTTTCCTCGACTGAGAACCCCGTACCTTTTAAAATGGGAGCAATTAGGAGGGAAACACCCAATCACTGCTCCCAATCTGGGCGTTTCTATCTTTCTGTTACCCTATTGGTTCAATTTATCAGACACCCAAATAGACACTCAAAGGCGGGAGAGTGATGGCATTACGTGGGCTTATATATGTTAAACTCCTCTTTCTTCTATTTGCTTTTCAGTTCAGTTTCCAGACTTTGTTATAAATTAACCTGGCAATATCCCCAGCCATACTTTCTATCCATTAAATATCCTTTGTCCTGATAGTCCCCCATTTTCCCCCGTATTTCCCTCTCTGATACTTTACTTCCCTAACTTTCCCTCCCTATTCTGTCCCTATATTGTTATTCTGTTCAGTTCTATTACATTTTCTATTATTCTGTACTTTTGTATTTCTTAGTTGTTGTATGTGGTTCTGTATATGAATACCATGCTATTCCTCTAGTACAATGAGACAAATCAAAGAAATAAAAGATAATAATGATAACAGTGTTGGGGGAAAGAAGAGTGATTCAATGTTATATATTGCGGTAATTCACAAGCGCTATTGCTCTCCCGGTGGGTGCGAACGTGAATGACCCGTGGGCAGCTGAGGCGCAACACGCCGCACAAGGAGCAGAAGCCAGCACCTGGAGGCAGTACTACACCTGTAGAAGGATAAACCAGGGATGGCACGGGCAAGGGTTAGGTTTTGAATATAATTGTGTTTCATATCAACTAGCTTGTTTTACGGTGCACAGGCCTATCTCCTGTTCATCCCTCTCCTTCTGATGATGTTATTATATTTAGGTGTAGTACTTAAAATTGCCTGTAGATGTCCTCCTAAGATCATAAATAGACTAAAATGAGTTCTAAAATGCCTTTTTCTGTGTGACAGTACAGGAGCTGATGTGGTGAGATTAATTCAACCAAGTGTTGTTAAATATGAACATAAAAGCAATATTGTGCATTTAGTTGGTTTTATTGTTTTATTCTGTTAAAAGAATGAGATTAAGAGAGGTGGATGGTTTGATGTGGTCTGTGAGGGTTGGATGAATGGGAGAGAGGACTGCCAATGTGTTGTTTTTAATGGTTCTTAAAAATCGTTTTGAATATCCTCTTCTTCTGATTGCATTGAATAGTGTATTTATTGCATAATCCAGGTCTTGCTTGCAAGATGATATCCTGTAGAACCGTATGATTTGTGATTTTATTATTCCCTTAAATGTATGTTTAGGATGGTAACTGTGTTTATGGAGTAAAGCATGTGTGTCTGTTGGTTTGAAGTAGACTCTAGTGTGTAGTGTTTTCTGTGGTTGATTGTTATTACTGAAAAACACTGTTGTGTCTAAGAAGTTGACTTCTTGCGGATGAATTGTGTATTTAACCTTAATTGATGAATGATGGCTGTTGAGAATGTTCATAAAGTCTGTGAATAATTGGATGTCGTGGGGCCAGGCTCCTATTATGTCGTCTAAAAACCGGTAATAAAAAGTGGGTTGATATGGACACTTGGCCAGTGCCTCTCTCTCCCATTCAGCCATGTATATGTTGGCGTAAGCAGGTGCGAATTTTTTGCCCATAGCTGTTCCCTCCACCTGCAGGTAATAGTGATCGTTGAATAAAAAGTCATTGCTAGTCAGGCTGATTTCTAATAGTTGTAATATTTCTGTGTCCGGTCTAGTGTTGTCTGGGTATCTCTTAAAGATATTTCTAATTGCTTGTATTCCTGTTGCTGTATTTATATTAGTATACAGGCTATCAATATCTATGGTGAATATGTGTGTGTTGGAGGGAACAACTATGGGTCCAATCCTCTCCATGAAGTGATAAGTGTCCCTGAGAAAGCTGGGGTGCCTGGTGGAGAGAGGGTTAATATAATGATCTATGTATTGTGAAATGTTATAGGATTCACTATTGCAGTCTGACACAATCGGTCTGCCAGGAGGAACTTCAAAGGGAATTGTCCATGTCCCTGGTTCCTTGTGTACTTTTAACAGTAAGTAGAATAGTCTAGGTCGTGGAGTATCTGTGCCATAGAGAAAGTCCCGTTGTTTTGCTGTGATGTAGTGTTGGTCGTAGAGTCTTTTTATTATTGTCCTTAACTGTGTCTGTGTCTGTGGTTGTATACTATTTTCTATTGGTTTATAATGTTTGGTGTTGGATAGCTGTCTGTTGGCTTCATACATGTATTGATGTTTATCCAATATTACTATTTTTGAACCTTTATCTGCTGGTTTGATGATTATGTGTGGGTTATTTTTAAGTTGTTGTATTGCCTGTCTTTCTACGTGTGTGAGGTTATCCTCCCTATCCGTGTGAATCTGGTGGTTGTGAAGTGTGTTCTTGTCTGTTCTGATTAATCTCCTGATTCTACCATCTATCTGGGAGGTTTTAGGTTCCCAGGTAGATGGTAAGGTAAATGGTTGGTGGTTGTCGTCTGTGTTATAGTCAAAGTAGTCCAACAGTTTAAGTCTTCTATGATATTTGTGAGTGTCCCTTTGAAGTTCCTCCCAATCAAATTTGTTTGGGCGAGGGATGAATGTCAACCCTCTCTCCAGGAGCTTTACCTGTGCTGCTGTGGGTATGAAGGATTTGGAAAGATTCATGATATTAGATGTTGACTGGTCCACTGCTCCCCCTGGTGGAGGATCTGCACCGGTTATTAGGGAAGGAGAGAGATTGAAAGAAAGATTATTTCTATCCAGACTGTGGCTTGTGGTTAATGTAAATTTAACTGTCTGCACCAGTGTTGAAAGATGAGGTCTGCTGTGGTGGATGTCCAGTGTATGAGATCTGTTGTTGTATGAAATGTATCTTGTGGAATCTCTAATAGGGTTGGGAAGTTAGTGGTAATATAAGCATTGATGAGCTTAAGGTTTCTCTTCTGCTGTGAAGTAAGAAGAGGTGAATGGCTGATGACAGGAATGTATATTGTTGCGTTTGGAAATGTTTTCTTTGCCTCCTTGTGCATACCTGACAACTGTTTTAATGATGTTTGGAATGGGTCGTGATCCTTGTTGTTCAAACCCACCGAGATAACAACAGTCGCCGTGTCTGTATGTATGGGGGTTTTCTCCAGTACCTTTGTGAAATGATAGAATGTTGCCCCTGGATAACTGTCGACTTGGATGTTGGGGTTATTGAATGGTTGTGATCCGGTTGAGGTTTGAGTCTCCTATGATGAGTATTGGTGTGTGTCCTTCAATGTTCCAATCTGTCACCTTATAATTCGGCCTAGCTTTGTGATAGAAGGGTTTTTGGGGAGGGTGTGTGGGTTTGGGCTGTGGTTGGGATTGAAGATGGGGTTGTGGTGGGGATGATGGTGGGTATTTTGAGGCGCCAGTCGTACAGGGGTCCTGGACAGGCAGAGGCACAACGATATTAGTTGTTTGTGGGGGTTCGGATCTGGGAGCTTTGGGGTGTTGCCCATTGTCTTGCCCTTTGATCATCATCATACTCCCCTTGAATTGCCCTCTCCTTGTCTGTACCCCTTGCCTGGCGCCTCCTATGGGTGAAAGAGGAGCAGATGTAATTATGTCTCTTAATAGTATTGATACATTACCCTGTACTTTTTTGCAGTTTGTGTTTTGTTTAATAGGTGTGACTGTAGGTGTACTGGTTTCTGTTTGACTGTTGGCTGTGTGGTGAACCTGGGCTATGATAAGAGTGGCTGCTTTGGTTTCTGTTTGACTGTTGACTGTGTGGTGAACCTGGGCTATGATAGGAGTGGCTGCTTTGGTTTCTGTTTGACTGTTGACTGTGTGGTGAACCTGGGCTATGATAGGAGTGGCTGCTTTGGGAGTAGGGGGACCCACTGGGCTTTTCCATTTCTCCTCTTCAGTTATAGGGGTTGCTATTCTTACCTCTCCTTTTTGATTGGAAAGGGAAGAATCAGTGAAAGTGGATGTTGAGGGTAGGGAGTGGAGATGTGTTTTTGAAAGAGTCTGTATGCGAAGGTTATAGGTTTCACTCAGGGTCGGTTGTTTTCCCAGTGATAGTGTCCGTAAGTATGATGGTTGTCTTTTTGGCAGGGGGCGAGGCTTTGATAAAGGTGGAAATTCCTCTGTTGAGGAGAGAGGGGGCACTGGGGTTGGAGTTGGTATCGTTGGTGGGGAAATTTGTAGTGGGGTGTGTTCTATTGCTGGAAGTGTATGTGGTTGGTCTCGTATTGTGTTTGTCCGTATAGTTGTTAGTTGGGGAGAGGAAGAGGCCTGAGGGAGTTCCAAAATGGTTTCCACTCTAGTGATGGTGGTGGGTGTCAGTTTATGTTTGTACCTCTTATGTGCCCAGCCTATTGCGATTGTCAGTGCCAAAGTGTTGGGTGTGTTTATTTGTTGTTTAATGGTGTGGGTGACTGACTGGTAATGTGTCTGTAGTATGTACATGTTGTTTTGCATCCACTGGTGTGTGTTCTGTGATAATTTTATTGTGGTGTAGTCTGTGGGTGAAGATGGTTTAATAAAGTTGGTGACACGATGCACCTGTCTCATCATACCAGTAGGGAATACATGATTTTTAAGTGCCTTCTCCACCACTTCCATGTGGTGGAGAACCGGACAGTGTAAATCAAAAAAGCAGGATAATACTATATTTAGAATAGAAGATGTGAAGGCCTGAACAGCACGGGACGTTGTGTGCTGCTCAGGACCAGTCCTTACCACTTTGTTATTTTGTTGACCGGGTTATTGAAATATGAAGGTGGCGATGAGGTTGCCGATTGTGTCTTGGCGTTCCAGGGCTGGAGCTGTGATCCGTTTTCCTTTCGCCGTGTTCTTTGTAAGCCGGGTTATTGCGATATGGAGATGAGGTTACCGATTGTTTCTTAGCGTTCCTGCGTTCAAGGGCTGGGGCTGTAATCCGTTGTTCTTTGTGAGTCCAATCCTGTTAAAAGATCTCGTTCCAGAGGTTAAAGTCACGATTGTTTCCCCAAGTGTCTATGCACTTTAGGCAATGAGCTCCCCCTTACCCCTCCACATCTTAACTCTAAAACGTAACTTTTAATATTATTAGTTAAAATCAAAAGATGATTAAAAACCAAGCAATGTTAAAATCCACTGTGAAGTCCTGTTTCAAAAACCCTGACGTTTCGCAGAATTTTCTGCTTCTTCAGAGGGATCTTTTCCTCGACTGAGAACCCCGTACCTTTTAAAATGGGAGCAATTAGGAGGGAAACACCCAATCACTGCTCCCAATCTGGGCGTTTCTATCTTTCTGTTACCCTATTGGTTCAATTTATCAGACACCCAAATAGACACTCAAAGGCGGGAGAGTGATGGCATTACGTGGGCTTATATATGTTAAACTCCTCTTTCTTCTATTTGCTTTTCAGTTCAGTTTCCAGACTTTGTTATAAATTAACCTGGCAATATCCCCAGCCATACTTTCTATCCATTAAATATCCTTTGTCCTGATAGTCCCCCATTTTCCCCCGTATTTCCCTCTCTGATACTTTACTTCCCTAACTTTCCCTCCCTATTCTGTCCCTATATTGTTATTCTGTTCAGTTCTATTACATTTTCTATTATTCTGTACTTTTGTATTTCTTAGTTGTTGTATGTGGTTCTGTATATGAATACCATGCTATTCCTCTAGTACAATGAGACAAATCAAAGAAATAAAAGATAATAATGATAACAGTGTTGGGGGAAAGAAGAGTGATTCAATGTTATATATTGCGGTAATTCACAAGCGCTATTGCTCTCCCGGTGGGTGCGAACGTGAATGACCCGTGGGCAGCTGAGGCGCAACACGCCGCACAAGGAGCAGAAGCCAGCACCTGGAGGCAGTACTACACCTGTAGAAGGATAAACCAGGGATGGCACGGGCAAGGGTTAGGTTTTGAATATAATTGTGTTTCATATCAACTAGCTTGTTTTACGGTGCACAGGCCTATCTCCTGTTCATCCCTCTCCTTCTGATGATGTTATTATATTTAGGTGTAGTACTTAAAATTGCCTGTAGATGTCCTCCTAAGATCATAAATAGACTAAAATGAGTTCTAAAATGCCTTTTTCTGTGTGACAGTACAGGAGCTGATGTGGTGAGATTAATTCAACCAAGTGTTGTTAAATATGAACATAAAAGCAATATTGTGCATTTAGTTGGTTTTATTGTTTTATTCTGTTAAAAGAATGAGATTAAGAGAGGTGGATGGTTTGATGTGGTCTGTGAGGGTTGGATGAATGGGAGAGAGGACTGCCAATGTGTTGTTTTTAATGGTTCTTAAAAATCGTTTTGAATATCCTCTTCTTCTGATTGCATTGAATAGTGTATTTATTGCATAATCCAGGTCTTGCTTGCAAGATGATATCCTGTAGAACCGTATGATTTGTGATTTTATTATTCCCTTAAATGTATGTTTAGGATGGTAACTGTGTTTATGGAGTAAAGCATGTGTGTCTGTTGGTTTGAAGTAGACTCTAGTGTGTAGTGTTTTCTGTGGTTGATTGTTATTACTGAAAAACACTGTTGTGTCTAAGAAGTTGACTTCTTGCGGATGAATTGTGTATTTAACCTTAATTGATGAATGATGGCTGTTGAGAATGTTCATAAAGTCTGTGAATAATTGGATGTCGTGGGGCCAGGCTCCTATTATGTCGTCTAAAAACCGGTAATAAAAAGTGGGTTGATATGGACACTTGGCCAGTGCCTCTCTCTCCCATTCAGCCATGTATATGTTGGCGTAAGCAGGTGCGAATTTTTTGCCCATAGCTGTTCCCTCCACCTGCAGGTAATAGTGATCGTTGAATAAAAAGTCATTGCTAGTCAGGCTGATTTCTAATAGTTGTAATATTTCTGTGTCCGGTCTAGTGTTGTCTGGGTATCTCTTAAAGATATTTCTAATTGCTTGTATTCCTGTTGCTGTATTTATATTAGTATACAGGCTATCAATATCTATGGTGAATATGTGTGTGTTGGAGGGAACAACTATGGGTCCAATCCTCTCCATGAAGTGATAAGTGTCCCTGAGAAAGCTGGGGTGCCTGGTGGAGAGAGGGTTAATATAATGATCTATGTATTGTGAAATGTTATAGGATTCACTATTGCAGTCTGACACAATCGGTCTGCCAGGAGGAACTTCAAAGGGAATTGTCCATGTCCCTGGTTCCTTGTGTACTTTTAACAGTAAGTAGAATAGTCTAGGTCGTGGAGTATCTGTGCCATAGAGAAAGTCCCGTTGTTTTGCTGTGATGTAGTGTTGGTCGTAGAGTCTTTTTATTATTGTCCTTAACTGTGTCTGTGTCTGTGGTTGTATACTATTTTCTATTGGTTTATAATGTTTGGTGTTGGATAGCTGTCTGTTGGCTTCATACATGTATTGATGTTTATCCAATATTACTATTTTTGAACCTTTATCTGCTGGTTTGATGATTATGTGTGGGTTATTTTTAAGTTGTTGTATTGCCTGTCTTTCTACGTGTGTGAGGTTATCCTCCCTATCCGTGTGAATCTGGTGGTTGTGAAGTGTGTTCTTGTCTGTTCTGATTAATCTCCTGATTCTACCATCTATCTGGGAGGTTTTAGGTTCCCAGGTAGATGGTAAGGTAAATGGTTGGTGGTTGTCGTCTGTGTTATAGTCAAAGTAGTCCAACAGTTTAAGTCTTCTATGATATTTGTGAGTGTCCCTTTGAAGTTCCTCCCAATCAAATTTGTTTGGGCGAGGGATGAATGTCAACCCTCTCTCCAGGAGCTTTACCTGTGCTGCTGTGGGTATGAAGGATTTGGAAAGATTCATGATATTAGATGTTGACTGGTCCACTGCTCCCCCTGGTGGAGGATCTGCACCGGTTATTAGGGAAGGAGAGAGATTGAAAGAAAGATTATTTCTATCCAGACTGTGGCTTGTGGTTAATGTAAATTTAACTGTCTGCACCAGTGTTGAAAGATGAGGTCTGCTGTGGTGGATGTCCAGTGTATGAGATCTGTTGTTGTATGAAATGTATCTTGTGGAATCTCTAATAGGGTTGGGAAGTTAGTGGTAATATAAGCATTGATGAGCTTAAGGTTTCTCTTCTGCTGTGAAGTAAGAAGAGGTGAATGGCTGATGACAGGAATGTATATTGTTGCGTTTGGAAATGTTTTCTTTGCCTCCTTGTGCATACCTGACAACTGTTTTAATGATGTTTGGAATGGGTCGTGATCCTTGTTGTTCAAACCCACCGAGATAACAACAGTCGCCGTGTCTGTATGTATGGGGGTTTTCTCCAGTACCTTTGTGAAATGATAGAATGTTGCCCCTGGATAACTGTCGACTTGGATGTTGGGGTTATTGAATGGTTGTGATCCGGTTGAGGTTTGAGTCTCCTATGATGAGTATTGGTGTGTGTCCTTCAATGTTCCAATCTGTCACCTTATAATTCGGCCTAGCTTTGTGATAGAAGGGTTTTTGGGGAGGGTGTGTGGGTTTGGGCTGTGGTTGGGATTGAAGATGGGGTTGTGGTGGGGATGATGGTGGGTATTTTGAGGCGCCAGTCGTACAGGGGTCCTGGACAGGCAGAGGCACAACGATATTAGTTGTTTGTGGGGGTTCGGATCTGGGAGCTTTGGGGTGTTGCCCATTGTCTTGCCCTTTGATCATCATCATACTCCCCTTGAATTGCCCTCTCCTTGTCTGTACCCCTTGCCTGGCGCCTCCTATGGGTGAAAGAGGAGCAGATGTAATTATGTCTCTTAATAGTATTGATACATTACCCTGTACTTTTTTGCAGTTTGTGTTTTGTTTAATAGGTGTGACTGTAGGTGTACTGGTTTCTGTTTGACTGTTGGCTGTGTGGTGAACCTGGGCTATGATAAGAGTGGCTGCTTTGGTTTCTGTTTGACTGTTGACTGTGTGGTGAACCTGGGCTATGATAGGAGTGGCTGCTTTGGTTTCTGTTTGACTGTTGACTGTGTGGTGAACCTGGGCTATGATAGGAGTGGCTGCTTTGGGAGTAGGGGGACCCACTGGGCTTTTCCATTTCTCCTCTTCAGTTATAGGGGTTGCTATTCTTACCTCTCCTTTTTGATTGGAAAGGGAAGAATCAGTGAAAGTGGATGTTGAGGGTAGGGAGTGGAGATGTGTTTTTGAAAGAGTCTGTATGCGAAGGTTATAGGTTTCACTCAGGGTCGGTTGTTTTCCCAGTGATAGTGTCCGTAAGTATGATGGTTGTCTTTTTGGCAGGGGGCGAGGCTTTGATAAAGGTGGAAATTCCTCTGTTGAGGAGAGAGGGGGCACTGGGGTTGGAGTTGGTATCGTTGGTGGGGAAATTTGTAGTGGGGTGTGTTCTATTGCTGGAAGTGTATGTGGTTGGTCTCGTATTGTGTTTGTCCGTATAGTTGTTAGTTGGGGAGAGGAAGAGGCCTGAGGGAGTTCCAAAATGGTTTCCACTCTAGTGATGGTGGTGGGTGTCAGTTTATGTTTGTACCTCTTATGTGCCCAGCCTATTGCGATTGTCAGTGCCAAAGTGTTGGGTGTGTTTATTTGTTGTTTAATGGTGTGGGTGACTGACTGGTAATGTGTCTGTAGTATGTACATGTTGTTTTGCATCCACTGGTGTGTGTTCTGTGATAATTTTATTGTGGTGTAGTCTGTGGGTGAAGATGGTTTAATAAAGTTGGTGACACGATGCACCTGTCTCATCATACCAGTAGGGAATACATGATTTTTAAGTGCCTTCTCCACCACTTCCATGTGGTGGAGAACCGGACAGTGTAAATCAAAAAAGCAGGATAATACTATATTTAGAATAGAAGATGTGAAGGCCTGAACAGCACGGGACGTTGTGTGCTGCTCAGGACCAGTCCTTACCACTTTGTTATTTTGTTGACCGGGTTATTGAAATATGAAGGTGGCGATGAGGTTGCCGATTGTGTCTTGGCGTTCCAGGGCTGGAGCTGTGATCCGTTTTCCTTTCGCCGTGTTCTTTGTAAGCCGGGTTATTGCGATATGGAGATGAGGTTACCGATTGTTTCTTAGCGTTCCTGCGTTCAAGGGCTGGGGCTGTAATCCGTTGTTCTTTGTGAGTCCAATCCTGTTAAAAGATCTCGTTCCAGAGGTTAAAGTCACGATTGTTTCCCCAAGTGTCTATGCACTTTAGGCAATGAGCTCCCCCTTACCCCTCCACATCTTAACTCTAAAACGTAACTTTTAATATTATTAGTTAAAATCAAAAGATGATTAAAAACCAAGCAATGTTAAAATCCACTGTGAAGTCCTGTTTCAAAAACCCTGACGTTTCGCAGAATTTTCTGCTTCTTCAGAGGGATCTTTTCCTCGACTGAGAACCCCGTACCTTTTAAAATGGGAGCAATTAGGAGGGAAACACCCAATCACTGCTCCCAATCTGGGCGTTTCTATCTTTCTGTTACCCTATTGGTTCAATTTATCAGACACCCAAATAGACACTCAAAGGCGGGAGAGTGATGGCATTACGTGGGCTTATATATGTTAAACTCCTCTTTCTTCTATTTGCTTTTCAGTTCAGTTTCCAGACTTTGTTATAAATTAACCTGGCAATATCCCCAGCCATACTTTCTATCCATTAAATATCCTTTGTCCTGATAGTCCCCCATTTTCCCCCGTATTTCCCTCTCTGATACTTTACTTCCCTAACTTTCCCTCCCTATTCTGTCCCTATATTGTTATTCTGTTCAGTTCTATTACATTTTCTATTATTCTGTACTTTTGTATTTCTTAGTTGTTGTATGTGGTTCTGTATATGAATACCATGCTATTCCTCTAGTACAATGAGACAAATCAAAGAAATAAAAGATAATAATGATAACAGTGTTGGGGGAAAGAAGAGTGATTCAATGTTATATATTGCGGTAATTCACAAGCGCTATTGCTCTCCCGGTGGGTGCGAACGTGAATGACCCGTGGGCAGCTGAGGCGCAACACGCCGCACAAGGAGCAGAAGCCAGCACCTGGAGGCAGTACTACACCTGTAGAAGGATAAACCAGGGATGGCACGGGCAAGGGTTAGGTTTTGAATATAATTGTGTTTCATATCAACTAGCTTGTTTTACGGTGCACAGGCCTATCTCCTGTTCATCCCTCTCCTTCTGATGATGTTATTATATTTAGGTGTAGTACTTAAAATTGCCTGTAGATGTCCTCCTAAGATCATAAATAGACTAAAATGAGTTCTAAAATGCCTTTTTCTGTGTGACAGTACAGGAGCTGATGTGGTGAGATTAATTCAACCAAGTGTTGTTAAATATGAACATAAAAGCAATATTGTGCATTTAGTTGGTTTTATTGTTTTATTCTGTTAAAAGAATGAGATTAAGAGAGGTGGATGGTTTGATGTGGTCTGTGAGGGTTGGATGAATGGGAGAGAGGACTGCCAATGTGTTGTTTTTTTAATGGTTCTTAAAAATCGTTTTGAATATCCTCTTCTTCTGATTGCATTGAATAGTGTATTTATTGCATAATCCAGGTCTTGCTTGCAAGATGATATCCTGTAGAACCGTATGATTTGTGATTTTATTATTCCCTTAAATGTATGTTTAGGATGGTAACTGTGTTTATGGAGTAAAGCATGTGTGTCTGTTGGTTTGAAGTAGACTCTAGTGTGTAGTGTTTTCTGTGGTTGATTGTTATTACTGAAAAACACTGTTGTGTCTAAGAAGTTGACTTCTTGCGGATGAATTGTGTATTTAACCTTAATTGATGAATGATGGCTGTTGAGAATGTTCATAAAGTCTGTGAATAATTGGATGTCGTGGGGCCAGGCTCCTATTATGTCGTCTAAAAACCGGTAATAAAAAGTGGGTTGATATGGACACTTGGCCAGTGCCTCTCTCTCCCATTCAGCCATGTATATGTTGGCGTAAGCAGGTGCGAATTTTTTGCCCATAGCTGTTCCCTCCACCTGCAGGTAATAGTGATCGTTGAATAAAAAGTCATTGCTAGTCAGGCTGATTTCTAATAGTTGTAATATTTCTGTGTCCGGTCTAGTGTTGTCTGGGTATCTCTTAAAGATATTTCTAATTGCTTGTATTCCTGTTGCTGTATTTATATTAGTATACAGGCTATCAATATCTATGGTGAATATGTGTGTGTTGGAGGGAACAACTATGGGTCCAATCCTCTCCATGAAGTGATGTGTCCCTGAGAAAGCTGGGGTGCCTGGTGGAGAGAGGGTTAATATAATGATCTATGTATTGTGAAATGTTATAGGATTCACTATTGCAGTCTGACACAATCGGTCTGCCAGGAGGAACTTCAAAGGGAATTGTCCATGTCCCTGGTTCCTTGTGTACTTTTAACAGTAAGTAGAATAGTCTAGGTCGTGGAGTATCTGTGCCATAGAGAAAGTCCCGTTGTTTTGCTGTGATGTAGTGTTGGTCGTAGAGTCTTTTTATTATTGTCCTTAACTGTGTCTGTGTCTGTGGTTGTATACTATTTTCTATTGGTTTATAATGTTTGGTGTTGGATAGCTGTCTGTTGGCTTCATACATGTATTGATGTTTATCCAATATTACTATTTTTGAACCTTTATCTGCTGGTTTGATGATTATGTGTGGGTTATTTTTAAGTTGTTGTATTGCCTGTCTTTCTACGTGTGTGAGGTTATCCTCCCTATCCGTGTGAATCTGGTGGTTGTGAAGTGTGTTCTTGTCTGTTCTGATTAATCTCCTGATTCTACCATCTATCTGGGAGGTTTTAGGTTCCCAGGTAGATGGTAAGGTAAATGGTTGGTGGTTGTCGTCTGTGTTATAGTCAAAGTAGTCCAACAGTTTAAGTCTTCTATGATATTTGTGAGTGTCCCTTTGAAGTTCCTCCCAATCAAATTTGTTTGGGCGAGGGATGAATGTCAACCCTCTCTCCAGGAGCTTTACCTGTGCTGCTGTGGGTATGAAGGATTTGGAAAGATTCATGATATTAGATGTTGACTGGTCCACTGCTCCCCCTGGTGGAGGATCTGCACCGGTTATTAGGGAAGGAGAGAGATTGAAAGAAAGATTATTTCTATCCAGACTGTGGCTTGTGGTTAATGTAAATTTAACTGTCTGCACCAGTGTTGAAAGATGAGGTCTGCTGTGGTGGATGTCCAGTGTATGAGATCTGTTGTTGTATGAAATGTATCTTGTGGAATCTCTAATAGGGTTGGGAAGTTAGTGGTAATATAAGCATTGATGAGCTTAAGGTTTCTCTTCTGCTGTGAAGTAAGAAGAGGTGAATGGCTGATGACAGGAATGTATATTGTTGCGTTTGGAAATGTTTTCTTTGCCTCCTTGTGCATACCTGACAACTGTTTTAATGATGTTTGGAATGGGTCGTGATCCTTGTTGTTCAAACCCACCGAGATAACAACAGTCGCCGTGTCTGTATGTATGGGGGTTTTCTCCAGTACCTTTGTGAAATGATAGAATGTTGCCCCTGGATAACTGTCGACTTGGATGTTGGGGTTATTGAATGGTGGGATCCGGTTGAGGTTTGAGTCTCCTATGATGAGTATTGGTGTGTGTCCTTCAATGTTCCAATCTGTCACCTTATAATTCGGCCTAGCTTTGTGATAGAAGGGTTTTTGGGGAGGGTGTGTGGGTTTGGGCTGTGGTTGGGATTGAAGATGGGGTTGTGGTGGGGATGATGGTGGGTATTTTGAGGCGCCAGTCGTACAGGGGTCCTGGACAGGCAGAGGCACAACGATATTAGTTGTTTGTGGGGGTTCGGATCTGGGAGCTTTGGGGTGTTGCCCATTGTCTTGCCCTTTGATCATCATCATACTCCCCTTGAATTGCCCTCTCCTTGTCTGTACCCCTTGCCTGGCGCCTCCTATGGGTGAAAGAGGAGCAGATGTAATTATGTCTCTTAATAGTATTGATACATTACCCTGTACTTTTTTGCAGTTTGTGTTTTGTTTAATAGGTGTGACTGTAGGTGTACTGGTTTCTGTTTGACTGTTGGCTGTGTGGTGAACCTGGGCTATGATAAGAGTGGCTGCTTTGGTTTCTGTTTGACTGTTGACTGTGTGGTGAACCTGGGCTATGATAGGAGTGGCTGCTTTGGTTTCTGTTTGACTGTTGACTGTGTGGTGAACCTGGGCTATGATAGGAGTGGCTGCTTTGGGAGTAGGGGGACCCACTGGGCTTTTCCATTTCTCCTCTTCAGTTATAGGGGTTGCTATTCTTACCTCTCCTTTTTGATTGGAAAGGGAAGAATCAGTGAAAGTGGATGTTGAGGGTAGGGAGTGGAGATGTGAAATTGAATTTGATACAAAAACGACCCAGTTTAGAGGGCTAAAAGCTAGTTAAATAGGACATTCTCAGTAATGTAGCACACATGGTCTGTTCCAGTGTGACTAGAGCTATCATTTGACACCGTTTCAATAGACAATGGAGCTTTTCTGCGATTTTTATGCACCCTCAGACAAATTTGACAAACAAAGCTAAATTGAATTTGATACAAAAACGACCCAGTTTAGAGGGCTAAAAGCTAGTTAAATAGGACATTCTCAGTAATGTAGCACACATGGTCTGTTCCAGTGTGACTAGAGCTATCATTTGACACCGTTTCAATAGACAATGGAGCTTTTCTGCGATTTTTATGCACCCTCAGACAAATTTGACAAACAAAGCTAAATTGAATTTGATACAAAAACGACCCAGTTTAGAGGGCTAGAAGCTAGTTAAATAGGACATTCTCAGTAATGTAGCACACATGGTCTGTTCCAGTGTGACTAGAGCTATCATTTGACACCGTTTCAATAGACAATGGAGCTTTTCTGCGATTTTTATGCACCCCCAGACAAATTTGACAAACAAAGCTAAATTGAATTTACTACAAAAACGACCCAGTTTAAAGGGCTAAAAGCTAGTTAAATAGGACATTCTCAGTAATGTAGCACACATGGTCTGTTCCAGTGTGACTAGAGCTATCTTTTGACACCGTTTCAATAGACAATGGAGCTTTTCTGCGATTTTTATGCACCCCCAGACAAATTTGACAAACAAAGCTAAATTGAATTTACTACAAAAACGACCCATTTTAGAGGGCGAAAAGCTAGTTAAATAGGACATTCTCAGTAATGTAGCACACATGGTCTGTTCCAGTGTGACTAGAGCTATCTTTTGACACCATTTCAATAGACAATGGAGCTTTTCTGCGATTTTTATGCACCCCCAGACAAATTTGACAAACAAAGCGAAATTGAATTTACTACAAAAACGACCCAGTTTAGAGGGCTAAAAGCTAGTTAAATAGGACATTCTCAGTAATGTAGCACACATGGTCTGTTCCAGTGTGACTAGAGCTATCTTTTGACACCGTTTCAATAGACAATGGAGCTTTTCTGCGATTTTTATGCACCCCCAGACAAATTTGACAAACAAAGCGAAATTGAATTTACTACAAAAACGACCCAGTTTAGAGGGCTAAAAGCTAGTTAAATAGGACATTCTCAGTAATGTAGCACACATGGTCTGTTCCAGTGTGACTAGAGCTATCTTTTGACACCGTTTCAATAGACAATGGAGGTTTTCTGCGATTTTTATGCACCCCCAGACAAATTTGACAAACAAAGCTAAATTGAATTTACTACAAAAACGACCCAGTTTAGAGGGCTAAAAGCTAGTTAAATAGGACATTCTCAGTAATGTAGCACACATGGTCTGTTCCAGTGTGACTAGAGCTATCATTTGACACCGTTTCAATAGACAATGGAGCTTTTCTGCGATTTTTATGCACCCCCAGACAAATTTGAAAAAACAAAGCTAAATTGAATTTGATACAAAAACGACCCAGTTTAGAGGGCTAAAAGCTAGTTAAATAGGACATTCTCAGTAATGTAGCACACATGGTCTGTTCCAGTGTGACTAGAGCTATCATTTGACACCGTTTCAATAGACAATGGAGCTTTTCTGCGATTTTTATGCACCCCCAGACAAATTTGACAAACAAAGCTAAATTGAATTTACTACAAAAACGACCCAGTTTAGAGGGCTAAAAGCTAGTTAAATAGGACATTCTCAGTAATGTAGCACACATGGTCTGTTCCAGTGTGACTAGAGCTATCATTTGACACCGTTTCAATAGACAATGGAGCTTTTCTGCGATTTTTATGCACCCTCAGACAAATTTGACAAACAAAGCTAAATTGAATTTACTACAAAAACGACCCAGTTTAGAGGTCTAAAAGCTAGTTAAATAGGACATTCTCAGTAATGTAGCACACATGGTCTGTTCCAGTGTGACTAGAGCTATCATTTGACACCGTTTCAATAGACAATGGAGCTTTTCTGCGATTTTTATGCACCCTCAGACAAATTTGACAAACAAAGCTAAATTGAATTTGATACAAAAACGACCCAGTTTAGAGGGCTAAAAGCTAGTTAAATAGGACATTCTCAGTAATGTAGCACACATGGTCTGTTCCAGTGTGACTAGAGCTATCATTTGACACCGTTTCAATAGACAATGGAGCTTTTCTGCGATTTTTATGCACCCCCAGACAAATTTGACAAACAAAGCTAAATTGAATTTACTACAAAAACGACCCAGTTTAGAGGGCTAAAAGCTAGTTAAATAGGACATTCTCAGTAATGTAGCACACATAGTCTGTTCCAGTGTGACTAGAGCTATCATTTGACACCGTTTCAATAGACAATGGAGCTTTTCTGCGATTTTTATGCACCCCCAGACAAATTTGACAAACAAAGCTAAATTGAATTTACTACAAAAACGACCCAGTTTAGAGGGCTAAAAGCTAGTTAAATAGGACATTCTCAGTAATGTAGCACACATGGTCTGTTCCAGTGTGACTAGAGCTATCTTTTGACACCGTTTCAATAGACAATGGAGCTTTTCTGCGATTTTTATGCACCCCCAGACAAATTTGACAAACAAAGCGAAATTGAATTTACTACAAAAACGACCCAGTTTAGAGGGCTAAAAGCTAGTTAAATAGGACATTCTCAGTAATGTAGCACACATGGTCTGTTCCAGTGTGACTAGAGCTATCATTTGACACCGTTTCAATAGACAATGGAGCTTTTCTGCGATTTTTATGCACCCCCAGACAAATTTGACAAACAAAGCTAAATTGAATTTACTACAAAAACGACCCAGTTTAGAGGGCTAAAAGCTAGTTAAATAGGACATTCTCAGTAATGTAGCACACATGGTCTGTTCCAGTGTGACTAGAGCTATCATTTGACACCGTTTCAATAGACAATGGAGCTTTTCTGCGATTTTTATGCACCCCCAGACAAATTTGACAAACAAAGCTAAATTGAATTTACTACAAAAACGACCCAGTTTAGAGGTCTAAAAGCTAGTTAAATAGGACATTCTCAGTAATGTAGCACACATGGTCTGTTCCAGTGTGACTAGAGCTATCATTTGACACCGTTTCAATAGACAATGGAGCTTTTCTGCGATTTTTATGCACCCCCAGACAAATTTGAAAAAACAAAGCTAAATTGAATTTGATACAAAAACGACCCAGTTTAGAGGGCTAAAAGCTAGTTAAATAGGACATTCTCAGTAATGTAGCACACATGGTCTGTTCCAGTGTGACTAGAGCTATCTTTTGACACCGTTTCAATAGACAATGGAGCTTTTCTGCGATTTTTATGCACCCCCAGACAAATTTGACAAACAAAGCGAAATTGAATTTACTACAAAAACGACCCAGTTTAGAGGGCTAAAAGCTAGTTAAATAGGACATTCTCAGTAATGTAGCACACATGGTCTGTTCCAGTGTGACTAGAGCTATCTTTTGACACCGTTTCAATAGACAATGGAGCTTTTCTGCGATTTTTATGCACCCCCAGACAAATTTGACAAACAAAGCGAAATTGAATTTACTACAAAAACGACCCAGTTTAGAGGACTAAAAGCTAGTTAAATAGGACATTCTCAGTAATGTAGCACACATGGTCTGTTCCAGTGTGACTAGAGCTATCTTTTGACACCGTTTCAATAGACAATGGAGCTTTTCTGCGATTTTTATGCACCCCCAGACAAATTTGACAAACAAAGCGAAATTGAATTTACTACAAAAACGACCCAGTTTAGAGGGCTAAAAGCTAATTAAATAGGACATTCTCAGTAATGTAGCACACATGGTCTGTTCCAGTGTGACTAGAGCTATCTTTTGACACCGTTTCAATAGACAATGGAGCTTTTCTGCGATTTTTATTCACCCCCAGACAAATTTGACAAACAAAGCGAAATTGAATTTACTACAAAAACGACCCAGTTTAGAGGGCTAAAAGCTAGTTAAATAGGACATTCTCAGTAATGTAGCACACATGGTCTGTTCCAGAGTGACTAGAGCTATCATTTGACACCGTTTCAATAGAAAATGGAGCTTTTCTGCGATTTTTTTATGCACCCTCAGACAAATTTGACAAACAAAGCTAAATTGAATTTGATACAAAAACGACCCAGTTTAGAGGGCTAAAAGCTAGTTAAATAGGACATTCTCAGTAATGTAGCACACATGGTCTGTTCCAGTGTGACTAGAGCTATCATTTGACACCGTTTCAATAGACAATGGAGCTTTTCTGCGATTTTTATGCACCCCCAGACAAATTTGACAAACAAAGCTAAATTGAATTTACTACAAAAACGACCCAGTTTAGAGGGCTAAAAGCTAGTTAAATAGGACATTCTCAGTAATGTAGCACACATGGTCTGTTCCAGTGTGACTAGAGCTATCTTTTGACACCGTTTCAATAGACAATGGAGCTTTTCTGCGATTTTTATGCACCCCCAGACAAATTTGACAAACAAAGCGAAATTGAATTTACTACAAAAACGACCCAGTTTAGAGGGCTAAAAGCTAGTTAAATAGGACATTCTCAGTAATGTAGCACACATGGTCTGTTCCAGTGTGACTAGAGCTATCATTTGACACCGTTTCAATAGAAAATGGAGCTTTTCTGCGATTTTTATGCACCTCTCAGACAAATTTGACAAATAAAGCTAAATTGAATTTACTACAAAAACGACCCAGTTTAGAGGGCTAAAAGCTAGTTAAATAGGACATTCTCAGTAATGTAGCACACATGGTCTGTTCCAGTGTGACTAGAGCTATCTTTTGACACCGTTTCAATAGACAATGGAGCTTTTCTGCGATTTTTATGCACCCCCAGACAAATTTGACAAACAAAGCGAAATTGAATTTACTACAAAAACGACCCAGTTTAGAGGGCTAAAAGCTAGTTAAATAGGACATTCTCAGTAATGTAGCACACATGGTCTGTTCCAGTGTGACTAGAGCTATCATTTGACACCGTTTCAATAGACAATGGAGCTTTTCTGCGATTTTTATGCACCCCCAGACAAATTTGACAAACAAAGCTAAATTGAATTTACTACAAAAACGACCCAGTTTAGAGGGCTAAAAGCTAGTTAAATAGGACATTCTCAGTAATGTAGCACACATGGTCTGTTCCAGTGTGACTAGAGCTATCATTTGACACCGTTTCAATAGACAATGGAGCTTTTCTGCGATTTTTATGCACCCCCAGACAAATTTGACAAACAAAGCTAAATTGAATTTACTACAAAAACGACCCAGTTTAGAGGTCTAAAAGCTAGTTAAATAGGACATTCTCAGTAATGTAGCACACATGGTCTGTTCCAGTGTGACTAGAGCTATCATTTGACACCGTTTCAATAGACAATGGAGCTTTTCTGCGATTTTTATGCACCCCCAGACAAATTTGAAAAAACAAAGCTAAATTGAATTTGATACAAAAACGACCCAGTTTAGAGGGCTAAAAGCTAGTTAAATAGGATATTCTCAGTAATGTAGCACACATGGTCTGTTCCAGTGTGACTAGAGCTATCTTTTGACACCGTTTCAATAGACAATGGAGCTTTTCTGCGATTTTTATGCACCCCCAGACAAATTTGACAAACAAAGCGAAATTGAATTTACTACAAAAACGACCCAGTTTAGAGGGCTAAAAGCTAGTTAAATAGGACATTCTCAGTAATGTAGCACACATGGTCTGTTCCAGTGTGACTAGAGCTATCTTTTGACACCGTTTCAATAGACAATGGAGCTTTTCTGCGATTTTTATGCACCCCCAGACAAATTTGACAAACAAAGCGAAATTGAATTTACTACAAAAACGACCCAGTTTAGAGGACTAAAAGCTAGTTAAATAGGACATTCTCAGTAATGTAGCACACATGGTCTGTTCCAGTGTGACTAGAGCTATCTTTTGACACCGTTTCAATAGACAATGGAGCTTTTCTGCGATTTTTATGCACCCCCAGACAAATTTGACAAACAAAGCGAAATTGAATTTACTACAAAAACGACCCAGTTTAGAGGGCTAAAAGCTAATTAAATAGGACATTCTCAGTAATGTAGCACACATGGTCTGTTCCAGTGTGACTAGAGCTATCTTTTGACACCGTTTCAATAGACAATGGAGCTTTTCTGCGATTTTTATTCACCCCCAGACAAATTTGACAAACAAAGCGAAATTGAATTTACTACAAAAACGACCCAGTTTAGAGGGCTAAAAGCTAGTTAAATAGGACATTCTCAGTAATGTAGCACACATGGTCTGTTCCAGAGTGACTAGAGCTATCATTTGACACCGTTTCAATAGAAAATGGAGCTTTTCTGCGATTTTTTATGCACCCTCAGACAAATTTGACAAACAAAGCTAAATTGAATTTGATACAAAAACGACCCAGTTTAGAGGGCTAAAAGCTAGTTAAATAGGACATTCTCAGTAATGTAGCACACATGGTCTGTTCCAGTGTGACTAGAGCTATCATTTGACACCGTTTCAATAGACAATGGAGCTTTTCTGCGATTTTTATGCACCCCCAGACAAATTTGACAAACAAAGCTAAATTGAATTTACTACAAAAACGACCCAGTTTAGAGGGCTAAAAGCTAGTTAAATAGGACATTCTCAGTAATGTAGCACACATGGTCTGTTCCAGTGTGACTAGAGCTATCTTTTGACACCGTTTCAATAGACAATGGAGCTTTTCTGCGATTTTTATGCACCCCCAGACAAATTTGACAAACAAAGCGAAATTGAATTTACTACAAAAACGACCCAGTTTAGAGGGCTAAAAGCTAGTTAAATAGGACATTCTCACTAATGTAGCACACATGGTCTGTTCCAGTGTGACTAGAGCTATCATTTGACACCGTTTCAATAGACAATGGAGCTTTTCTGCGATTTTTATGCACCCCCAGACAAATTTGACAAACAAAGCTAAATTGAATTTACTACAAAAACGACCCAGTTTAGAGGGCTAAAAGCTAGTTAAATAGGACATTCTCAGTAATGTAGCACACATGGTCTGTTCCAGTGTGACTAGAGCTATCATTTGACACCGTTTCTATAGAAAATGGAGCTTTTCTGCGATTTTTATGCACCCTCAGACAAATTTGACAAACAAAGCTAAATTGAATTTGATACAAAAACGACCCAGTTTAGAGGGCTAAAAGCTAGTTAAATAGGACATTCTCAGTAATGTAGCACACATGGTCTGTTCCAGTGTGACTAGAGCTATCATTTGACACCGTTTCAATAGACAATGGAGCTTTTCTGCGATTTTTATGCACCCCCAGACAAATTTGACAAACAAAGCTAAATTGAATTTACTACAAAAACGACCCAGTTTAGAGGGCTAAAAGCTAGTTAAATAGGACATTCTCAGTAATGTAGCACACATGGTCTGTTCCAGTGTGACTAGAGCTATCTTTTGACACCGTTTCAATAGACAATGGAGCTTTTCTGCGATTTTTATGCACCCCCAGACAAATTTGACAAACAAAGCGAAATTGAATTTACTACAAAAACGACCCAGTTTAGAGGGCTAAAAGCTAGTTAAATAGGACATTCTCAGTAATGTAGCACACATGGTCTGTTCCAGTGTGACTAGAGCTATCATTTGACACCGTTTCAATAGAAAATGGAGCTTTTCTGCGATTTTTATGCACCCTCAGACAAATTTGACAAACAAAGCTAAATTGAATTTGATACAAAAACGACCCAGTTTAGAGGGCTAAAAGCTAGTTAAATAGGACATTCTCAGTAATGTAGCACACATGGTCTGTTCCAGTGTGACTAGAGCTATCTTTTGACACCGTTTCAATAGACAATGGAGCTTTTCTGCGATTTTTATGCACCCCCAGACAAATTTGACAAACAAAGCGAAATTGAATTTACTACAAAAACGACCCAGTTTAGAGGGCTAAAAGCTAGTTAAATAGGACATTCTCAGTAATGTAGCACACATGGTCTGTTCCAGTGTGACTAGAGCTATCTTTTGACACCGTTTCAATAGACAATGGAGCTTTTCTGCGATTTTTATGCACCCTCAGACAAATTTGACAAACAAAGCGAAATTGAATTTACTACAAAAACGACCCAGTTTAGAGGGCTAAAAGCTAGTTAAATAGGACATTCTCAGTAATGTAGCACACATGGTCTGTTCCAGTGTGACTAGAGCTATCATTTGACACCGTTTCAATAGACAATGGAGCTTGTCTGCGATTTTTATGCACCCCCAGACAAATTTGACAAACAAAGCTAAATTGAATTTACTACAAAAACGACCCAGTTTAGAGGGCTAAAAGCTAGTTAAATAGGACATTCTCAGTAATGTAGCACACATGGTCTGTTCCAGAGTGACTAGAGCTATCATTTGACACCGTTTCAATAGAAAATGGAGCTTTTCTGCGATTTTTATGCACCCCCAGACAAATTTGACAAACAAAGCTAAATTGAATTTACTACAAAAACGACCCAGTTTAGAGGGCTAAAAGCTAGTTAAATAGGACATTCTCAGTAATGTAGCACACATGGTCTGTTCCAGTGTGACTAGAGCTATCATTTGACACCGTTTCAATAGAAAATGGAGCTTTTCTGCGATTTTTATGCACCCTCAGACAAATTTGACAAACAAAGCTAAATTGAATTTACTACAAAAACGACCCAGTTTAGAGGGCTAAAAGCTAGTTAAATAGGACATTCTCAGTAATGTAGCACACATGGTCTGTTCCAGTGTGACTAGAGCTATCATTTGACACCGTTTCAATAGAAAATGGAGCTTTTCTGCGATTTTTATGCACCCTCAGACAAATTTGACAAACAAAGCTAAATTGAATTTACTACAAAAACGACCCAGTTTAGAGGGCTAAAAGCTAGTTAAATAGGACATTCTCAGTAATGTAGCACACATGGTCTGTTCCAGTGTGACTAGAGCTATCATTTGACACCGTTTCAATAGAAAATGGAGCTTTTCTGCGATTTTTATGCACCCTCAGACAAATTTGACAAACAAAGCTAAATTGAATTTGATACAAAAACGACCCAGTTTAGAGGGCTAAAAGCTAGTTAAATAGGACATTCTCAGTAATGTAGCACACATGGTCTGTTCCAGTGTGACTAGAGCTATCTTTTGACACCGTTTCAATAGACAATGGAGCTTTTCTGCGATTTTTATGCACCCCCAGACAAATTTGACAAACAAAGCGAAATTGAATTTACTACAAAAACGACCCAGTTTAGAGGGCTAAAAGCTAGTTAAATAGGACATTCTCAGTAATGTAGCACACATGGTCTGTTCCAGTGTGACTAGAGCTATCATTTGACACCGTTTCAATAGAAAATGGAGCTTTTCTGCGATTTTTATGCACCCCCAGACAAATTTGACAAACAAAGCTAAATTGAATTTACTACAAAAACGACCCAGTTTAGAGGGCTAAAAGCTAGTTAAATAGGACATTCTCAGTAATGTAGCACACATGGTCTGTTCCAGTGTGACTAGAGCTATCATTTGACACCGTTTCAATAGAAAATGGAGCTTTTCTGCGATTTTTATGCACCCTCAGACAAATTTGACAAACAAAGCTAAATTGAATTTGATACAAAAACGACCCAGTTTAGAGGGCTAAAAGCTAGTTAAATAGGACATTCTCAGTAATGTAGCACACATGGTCTGTTCCAGTGTGACTAGAGCTATCATTTGACACCGTTTCAATAGACAATGGAGCTTTTCTGCGATTTTTATGCACCCCCAGACAAATTTGACAAACAAAGCTAAATTGAATTTACTACAAAAACGACCCAGTTTAGAGGGCTAAAAGCTAGTTAAATAGGACATTCTCAGTAATGTAGCACACATGGTCTGTTCCAGTGTGACTAGAGCTATCTTTTGACACCGTTTCAATAGACAATGGAGCTTTTCTGCGATTTTTATGCACCCCCAGACAAATTTGACAAACAAAGCTAAATTGAATTTACTACAAAAACGACCCAGTTTAGAGGGCTAAAAGCTAGTTAAATAGGACATTCTCAGTAATGTAGCACACATGGTCTGTTCCAGTGTGACTAGAGCTATCATTTGACACCGTTTCAATAGAAAATGGAGCTTTTCTGCGATTTTTATGCACCCTCAGACAAATTTGACAAACAAAGCTAAATTGAATTTACTACAAAAACGACCCAGTTTAGAGGGCTAAAAGCTAGTTAAATAGGACATTCTCAGTAATGTAGCACACATGGTCTGTTCCAGTGTGACTAGAGCTATCATTTGACACCGTTTCAATAGAAAATGGAGCTTTTCTGCGATTTTTATGCACCCTCAGACAAATTTGACAAACAAAGCTAAATTGAATTTACTACAAAAACGACCCAGTTTAGAGGGCTAAAAGCTAGTTAAATAGGACATTCTCAGTAATGTAGCACACATGGTCTGTTCCAGTGTGACTAGAGCTATCATTTGACACCGTTTCAATAGACAATGGAGCTTTTCTGCGATTTTTATGCACCCCCAGACAAATTTGACAAACAAAGCGAAATTGAATTTACTACAAAAACGACCCAGTTTAGAGGGCTAAAAGCTAGTTAAATAGGACATTCTCAGTAATGTAGCACACATGGTCTGTTCCAGTGTGACTAGAGCTATCTTTTGACACCGTTTCAATAGAAAATGGAGCTTTTCTGCGATTTTTATGCACCCTCAGACAAATTTGACAAACAAAGCGTAATTGAATTTGATACAAAAACGACCCAGTTTAGAGGGCTAAAAGCTAGTTAAATAGGACATTCTCAGTAATGTAGCACACATGGTCTGTTCCAGTGTGACTAGAGCTATCATTTGACACCGTTTCAATAGACAATGGAGCTTTTCTGCGATTTTTATGCACCCCCAGACAAATTTGACAAACAAAGCTAAATTGAATTTACTACAAAAACGACCCAGTTTAGAGGGCTAAAAGCTAGTTAAATAGGACATTCTCAGTAATGTAGCACACATGGTCTGTTCCAGTGTGACTAGAGCTATCATTTGACACCGTTTCAATAGACAATGGAGCTTTTCTGCGATTTTTATGCACCCCCAGACAAATTTGACAAACAAAGCTAAATTGAATTTACTACAAAAACGACCCAGTTTAGAGGGCTAAAAGCTAGTTAAATAGGACATTCTCAGTAATGTAGCACACATGGTCTGTTCCAGTGTGACTAGAGCTATCATTTGACACCGTTTCAATAGACAATGGAGCTTTTCTGCGATTTTTATGCACCCTCAGACAAATTTGACAAACAAAGCTAAATTGAATTTACTACAAAAACGACCCAGTTTAGAGGGCTAAAAGCTAGTTAAATAGGACATTCTCAGTAATGTAGCACACATGGTCTGTTCCAGTGTGACTAGAGCTATCATTTGACACCGTTTCAATAGACAATGGAGCTTTTCTGCGATTTTTATGCACCCCCAGACAAATTTGACAAACAAAGCTAAATTGAATTTACTACAAAAACGACCCAGTTTAGAGGGCTAAAAGCTAGTTAAATAGGACATTCTCAGTAATGTAGCACACATGGTCTGTTCCAGTGTGACTAGAGCTATCATTTGACACCGTTTCAATAGACAATGGAGCTTTTCTGCGATTTTTATGCACCCTCAGACAAATTTGACAAACAAAGCTAAATTGAATTTACTACAAAAACGACCCAGTTTAGAGGGCTAAAAGCTAGTTAAATAGGACATTCTCAGTAATGTAGCACACATGGTCTGTTCCAGTGTGACTAGAGCTATCATTTGACACCGTTTCAATAGACAATGGAGCTTTTCTGCGATTTTTATGCACCCTCAGACAAATTTGACAAACAAAGCTAAATTGAATTTACTACAAAAACGACCCAGTTTAGAGGGCTAAAAGCTAGTTAAATAGGACATTCTCAGTAATGTAGCACACATGGTCTGTTCCAGTGTGACTAGAGCTATCATTTGACACCGTTTCAATAGACAATGGAGCTTTTCTGCGATTTTTATGCACCCTCAGACAAATTTGACAAACAAAGCTAAATTGAATTTGATACAAAAACGACCCAGTTTAGAGGGCTAAAAGCTAGTTAAATAGGACATTCTCAGTAATGTAGCACACATGGTCTGTTCCAGTGTGACTAGAGCTATCATTTGACACCGTTTCAATAGACAATGGAGCTTTTCTGCGATTTTTATGCACCCCCAGACAAATTTGACAAACAAAGCTAAATTGAATTTGATACAAAAACGACCCAGTTTAGAGGGCTAAAAGCTAGTTAACCTGTTGGGTCTAGGGGGCAGCATTTGCACGTCTGGATAAAAAAAATGTACCCGATTTAATCTGGTTACTAATCCTACCCAGTAACTAGAATATGCATATACTTATTATATATGGATAGAAAACACTCTAAAGTTTCCAAAACTGTTTGAATGGTGTCTGTGAGTATAACAGAACTCATTTGGCAGGCAAAACCCTGAGACATTTTCTGACAGGAAGTGGATACCTGATGTGTTGTATTGATTTTAAACCTATCCCATTGAAAAACACAGGGGTTTAGGAATATTTTGGCACTTCCTATTGCTTCCACTAGATGTCACCAGCCTTTACAAAGTGTTTTGAGTCTTCTGGAGGGAGATCTGACCGAACAAGAGCCATGGAACGGTGATGTCCCATTAGACACCTGGCGCGCTACTTCATGTTGGGTACCCTCGTTCCAATACGTTATAAAAGGCTATGCATTCGTCCACCTTGAATATTATTCATGTTCTGGTTAAAAAAGGCCCTAATGATTTATGCTATACAACGTTTGACATGTTTGAACGAACGGAAATATATTTTTTCCCCTCGTTCATGACGAGAAGTCCGGCTGGCTTACATCATGTGCTAACGAGACGGAGATTTTTGGACATAAATGATGAGCTTTTTTGAACAAAACTACATTCGTTATGGACCTGTGATACCTGGAAGTGACATCTGATGAAGAGAATCAAAGGTAATGGATTATTTACATAGTATTTTCGATTTTAGATCTCCCCAACATGACGTCTAGTCTGTATCGCAACGCGTATTTTTCTGGGCACAGTGCTCAGATTATTGCAAAGTGTGATTTCCCAGTAAGGTTATTTTTAAATCTGGCAAGTTGATTGCGTTCAAAAGATGTAAATCTATAATTCTTTAAATGACAATATAATATTTTACCAATGTTTTCTAATTTTAATTATTTAATTTGTGACGCTGACTTGACTGCCGGTTATTGGAGGGAAACGATTTCCTCAACATCAATGCCATAGTAAAACGCTGTTTTTGTATATAAATATGAACTTGATAGAACTAAAAATGCATGCATTGTCTAACATAATGTCCTAGGAGTGTCATCTGATGGAGATTGTAAAAGGTTAGTGTATCATTTTAGCTGGTTTTATGGTTTTGGTGACCCTGTCTTTGACTTGACAAAACATTACACACAACTCTTGTAAATGTACTGTCCTAACATACTCTAAATTTATGCTTTCGCCGTAAAACCTTTTTGAAATCGTAAAACGTGGTTAGATTAAGGAGATGTTTATCTTTCAAATGGTGTAACATAGTTGTATTTTTGAAAAATTTGAATTTTGACATTTATTTGGATTCAAATTTGCCGCTCTTGAAATGCACCTGCTGTTGATGGAGTGCACCACAGGTGGCACGCTAGCGTCCCACCTAGCCCCAAGAGGTTAAATAGGACATTCTCAGTAATGTAGCACACATGGTCTGTTCCAGTGTGACTAGAGCTATCATTTGACACCGTTTCAATAGACAATGGAGCTTTTCTGCGATTTTTATGCACCCCCAGACAAATTTGACAAACAAAGCTAAATTGAATTTACTACAAAAACGACCCAGTTTAGAGGGCTAAAAGCTAGTTAAATAGGACATTCTCAGTAATGTAGCACACATGGTCTGTTCCAGTGTGACTAGAGCTATCATTTGACACCGTTTCAATAGACAATGGAGCTTTTCTGCGATTTTTATGCACCCTCAGACAAATTTGACAAACAAAGCTAAATTGAATTTGACTACAAAAACGACCCAGTTTAGAGGGCTAAAAGCTAGTTAAATAGGACATTCTCAGTAATGTAGCACACATGGTCTGTTCCAGTGTGACTAGAGCTATCATTTGACACCGTTTCAATAGACAATGGAGCTTTTCTGCGATTTTTATGCACCCTCAGACAAATTTGACAAACAAAGCTAAATTGAATTTGATACAAAAACGACCCAGTTTAGAGGGCTAAAAGCTAGTTAAATAGGACATTCTCAGTAATGTAGCACACATGGTCTGTTCCAGTGTGACTAGAGCTATCATTTGACACCGTTTCAATAGACAATGGAGCTTTTCTGCGATTTTTATGCACCCTCAGACAAATTTGACAAACAAAGCTAAATTGAATTTGATACAAAAACGACCCAGTTTAGAGGGCTAAAAGCTAGTTAAATAGGACATTCTCAGTAATGTAGCACACATGGTCTGTTCCAGTGTGACTAGAGCTATCATTTGACACCGTTTCAATAGACAATGGAGCTTTTCTGCGATTTTTATGCACCCCCAGACAAATTTGACAAACAAAGCGAAATTGAATTTACTACAAAAACGACCCAGTTTAGAGGGCTAAAAGCTAGTTAAATAGGACATTCTCAGTAATGTAGCACACATGGTCTGTTCCAGTGTGACTAGAGCTATCATTTGACACCGTTTCAATAGACAATGGAGCTTTTCTGCGATTTTTATGCACCCTCAGACAAATTTGACAAACAAAGCTAAATTGAATTTACTACAAAAACGACCCAGTTTAGAGGGCTAAAAGCTAGTTAAATAGGACATTCTCAGTAATGTAGCACACATGGTCTGTTCCAGTGTGACTAGAGCTATCATTTGACACCGTTTCAATAGAAAATGGAGCTTTTCTGCGATTTTTATGCACCCTCAGACAAATTTGACAAACAAAGCTAAATTGAATTTACTACAAAAACGACCCAGTTTAGAGGGCTAAAAGCTAGTTAAATAGGACATTCTCAGTAATGTAGCACACATGGTCTGTTCCAGTGTGACTAGAGCTATCATTTGACACCGTTTCAATAGACAATGGAGCTTTTCTGCGATTTTTATGCACCCCCAGACAAATTTGACAAACAAAGCTAAATTGAATTTGATACAAAAACGACCCAGTTTAGAGGGCTAAAAGCTAGTTAAATAGGACATTCTCAGTAATGTAGCACACATGGTCTGTTCCAGTGTGACTAGAGCTATCATTTGACACCGTTTCAATAGACAATGGAGCTTTTCTGCGATTTTTATGCACCCCCAGACAAATTTGACAAACAAAGCGAAATTGAATTTACTACAAAAACGACCCAGTTTAGAGGGCTAAAAGCTAGTTAAATAGGACATTCTCAGTAATGTAGCACACATGGTCTGTTCCAGTGTGACTAGAGCTATCATTTGACACCGTTTCAATAGACAATGGAGCTTTTCTGCGATTTTTATGCACCCCCAGACAAATTTGACAAACAAAGCTAAATTGAATTTGACTACAAAAACGACCCAGTTTAGAGGGCTAAAAGCTAGTTAAATAGGACATTCTCAGTAATGTAGCACACATGGTCTGTTCCAGTGTGACTAGAGCTATCATTTGACACCGTTTCAATAGACAATGGAGCTTTTCTGCGATTTTTATGCACCCCCAGACAAATTTGACAAACAAAGCGAAATTGAATTTACTACAAAAACGACCCAGTTTAGAGGGCTAAAAGCTAGTTAAATAGGACATTCTCAGTAATGTAGCACACATGGTCTGTTCCAGTGTGACTAGAGCTATCATTTGACACCGTTTCAATAGACAATGGAGCTTTTCTGCGATTTTTATGCACCCTCAGACAAATTTGACAAACAAAGCTAAATTGAATTTGATACAAAAACGACCCAGTTTAGAGGGCTAAAAGCTAGTTAAATAGGACATTCTCAGTAATGTAGCACACATGGTCTGTTCCAGTGTGACTAGAGCTATCATTTGACACCGTTTCAATAGACAATGGAGCTTTTCTGCGATTTTTATGCACCCCCAGACAAATTTGACAAACAAAGCTAAATTGAATTTACTACAAAAACGACCCAGTTTAGAGGGCTAAAAGCTAGTTAAATAGGACATTCTCAGTAATGTAGCACACATGGTCTGTTCCAGTGTGACTAGAGCTATCATTTGACACCGTTTCAATAGACAATGGAGCTTTTCTGCGATTTTTATGCACCCCCAGACAAATTTGACAAACAAAGCTAAATTGAATTTACTACAAAAACGACCCAGTTTAGAGGGCTAAAAGCTAGTTAAATAGGACATTCTCAGTAATGTAGCACACATGGTCTGTTCCAGTGTGACTAGAGCTATCATTTGACACCGTTTCAATAGACAATGGAGCTTTTCTGCGATTTTTATGCACCCCCAGACAAATTTGACAAACAAAGCTAAATTGAATTTACTACAAAAACGACCCAGTTTAGAGGGCTAAAAGCTAGTTAAATAGGACATTCTCAGTAATGTAGCACACATGGTCTGTTCCAGTGTGACTAGAGCTATCATTTGACACCGTTTCAATAGACAATGGAGCTTTTCTGCGATTTTTATGCACCCTCAGACAAATTTGACAAACAAAGCTAAATTGAATTTGATACAAAAACGACCCAGTTTAGAGGGCTAAAAGCTAGTTAAATAGGACATTCTCAGTAATGTAGCACACATGGTCTGTTCCAGTGTGACTAGAGCTATCATTTGACACCGTTTCAATAGACAATGGAGCTTTTCTGCGATTTTTATGCACCCTCAGACAAATTTGACAAACAAAGCTAAATTGAATTTACTACAAAAACGACCCAGTTTAGAGGGCTAAAAGCTAGTTAAATAGGACATTCTCAGTAATGTAGCACACATGGTCTGTTCCAGTGTGACTAGAGCTATCATTTGACACCGTTTCAATAGACAATGGAGCTTTTCTGCGATTTTTATGCACCCCCAGACAAATTTGACAAACAAAGCGAAATTGAATTTACTACAAAAACGACCCAGTTTAGAGGGCTAAAAGCTAGTTAAATAGGACATTCTCAGTAATGTAGCACACATGGTCTGTTCCAGTGTGACTAGAGCTATCTTTTGACACCGTTTCAATAGACAATGGAGCTTTTCTGCGATTTTTATGCACCCCCAGACAAATTTGACAAACAAAGCGAAATTGAATTTACTACAAAAACGACCCAGTTTAGAGGGCTAAAAGCTAGTTAAATAGGACATTCTCAGTAATGTAGCACACATGGTCTGTTCCAGTGTGACTAGAGCTATCATTTGACACCGTTTCAATAGACAATGGAGCTTTTCTGCGATTTTTATGCACCCCCAGACAAATTTGACAAACAAAGCTAAATTGAATTTACTACAAAAACGACCCAGTTTAGAGGGCTAAAAGCTAGTTAAATAGGACATTCTCAGTAATGTAGCACACATGGTCTGTTCCAGTGTGACTAGAGCTATCATTTGACACCGTTTCAATAGACAATGGAGCTTTTCTGCGATTTTTATGCACCCCCAGACAAATTTGACAAACAAAGCGAAATTGAATTTACTACAAAAACGACCCAGTTTAGAGGGCTAAAAGCTAGTTAAATAGGACATTCTCAGTAATGTAGCACACATGGTCTGTTCCAGTGTGACTAGAGCTATCATTTGACACCGTTTCAATAGACAATGGAGCTTTTCTGCGATTTTTATGCACCCTCAGACAAATTTGACAAACAAAGCTAAATTGAATTTGACTACAAAAACGACCCAGTTTAGAGGGCTAAAAGCTAGTTAAATAGGACATTCTCAGTAATGTAGCACACATGGTCTGTTCCAGTGTGACTAGAGCTATCATTTGACACCGTTTCAATAGACAATGGAGCTTTTCTGCGATTTTTATGCACCCCCAGACAAATTTGACAAACAAAGCGAAATTGAATTTACTACAAAAACGACCCAGTTTAGAGGGCTAAAAGCTAGTTAAATAGGACATTCTCAGTAATGTAGCACACATGGTCTGTTCCAGTGTGACTAGAGCTATCATTTGACACCGTTTCAATAGAAAATGGAGCTTTTCTGCGATTTTTATGCACCTCTCAGACAAATTTGACAAATAAAGCTAAATTGAATTTACTACAAAAACGACCCAGTTTAGAGGGCTAAAAGCTAGTTAAATAGGACATTCTCAGTAATGTAGCACACATGGTCTGTTCCAGAGTGACTAGAGCTATCATTTGACACCGTTTCAATAGAAAATGGAGCTTTTCTGCGATTTTTATGCACCCTCAGACAAATTTGACAAACAAAGCTAAATTGAATTTGATACAAAAACAACCCAGTTTAGAGGGCTAAAAGCTAGTTAAATAGGACATTCTCAGTAATGTAGCACACATGGTCTGTTCCAGTGTGACTAGAGCTATCATTTGACACCGTTTCAATAGACAATGGAGCTTTTCTGCGATTTTCATGCACCCCCAGACAAATTTGACAAACAAAGCGAAATTGAATTTACTACAAAAACGACCCAGTTTAGAGGGCTAAAAGCTAGTTAAATAGGACATTCTCAGTAATGTAGCACACATGGTCTGTTCCAGTGTGACTAGAGCTATCATTTGACAGCGTTTCAATAGAAAATGGAGCTTTTCTGCGATTTTTATGCACCCTCAGACAAATTTGACAAATAAAGCTAAATTGAATTTACTACAAAAACGACCCAGTTTAGAGGGCTAAAAGCTAGTTAAATAGGACATTCTCAGTAATGTAGCACACATGGTCTGTTCCAGTGTGACTAGAGCTATCTTTTGACACCGTTTCAATAGACAATGGAGCTTTTCTGCGATTTTTATGCACCCCCAGACAAATTTGACAAACAAAGCGAAATTGAATTTACTACAAAAACGACCCAGTTTAGAGGGCTAAAAGCTAGTTAAATAGGACATTCTCAGTAATGTAGCACACATGGTCTGTTCCAGTGTGACTAGAGCTATCTTTTGACACCGTTTCAATAGACAATGGAGCTTTTCTGCGATTTTTATGCACCCCCAGACAAATTTGACAAACAAAGCGAAATTGAATTTACTACAAAAACGACCCAGTTTAGAGGGCTAAAAGCTAGTTAAATAGGACATTCTCAGTAATGTAGCACACATGGTCTGTTCCAGTGTGACTAGAGCTATCTTTTGACACCGTTTCAATAGACAATGGAGCTTTTCTGCGATTTTTATGCACCCCCAGACAAATTTGACAAACAAAGCGAAATTGAATTTACTACAAAAACGACCCAGTTTAGAGGGCTAAAAGCTAGTTAAATAGGACATTCTCAGTAATGTAGCACACATGGTCTGTTCCAGTGTGACTAGAGCTATCATTTGACACCGTTTCAATAGAAAATGGAGCTTTTCTGCGATTTTTATGCACCTCTCAGACAAATTTGACAAATAAAGCTAAATTGAATTTACTACAAAAACGACCCAGTTTAGAGGGCTAAAAGCTAGTTAAATAGGACATTCTCAGTAATGTAGCACACATGGTCTGTTCCAGTGTGACTAGAGCTATCATTTGACACCGTTTCAATAGAAAATGGAGCTTTTCTGCGATTTTTATGCACCTCTCAGACAAATTTGACAAATAAAGCTAAATTGAATTTACTACAAAAACGACCCAGTTTAGAGGGCTAAAAGCTAGTTAAATAGGACATTCTCAGTAATGTAGCACACATGGTCTGTTCCAGTGTGACTAGAGCTATCATTTGACACCGTTTCAATAGACAATGGAGCTTTTCTGCGATTTTTATGCACCCCCAGACAAATTTGACAAACAAAGCGAAATTGAATTTACTACAAAAACGACCCAGTTTAGAGGGCTAAAAGCTAGTTAAATAGGACATTCTCAGTAATGTAGCACACATGGTCTGTTCCAGTGTGACTAGAGCTATCATTTGACACCGTTTCAATAGAAAATGGAACTTTTCTGCGATTTTTATGCACCCTCAGACAAATTTGACAAATAAAGCTAAATTGAATTTACTACAAAAACGACCCAGTTTAGAGGGCTAAAAGCTAGTTAAATAGGACATTCTCAGTAATGTAGCACACATGGTCTGTTCCAGTGTGACTAGAGCTATCTTTTGACACCGTTTCAATAGACAATGGAGCTTTTCTGCGATTTTTATGCACCCCCACAGACAAATTTGACAAACAAAGCGAAATTGAATTTACTACAAAAACGACCCAGTTTAGAGGGCTAAAAGCTAGTTAAATAGGACATTCTCAGTAATGTAGCACACATGGTCTGTTCCAGTGTGACTAGAGCTATCTTTTGACACCGTTTCAATAGACAATGGAGCTTTTCTGCGATTTTTATGCACCCCCAGACAAATTTGACAAACAAAGCGAAATTGAATTTACTACAAAAACGACCCAGTTTAGAGGGCTAAAAGCTAGTTAAATAGGACATTCTCAGTAATGTAGCACACATGGTCTGTTCCAGTGTGACTAGAGCTATCATTTGACACCGTTTCAATAGACAATGGAGCTTTTCTGCGATTTTTATGCACCCCCAGACAAATTTGACAAACAAAGCGAAATTGAATTTACTACAAAAACGACCCAGTTTAGAGGGCTAAAAGCTAGTTAAATAGGACATTCTCAGTAATGTAGCACACATGGTCTGTTCCAGTGTGACTAGAGTTATCATTTGACACCGTTTCAATAGACAATGGAGCTTTTCTGCGATTTTTATGCACCCCCAGACAAATTTGACAAACAAAGCGAAATTGAATTTACTACAAAAACGACACAGTTTAGAGGGCTAAAAGCTAGTTAAATAGGACATTCTCAGTAATGTAGCACACATGGTCTGTTCCAGTGTGACTAGAGCTATCATTTGACACCGTTTCAATAGAAAATGGAACTTTTCTGCGATTTTTATGCACCCTCAGACAAATTTGACAAATAAAGCTAAATTGAATTTACTACAAAAACGACCCAGTTTAGAGGGCTAAAAGCTAGTTAAATAGGACATTCTCAGTAATGTAGCACACATGGTCTGTTCCAGTGTGACTAGAGTTATCATTTGACACCGTTTCAATAGACAATGGAGCTTTTCTGCGATTTTTATGCACCCCCAGACAAATTTGACAAACAAAGCGAAATTGAATTTACTACAAAAACGACCCAGTTTAGAGGGCTAAAAGCTAGTTAAATAGGACATTCTCAGTAATGTAGCACACATGGTCTGTTCCAGTGTGACTAGAGCTATCATTTGACACCGTTTCAATAGAAAATGGAGCTTTTCTGCGATTTTTATGCACCTCTCAGACAAATTTGACAAATAAAGCTAAATTGAATTTACTACAAAAACGACCCAGTTTAGAGGGCTAAAAGCTAGTTAAATAGGACATTCTCAGTAATGTAGCACACATGGTCTGTTCCAGTGTGACTAGAGCTATCATTTGACACCGTTTCAATAGACAATGGAGCTTTTCTGCGATTTTTATGCACCCCCAGACAAATTTGACAAACAAAGCGAAATTGAATTTACTACAAAAACGACCCAGTTTAGAGGGCTAAAAGCTAGTTAAATAGGACATTCTCAGTAATGTAGCACACATGGTCTGTTCCAGTGTGACTAGAGCTATCATTTGACACCGTTTCAATAGAAAATGGAACTTTTCTGCGATTTTTATGCACCCTCAGACAAATTTGACAAATAAAGCTAAATTGAATTTACTACAAAAACGACCCAGTTTAGAGGGCTAAAAGCTAGTTAAATAGGACATTCTCAGTAATGTAGCACACATGGTCTGTTCCAGTGTGACTAGAGCTATCTTTTGACACCGTTTCAATAGACAATGGAGCTTTTCTGCGATTTTTATGCACCCCCACAGACAAATTTGACAAACAAAGCGAAATTGAATTTACTACAAAAACGACCCAGTTTAGAGGGCTAAAAGCTAGTTAAATAGGACATTCTCAGTAATGTAGCACACATGGTCTGTTCCAGTGTGACTAGAGCTATCTTTTGACACCGTTTCAATAGACAATGGAGCTTTTCTGCGATTTTTATGCACCCCCAGACAAATTTGACAAACAAAGCGAAATTGAATTTACTACAAAAACGACCCAGTTTAGAGGGCTAAAAGCTAGTTAAATAGGACATTCTCAGTAATGTAGCACACATGGTCTGTTCCAGTGTGACTAGAGCTATCATTTGACACCGTTTCAATAGACAATGGAGCTTTTCTGCGATTTTTATGCACCCCCAGACAAATTTGACAAACAAAGCGAAATTGAATTTACTACAAAAACGACCCAGTTTAGAGGGCTAAAAGCTAGTTAAATAGGACATTCTCAGTAATGTAGCACACATGGTCTGTTCCAGTGTGACTAGAGTTATCATTTGACACCGTTTCAATAGACAATGGAGCTTTTCTGCGATTTTTATGCACCCCCAGACAAATTTGACAAACAAAGCGAAATTGAATTTACTACAAAAACGACACAGTTTAGAGGGCTAAAAGCTAGTTAAATAGGACATTCTCAGTAATGTAGCACACATGGTCTGTTCCAGTGTGACTAGAGCTATCATTTGACACCGTTTCAATAGAAAATGGAACTTTTCTGCGATTTTTATGCACCCTCAGACAAATTTGACAAATAAAGCTAAATTGAATTTACTACAAAAACGACCCAGTTTAGAGGGCTAAAAGCTAGTTAAATAGGACATTCTCAGTAATGTAGCACACATGGTCTGTTCCAGTGTGACTAGAGTTATCATTTGACACCGTTTCAATAGACAATGGAGCTTTTCTGCGATTTTTATGCACCCCCAGACAAATTTGACAAACAAAGCGAAATTGAATTTACTACAAAAACGACCCAGTTTAGAGGGCTAAAAGCTAGTTAAATAGGACATTCTCAGTAATGTAGCACACATGGTCTGTTCCAGTGTGACTAGAGCTATCATTTGACACCGTTTCAATAGAAAATGGAGCTTTTCTGCGATTTTTATGCACCTCTCAGACAAATTTGACAAATAAAGCTAAATTGAATTTACTACAAAAACGACCCAGTTTAGAGGGCTAAAAGCTAGTTAAATAGGACATTCTCAGTAATGTAGCACACATGGTCTGTTCCAGAGTGACTAGAGCTATCATTTGACACCGTTTCAATAGAAAATGGAGCTTTTCTGCGATTTTTATGCACCCTCAGACAAATTTGACAAACAAAGCTAAATTGAATTTGATACAAAAACAACCCAGTTTAGAGGGCTAAAAGCTAGTTAAATAGGACATTCTCAGTAATGTAGCACACATGGTCTGTTCCAGTGTGACTAGAGCTATCATTTGACACCGTTTCAATAGACAATGGAGCTTTTCTGCGATTTTCATGCACCCCCAGACAAATTTGACAAACAAAGCGAAATTGAATTTACTACAAAAACGACCCAGTTTAGAGGGCTAAAAGCTAGTTAAATAGGACATTCTCAGTAATGTAGCACACATGGTCTGTTCCAGTGTGACTAGAGCTATCATTTGACAGCGTTTCAATAGAAAATGGAGCTTTTCTGCGATTTTTATGCACCCTCAGACAAATTTGACAAATAAAGCTAAATTGAATTTACTACAAAAACGACCCAGTTTAGAGGGCTAAAAGCTAGTTAAATAGGACATTCTCAGTAATGTAGCACACATGGTCTGTTCCAGTGTGACTAGAGCTATCTTTTGACACCGTTTCAATAGACAATGGAGCTTTTCTGCGATTTTTATGCACCCCCAGACAAATTTGACAAACAAAGCGAAATTGAATTTACTACAAAAACGACCCAGTTTAGAGGGCTAAAAGCTAGTTAAATAGGACATTCTCAGTAATGTAGCACACATGGTCTGTTCCAGTGTGACTAGAGCTATCTTTTGACACCGTTTCAATAGACAATGGAGCTTTTCTGCGATTTTTATGCACCCCCAGACAAATTTGACAAACAAAGCGAAATTGAATTTACTACAAAAACGACCCAGTTTAGAGGGCTAAAAGCTAGTTAAATAGGACATTCTCAGTAATGTAGCACACATGGTCTGTTCCAGTGTGACTAGAGCTATCTTTTGACACCGTTTCAATAGACAATGGAGCTTTTCTGCGATTTTTATGCACCCCCAGACAAATTTGACAAACAAAGCGAAATTGAATTTACTACAAAAACGACCCAGTTTAGAGGGCTAAAAGCTAGTTAAATAGGACATTCTCAGTAATGTAGCACACATGGTCTGTTCCAGTGTGACTAGAGCTATCATTTGACACCGTTTCAATAGAAAATGGAGCTTTTCTGCGATTTTTATGCACCTCTCAGACAAATTTGACAAATAAAGCTAAATTGAATTTACTACAAAAACGACCCAGTTTAGAGGGCTAAAAGCTAGTTAAATAGGACATTCTCAGTAATGTAGCACACATGGTCTGTTCCAGTGTGACTAGAGCTATCATTTGACACCGTTTCAATAGAAAATGGAGCTTTTCTGCGATTTTTATGCACCTCTCAGACAAATTTGACAAATAAAGCTAAATTGAATTTACTACAAAAACGACCCAGTTTAGAGGGCTAAAAGCTAGTTAAATAGGACATTCTCAGTAATGTAGCACACATGGTCTGTTCCAGTGTGACTAGAGCTATCATTTGACACCGTTTCAATAGACAATGGAGCTTTTCTGCGATTTTTATGCACCCCCAGACAAATTTGACAAACAAAGCGAAATTGAATTTACTACAAAAACGACCCAGTTTAGAGGGCTAAAAGCTAGTTAAATAGGACATTCTCAGTAATGTAGCACACATGGTCTGTTCCAGTGTGACTAGAGCTATCATTTGACACCGTTTCAATAGAAAATTGAACTTTTCTGCGATTTTTATGCACCCTCAGACAAATTTGACAAATAAAGCTAAATTGAATTTACTACAAAAACGACCCAGTTTAGAGGGCTAAAAGCTAGTTAAATAGGACATTCTCAGTAATGTAGCACACATGGTCTGTTCCAGTGTGACTAGAGCTATCTTTTGACACCGTTTCAATAGACAATGGAGCTTTTCTGCGATTTTTATGCACCCCCACAGACAAATTTGACAAACAAAGCGAAATTGAATTTACTACAAAAACGACCCAGTTTAGAGGGCTAAAAGCTAGTTAAATAGGACATTCTCAGTAATGTAGCACACATGGTCTGTTCCAGTGTGACTAGAGCTATCTTTTGACACCGTTTCAATAGACAATGGAGCTTTTCTGCGATTTTTATGCACCCCCAGACAAATTTGACAAACAAAGCGAAATTGAATTTACTACAAAAACGACCCAGTTTAGAGGGCTAAAAGCTAGTTAAATAGGACATTCTCAGTAATGTAGCACACATGGTCTGTTCCAGTGTGACTAGAGCTATCATTTGACACCGTTTCAATAGACAATGGAGCTTTTCTGCGATTTTTATGCACCCCCAGACAAATTTGACAAACAAAGCGAAATTGAATTTACTACAAAAACGACCCAGTTTAGAGGGCTAAAAGCTAGTTAAATAGGACATTCTCAGTAATGTAGCACACATGGTCTGTTCCAGTGTGACTAGAGTTATCATTTGACACCGTTTCAATAGACAATGGAGCTTTTCTGCGATTTTTATGCACCCCCAGACAAATTTGACAAACAAAGCGAAATTGAATTTACTACAAAAACGACACAGTTTAGAGGGCTAAAAGCTAGTTAAATAGGACATTCTCAGTAATGTAGCACACATGGTCTGTTCCAGTGTGACTAGAGCTATCATTTGACACCGTTTCAATAGAAAATGGAACTTTTCTGCGATTTTTATGCACCCTCAGACAAATTTGACAAATAAAGCTAAATTGAATTTACTACAAAAACGACCCAGTTTAGAGGGCTAAAAGCTAGTTAAATAGGACATTCTCAGTAATGTAGCACACATGGTCTGTTCCAGTGTGACTAGAGTTATCATTTGACACCGTTTCAATAGACAATGGAGCTTTTCTGCGATTTTTATGCACCCCCAGACAAATTTGACAAACAAAGCGAAATTGAATTTACTACAAAAACGACCCAGTTTAGAGGGCTAAAAGCTAGTTAAATAGGACATTCTCAGTAATGTAGCACACATGGTCTGTTCCAGTGTGACTAGAGCTATCATTTGACACCGTTTCAATAGAAAATGGAGCTTTTCTGCGATTTTTATGCACCTCTCAGACAAATTTGACAAATAAAGCTAAATTGAATTTACTACAAAAACGACCCAGTTTAGAGGGCTAAAAGCTAGTTAAATAGGACATTCTCAGTAATGTAGCACACATGGTCTGTTCCAGTGTGACTAGAGCTATCATTTGACACCGTTTCAATAGACAATGGAGCTTTTCTGCGATTTTTATGCACCCCCAGACAAATTTGACAAACAAAGCGAAATTGAATTTACTACAAAAACGACCCAGTTTAGAGGGCTAAAAGCTAGTTAAATAGGACATTCTCAGTAATGTAGCACACATGGTCTGTTCCAGTGTGACTAGAGCTATCATTTGACACCGTTTCAATAGAAAATGGAACTTTTCTGCGATTTTTATGCACCCTCAGACAAATTTGACAAATAAAGCTAAATTGAATTTACTACAAAAACGACCCAGTTTAGAGGGCTAAAAGCTAGTTAAATAGGACATTCTCAGTAATGTAGCACACATGGTCTGTTCCAGTGTGACTAGAGCTATCTTTTGACACCGTTTCAATAGACAATGGAGCTTTTCTGCGATTTTTATGCACCCCCACAGACAAATTTGACAAACAAAGCGAAATTGAATTTACTACAAAAACGACCCAGTTTAGAGGGCTAAAAGCTAGTTAAATAGGACATTCTCAGTAATGTAGCACACATGGTCTGTTCCAGTGTGACTAGAGCTATCTTTTGACACCGTTTCAATAGACAATGGAGCTTTTCTGCGATTTTTATGCACCCCCAGACAAATTTGACAAACAAAGCGAAATTGAATTTACTACAAAAACGACCCAGTTTAGAGGGCTAAAAGCTAGTTAAATAGGACATTCTCAGTAATGTAGCACACATGGTCTGTTCCAGTGTGACTAGAGCTATCATTTGACACCGTTTCAATAGACAATGGAGCTTTTCTGCGATTTTTATGCACCCCCAGACAAATTTGACAAACAAAGCGAAATTGAATTTACTACAAAAACGACCCAGTTTAGAGGGCTAAAAGCTAGTTAAATAGGACATTCTCAGTAATGTAGCACACATGGTCTGTTCCAGTGTGACTAGAGTTATCATTTGACACCGTTTCAATAGACAATGGAGCTTTTCTGCGATTTTTATGCACCCCCAGACAAATTTGACAAACAAAGCGAAATTGAATTTACTACAAAAACGACACAGTTTAGAGGGCTAAAAGCTAGTTAAATAGGACATTCTCAGTAATGTAGCACACATGGTCTGTTCCAGTGTGACTAGAGCTATCATTTGACACCGTTTCAATAGAAAATGGAACTTTTCTGCGATTTTTATGCACCCTCAGACAAATTTGACAAATAAAGCTAAATTGAATTTACTACAAAAACGACCCAGTTTAGAGGGCTAAAAGCTAGTTAAATAGGACATTCTCAGTAATGTAGCACACATGGTCTGTTCCAGTGTGACTAGAGTTATCATTTGACACCGTTTCAATAGACAATGGAGCTTTTCTGCGATTTTTATGCACCCCCAGACAAATTTGACAAACAAAGCGAAATTGAATTTACTACAAAAACGACCCAGTTTAGAGGGCTAAAAGCTAGTTAAATAGGACATTCTCAGTAATGTAGCACACATGGTCTGTTCCAGTGTGACTAGAGCTATCATTTGACACCGTTTCAATAGAAAATGGAGCTTTTCTGCGATTTTTATGCACCTCTCAGACAAATTTGACAAATAAAGCTAAATTGAATTTACTACAAAAACGACCCAGTTTAGAGGGCTAAAAGCTAGTTAAATAGGACATTCTCAGTAATGTAGCACACATGGTCTGTTCCAGAGTGACTAGAGCTATCATTTGACACCGTTTCAATAGAAAATGGAGCTTTTCTGCGATTTTTATGCACCCTCAGACAAATTTGACAAACAAAGCTAAATTGAATTTGATACAAAAACAACCCAGTTTAGAGGGCTAAAAGCTAGTTAAATAGGACATTCTCAGTAATGTAGCACACATGGTCTGTTCCAGTGTGACTAGAGCTATCATTTGACACCGTTTCAATAGACAATGGAGCTTTTCTGCGATTTTTATGCACCCCCAGACAAATTTGACAAACAAAGCGAAATTGAATTTACTACAAAAACGACCCAGTTTAGAGGGCTAAAAGCTAGTTAAATAGGACATTCTCAGTAATGTAGCACACATGGTCTGTTCCAGTGTGACTAGAGCTATCATTTGACACCGTTTCAATAGAAAATGGAGCTTTTCTGCGATTTTTATGCACCTCTCAGACAAATTTGACAAATAAAGCTAAATTGAATTTACTACAAAAACGACCCAGTTTAGAGGGCTAAAAGCTAGTTAAATAGGACATTCTCAGTAATGTAGCACACATGGTCTGTTCCAGAGTGACTAGAGCTATCATTTGACACCGTTTCAATAGAAAATGGAGCTTTTCTGCGATTTTTATGCACCCTCAGACAAATTTGACAAATAAAGCTAAATTGAATTTACTACAAAAACGACCCAGTTTAGAGGGCTAAAAGCTAGTTAAATAGGACATTCTCAGTAATGTAGCACACATGGTCTGTTCCAGTGTGACTAGAGCTATCATTTGACACCGTTTCAATAGAAAATGGAGCTTTTCTGCGATTTTTATGCACCTCTCAGACAAATTTGACAAATAAAGCTAAATTGAATTTACTACAAAAACGACCCAGTTTAGAGGGCTAAAAGCTAGTTAAATAGGACATTCTCAGTAATGTAGCACACATGGTCTGTTCCAGAGTGACTAGAGCTATCATTTGACACCGTTTCAATAGAAAATGGAGCTTTTCTGCGATTTTTATGCACCCTCAGACAAATTTGACAAACAAAGCTAAATTGAATTTACTACAAAAACGACCCAGTTTAGAGGGCTAAAAGCCTTTTAAATAGGACATTCTCAGTAATGTAGCACACATGGTCTGTTCCAGTGTGACTAGAGCTATCTTTTGACACCGTTTCAATAGACAATGGAGCTTTTCTGCGATTTTTATGCACCCCCAGACAAATTTGACAAACAAAGCTAAATTGAATTTACTACAAAAACGACCCAGTTTAGAGGGCTAAAAGCTAGTTAAATAGGACATTCTCAGTAATGTAGCACACATGGTCTGTTCCAGTGTGACTTGAGCTATCTTTTGACACCGTTTCAATAGACAATGGAGCTTTTCTGCGATTTTTCTGCACCCTCAGACAAATTTGACAAATAAAGCTAAATTGAATTTACTACAAAAACGACCCAGTTTAGAGGGCTAAAAGCTAGTTAAATAGGACATTCTCAGTAATGTAGCACACATGGTCTGTTCCAGAGTGACTAGAGCTATCATTTGACACCGTTTCAATAGAAAATGGAGCTTTTCTGCGATTTTTATGCACCCTCAGACAAATTTGACAAACAAAGCTAAATTGAATTTGATACAAAAACAACCCAGTTTAGAGGGCTAAAAGCTAGTTAAATAGGACATTCTCAGTAATGTAGCACACATGGTCTGTTCCAGTGTGACTAGAGCTATCATTTGACACCGTTTCAATAGACAATGGAGCTTTTCTGCGATTTTTATGAACCCCCAGACAAATTTGACAAACAAAGCGAAATTGAATTTACTACAAAAACGACCCAGTTTAGAGGGCTAAAAGCTAGTTAAATAGGACATTCTCAGTAATGTAGCACACATGGTCTGTTCCAGAGTGACTAGAGCTATCATTTGACACCGTTTCAATAGACAATGGAGCTTTTCTGCGATTTTTATGCACCCCCACAGACAAATTTGACAAACAAAGCGAAATTGAATTTACTACAAAAACGACCCAGTTTAGAGGGCTAAAAGCTAGTTAAATAGGACATTCTCAGTAATGTAGCACACATGGTCTGTTCCAGTGTGACTAGAGCTATCTTTTGACACCGTTTCAATAGACAATGGAGCTTTTCTGCGATTTTTATGCACCCCCAGACAAATTTGACAAACAAAGCGAAATTGAATTTACTACAAAAACGACCCAGTTTAGAGGGCTAAAAGCTAGTTAAATAGGACATTCTCAGTAATGTAGCACACATGGTCTGTTCCAGTGTGACTAGAGCTATCATTTGACACCGTTTCAATAGAAAATGGAGCTTTTCTGCGATTTTTATGCACCCTCAGACAAATTTGACAAACAAAGCTAAATTGAATTTGATACAAAAACAACCCAGTTTAGAGGGCTAAAAGCTAGTTAAATAGGACATTCTCAGTAATTTAGCACACATGGTCTGTTCCAGTGTGACTAGAGCTATCATTTGACACCGTTTCAATAGACAATGGAGCTTTTCTGCGATTTTTATGCACCCCCAGACAAATTTGACAAACAAAGCGAAATTGAATTTACTACAAAAACGACCCAGTTTAGAGGGCTAAAAGCTAGTTAAATAGGACATTCTCAGTAATGTAGCACACATGGTGTGTTCCAGTGTGACTAGAGCTATCATTTGACACCGTTTCAATAGAAAATGGAGCTTTTCTGCGATTTTTATGCACCTCTCAGACAAATTTGACAAATAAAGCTAAATTGAATTTACTACAAAAACGACCCAGTTTAGAGGGCTAAAAGCTAGTTAAATAGGACATTCTCAGTAATGTAGCACACATGGTCTGTTCCAGAGTGACTAGAGCTATCATTTGACACCGTTTCAATAGAAAATGGAGCTTTTCTGCGATTTTTATGCACCCTCAGACAAATTTGACAAACAAAGCTAAATTGAATTTGATACAAAAACAACCCAGTTTAGAGGGCTAAAAGCTAGTTAAATAGGACATTCTCAGTAATGTAGCACACATGGTCTGTTCCAGTGTGACTAGAGCTATCATTTGACACCGTTTCAATAGACAATGGAGCTTTTCTGCGATTTTCATGCACCCCCAGACAAATTTGACAAACAAAGCGAAATTGAATTTACTACAAAAACGACCCAGTTTAGAGGGCTAAAAGCTAGTTAAATAGGACATTCTCAGTAATGTAGCACACATGGTCTGTTCCAGTGTGACTAGAGCTATCATTTGACAGCGTTTCAATAGAAAATGGAGCTTTTCTGCGATTTTTATGCACCCTCAGACAAATTTGACAAATAAAGCTAAATTGAATTTACTACAAAAACGACCCAGTTTAGAGGGCTAAAAGCTAGTTAAATAGGACATTCTCAGTAATGTAGCACACATGGTCTGTTCCAGTGTGACTAGAGCTATCTTTTGACACCGTTTCAATAGACAATGGAGCTTTTCTGCGATTTTTATGCACCCCCAGACAAATTTGACAAACAAAGCGAAATTGAATTTACTACAAAAACGACCCAGTTTAGAGGGCTAAAAGCTAGTTAAATAGGACATTCTCAGTAATGTAGCACACATGGTCTGTTCCAGTGTGACTAGAGCTATCTTTTGACACCGTTTCAATAGACAATGGAGCTTTTCTGCGATTTTTATGCACCCCCAGACAAATTTGACAAACAAAGCGAAATTGAATTTACTACAAAAACGACCCAGTTTAGAGGGCTAAAAGCTAGTTAAATAGGACATTCTCAGTAATGTAGCACACATGGTCTGTTCCAGTGTGACTAGAGCTATCTTTTGACACCGTTTCAATAGACAATGGAGCTTTTCTGCGATTTTTATGCACCCCCAGACAAATTTGACAAACAAAGCGAAATTGAATTTACTACAAAAACGACCCAGTTTAGAGGGCTAAAAGCTAGTTAAATAGGACATTCTCAGTAATGTAGCACACATGGTCTGTTCCAGTGTGACTAGAGCTATCATTTGACACCGTTTCAATAGAAAATGGAGCTTTTCTGCGATTTTTATGCACCTCTCAGACAAATTTGACAAATAAAGCTAAATTGAATTTACTACAAAAACGACCCAGTTTAGAGGGCTAAAAGCTAGTTAAATAGGACATTCTCAGTAATGTAGCACACATGGTCTGTTCCAGTGTGACTAGAGCTATCATTTGACACCGTTTCAATAGAAAATGGAGCTTTTCTGCGATTTTTATGCACCTCTCAGACAAATTTGACAAATAAAGCTAAATTGAATTTACTACAAAAACGACCCAGTTTAGAGGGCTAAAAGCTAGTTAAATAGGACATTCTCAGTAATGTAGCACACATGGTCTGTTCCAGTGTGACTAGAGCTATCATTTGACACCGTTTCAATAGACAATGGAGCTTTTCTGCGATTTTTATGCACCCCCAGACAAATTTGACAAACAAAGCGAAATTGAATTTACTACAAAAACGACCCAGTTTAGAGGGCTAAAAGCTAGTTAAATAGGACATTCTCAGTAATGTAGCACACATGGTCTGTTCCAGTGTGACTAGAGCTATCATTTGACACCGTTTCAATAGAAAATGGAACTTTTCTGCGATTTTTATGCACCCTCAGACAAATTTGACAAATAAAGCTAAATTGAATTTACTACAAAAACGACCCAGTTTAGAGGGCTAAAAGCTAGTTAAATAGGACATTCTCAGTAATGTAGCACACATGGTCTGTTCCAGTGTGACTAGAGCTATCTTTTGACACCGTTTCAATAGACAATGGAGCTTTTCTGCGATTTTTATGCACCCCCACAGACAAATTTGACAAACAAAGCGAAATTGAATTTACTACAAAAACGACCCAGTTTAGAGGGCTAAAAGCTAGTTAAATAGGACATTCTCAGTAATGTAGCACACATGGTCTGTTCCAGTGTGACTAGAGCTATCTTTTGACACCGTTTCAATAGACAATGGAGCTTTTCTGCGATTTTTATGCACCCCCAGACAAATTTGACAAACAAAGCGAAATTGAATTTACTACAAAAACGACCCAGTTTAGAGGGCTAAAAGCTAGTTAAATAGGACATTCTCAGTAATGTAGCACACATGGTCTGTTCCAGTGTGACTAGAGCTATCATTTGACACCGTTTCAATAGACAATGGAGCTTTTCTGCGATTTTTATGCACCCCCAGACAAATTTGACAAACAAAGCGAAATTGAATTTACTACAAAAACGACACAGTTTAGAGGGCTAAAAGCTAGTTAAATAGGACATTCTCAGTAATGTAGCACACATGGTCTGTTCCAGTGTGACTAGAGCTATCATTTGACACCGTTTCAATAGAAAATGGAACTTTTCTGCGATTTTTATGCACCCTCAGACAAATTTGACAAATAAAGCTAAATTGAATTTACTACAAAAACGACCCAGTTTAGAGGGCTAAAAGCTAGTTAAATAGGACATTCTCAGTAATGTAGCACACATGGTCTGTTCCAGTGTGACTAGAGTTATCATTTGACACCGTTTCAATAGACAATGGAGCTTTTCTGCGATTTTTATGCACCCCCAGACAAATTTGACAAACAAAGCGAAATTGAATTTACTACAAAAACGACCCAGTTTAGAGGGCTAAAAGCTAGTTAAATAGGACATTCTCAGTAATGTAGCACACATGGTCTGTTCCAGTGTGACTAGAGCTATCATTTGACACCGTTTCAATAGAAAATGGAGCTTTTCTGCGATTTTTATGCACCTCTCAGACAAATTTGACAAATAAAGCTAAATTGAATTTACTACAAAAACGACCCAGTTTAGAGGGCTAAAAGCTAGTTAAATAGGACATTCTCAGTAATGTAGCACACATGGTCTGTTCCAGAGTGACTAGAGCTATCATTTGACACCGTTTCAATAGAAAATGGAGCTTTTCTGCGATTTTTATGCACCTCTCAGACAAATTTGACAAATAAAGCTAAATTGAATTTACTACAAAAACGACCCAGTTTAGAGGGCTAAAAGCTAGTTAAATAGGACATTCTCAGTAATGTAGCACACATGGTCTGTTCCAGAGTGACTAGAGCTATCATTTGACACCGTTTCAATAGAAAATGGAGCTTTTCTGCGATTTTTATGCACCCTCAGACAAATTTGACAAATAAAGCTAAATTGAATTTACTACAAAAACGACCCAGTTTAGAGGGCTAAAAGCTAGTTAAATAGGACATTCTCAGTAATGTAGCACACATGGTCTGTTCCAGTGTGACTAGAGCTATCATTTGACACCGTTTCAATAGAAAATGGAGCTTTTCTGCGATTTTTATGCACCTCTCAGACAAATTTGACAAATAAAGCTAAATTGAATTTACTACAAAAACGACCCAGTTTAGAGGGCTAAAAGCTAGTTAAATAGGACATTCTCAGTAATGTAGCACACATGGTCTGTTCCAGAGTGACTAGAGCTATCATTTGACACCGTTTCAATAGAAAATGGAGCTTTTCTGCGATTTTTATGCACCCTCAGACAAATTTGACAAACAAAGCTAAATTGAATTTACTACAAAAACGACCCAGTTTAGAGGGCTAAAAGCCTTTTAAATAGGACATTCTCAGTAATGTAGCACACATGGTCTGTTCCAGTGTGACTAGAGCTATCTTTTGACACCGTTTCAATAGACAATGGAGCTTTTCTGCGATTTTTATGCACCCCCAGACAAATTTGACAAACAAAGCGAAATTGAATTTACTACAAAAACGACACAGTTTAGAGGGCTAAAAGCTAGTTAAATAGGACATTCTCAGTAATGTAGCACACATGGTCTGTTCCAGAGTGACTAGAGCTATCATTTGACACCGTTTCAATAGAAAATGGAGCTTTTCTGCGATTTTTATGCACCCTCAGACAAATTTGACAAACAAAGCTAAATTGAATTTGATACAAAAACAACCCAGTTTAGAGGGCTAAAAGCTAGTTAAATAGGACATTCTCAGTAATGTAGCACACATGGTCTGTTCCAGAGTGACTAGAGCTATCATTTGACACCGTTTCAATAGAAAATGGAGCTTTTCTGCGATTTTTATGCACCCTCAGACAAATTTGACAAACAAAGCTAAATTGAATTTGATACAAAAAACAACCCAGTTTAGAGGGCTAAAAGCTAGTTAAATAGGACATTCTCAGTAATGTAGCACACATGGTCTGTTCCAGTGTGACTGACTAGAGCTATCTTTTGACACCGTTTCAATAGACAATGGAGCTTTTCTGCGATTTTTATGCACCCCCAGACAAATTTGACAAACAAAGCGAAATTGAATTTACTACAAAAACGACCCAGTTTAGAGGGCTAAAAGCTAGTTAAATAGGACATTCTCAGTAATGTAGCACACATGGTCTGTTCCAGAGTGACTAGAGCTATCATTTGACACCGTTTCAATAGACAATGGAGCTTTTCTGCGATTTTTATGCACCCTCAGACAAATTTGACAAATAAAGCTAAATTGAATTTACTACAAAAACGACCCAGTTTAGAGGGCTAAAAGCCTTTTAAATAGGACATTCTCAGTAATGTAGCACACATGGTCTGTTCCAGTGTGACTAGAGCTATCTTTTGACACCGTTTCAATAGACAATGGAGCTTTTCTGCGATTTTTATGCACCCCCAGACAAATTTGACAAACAAAGCGAAATTGAATTTACTACAAAAACGACCCAGTTTAGAGGGCTAAAAGCTAGTTAAATAGGACATTCTCAGTAATGTAGCACACATGGTCTGTTCCAGAGTGACTAGAGCTATCATTTGACACCGTTTCAATAGAAAATGGAGCTTTTCTGCGATTTTTATGCACCCTCAGACAAATTTGACAAACAAAGCTAAATTGAATTTACTACAAAAACGACCCAGTTTAAAGGGCTAAAAGCTAGTTAAATAGGACATTCTCAGTAATGTAGCACACATGGTCTGTTCCAGTGTGACTAGAGCTATCTTTTGACACCGTTTCAATAGACAATGGAGCTTTTCTGCGATTTTTATGCACCCCCAGACAAATTTGACAAACAAAGCTAAATTGAATTTACTACAAAAACGACCCAGTTTAGAGGGCTAAAAGCTAGTTAAATAGGACATTCTCACTAATGTAGCACACATGGTCTGTTCCAGTGTGACTAGAGCTATCATTTGACACCGTTTCAATAGACAATGGAGCTTTTCTGCGATTTTTATGCATCCCCAGACAAATTTGACAAACAAAGCTAAATTGAATTTGATACAAAAACGACCCAGTTTAGAGGGCTAAAAGCTAGTTAAATAGGACATTCTCAGTAATGTAGCACACATGGTCTGTTCCAGTGTGACTAGAGCTATCATTTGACACCGTTTCAATAGACAATGGAGCTTTTCTGCGATTTTTATGCACCCCCAGACAAATTTGACAAAGCTAAATTGAATTTACTACAAAAACGACCCAGTTTAGAGGGCTAAAAGCTAGTTAAATAGGACATTCTCAGTAATGTAGCACACATGGTCTGTTCCAGTGTGACTAGAGCTATCATTTGACACCGTTTCAATAGACAATGGAGCTTTTCTGCGATTTTTATGCACCCCCCAGACAAATTTGACAAACAAATCTAAATTGAATTTGATACAAAAACGACCCAGTTTAGAGGGCTAAAAGCTAGTTAAATAGGACATTCTCAGTAATGTAGCACACATGGTCTGTTCCAGTGTGACTAGAGCTATCATTTGACACCGTTTCAATAGACAATGGAGCTTTTCTGCATTTTTTATGCACCCCAAGACAAATTTGACAAACAAAGCTAAATTGAATTTACTACAAAAACGACCCAGTTTAGAGGGCTAAAATCTAGTTAAATAGGACATTCTCAGTAATGTAGCACACATGGTCTGTTCCAGTGTGACTAGAGCTATCATTTGACACCGTTTCAATAGACAATGGAGCTTTTCTGCATTTTTTCTGCACCCCCAGACAAATTTGACAAAGCTAAATTGAATTTACTACAAAAACGACCCAGTTTAGAGGGCTAAAAGCTAGTTAAATAGGACATTCTCACTAATGTAGCACACATGGTCTGTTCCAGTGTGACTAGAGCTATCATTTGACACCGTTTCAATAGACAATGGAGCTTTTCTGCGATTTTTATGCACCCTCAGACAAATTTGACAAACAAAGCTAAATTGAATTTGATACAAAAACGACCCAGTTTAGAGGGCTAAAAGCTAGTTAAATAGGACATTCTCAGTAATGTAGCACACATGGTCTGTTCCAGTGTGACTAGAGCTATCATTTGACACCGTTGTTACGTTCCCCAGTTTCTGTTGTGGTTTGTGTATTATCATGTATGTATTTCAGGAGATGGATTCCTGAAGTTCTCAACGAGCAGCTGATTGGGCAATCAACATTGATTGTTTGGAGAGCTGACCCCGCCCCCTCATCAGGACGCAGCTGTCTCCAATTACTAACTTCTTCTGAAGCTATATAAGCCCCAGTTCTGTTGTTCAGAAGAGGAGATGATTGCTGAGAGACAAGGCTAATGGCTGAGGGTTATAGCATGTTGGTTGTTTCCAAGAATTTTTGTATGTACTGTGTCCGTTGTTGCTGAGGGAGCTGATTGGTTGTGTGTGTCAATAGGATGCAGTGTTTTGATTATTGACTTACATTTGTGTAATTCTGTTTCATTTGTTCCCAAGGGGGGAAGGGGAAGGCACCTAGGGAGTGTTTAGGCAAGAGGCCCGCGGGCATACATATACCCGTAGTAGTTTGCTGTCTATGCACACTAGGAAAGACCTGGGCGGACCATCCCCTGTATTTTGGTTAGTGCACCAGGTGGTGCTAGATAGGTAAGTAGTGGGTAGTCAGGTAAGGTAGGAGAGGGGGCTTTGATATTTACTTTCTTTGCTTTGGTTCCGTCCAGCCCCTTTTTCCCAAACCTTACCACGTGAAGGAATAAATTCCCTGTTAACGGTATTCTCTGCCTATTCGTCATACTTGTTCACACCTACACTTCCCTACCTTATTCACAACAAGGAGAGTTGAGTTGTAGCAGGGTGTTGCGTTCCCTCTTTCTAGAGGCGTGCGTAACAACCGTTTCAATAGACAATGGAGCTTTTCTGCGATTTTTATGCACCCTCAGACAAATTTGACAAACAAAGCTAAATTGAATTTACTACAAAAACGACCCAGTTTAGAGGGCTAAAAGCTAGTTAAATAGGACATTCTCAGTAATGTAGCACACATGGTCTGTTCCAGTGTGACTAGAGCTATCATTTGACACCGTTTCAATAGACAATGGAGCTTTTCTGCATTTTTTCTGCACCCCAAGACAAATTTGACAAACAAAGCTAAATTGAATTTACTACAAAAACGACCCAGTTTAGAGGGCTAAAAGCTAGTTAAATAGGACATTCTCAGTAATGTAGCACACATGGTCTGTTCCAGTGTGACTAGAGCTATCATTTGACACCGTTTCAATAGACAATGGAGCTTTTCTGCGATTTTTATGCACCCTCAGACAAATTTGACAAACAAAGCTAAATTGAATTTGATACAAAAACGACCCAGTTTAGAGGGCTAAAAGCTAGTTAAATAGGACATTCTCAGTAATGTAGCACACATGGTCTTTTCCAGTGTGACTAGAGCTATCATTTGACACCGTTTCAATAGACAATGGAGCTTTTCTGCGATTTTTATGCACCCCCAGACAAATTTGACAAACAAAGCTAAATTGAATTTGATACAAAAACGACCCAGTTTAGAGGGCTAAAAGCTAGTTAAATAGAACATTCTCAGTAATGTAGCACTAGAGCTGTCATTTGACACCGTTTCAATAGACAATGGAGCTTTTCTGCGATTTTTATGCACCCTCAGACAAATTTGACAAACAAAGCTAAATTGAATTTACTACAAAAACGACCCAGTTTAGAGGGCTAAAAGCTAGTTAAATAGGACATTCTCAGTAATGTAGCACACATGGTCTGTTCCAGTGTGACTAGAGCTATCATTTGACACCGTTTCAATAGACAATGGAGCTTTTCTGCGATTTTTATGCACCCTCAGACAAATTTGACAAACAAAGCTAAATTGAATTTGATACAAAAACGACCCAGTTTAGAGTGCTAAAAGCTAGTTAAATTAGACATTCTCAGTAATGTAGCACACATGGTCTGTTCCAGTGTGACTAGAGCTATCATTTGACACCGTTTCAGTAGACAATGGAGCTTTTCTGCGATTTTTATGCACCCTCAGACAAATTTGACAAACAAAGCTAAATTGAATTTGATACAAAAACGACCCAGTTTAGAGGGCTAAAAGCTAGTTAAATAGGACATTCTCAGTAATGTAGCACACATGGTCTGTTCCAGTGTGACTAGAGCTATCATTTGACACCGTTGTTACGTTCCCCAGTTTCTGTTGTGGTTTGTGTATTATCATGTATGTATTTCAGGAGATGGATTCCTGAAGTTCTCAACGAGCAGCTGATTGGGCAATCAACATTGATTGTTTGGAGAGCTGACCCCGCCCCCTCATCAGGACGCAGCTGTCTCCAATTACTAACTTCTTCTGAAGCTATATAAGCCCCAGTTCTGTTGTTCAGAAGAGGAGATGATTGCTGAGAGACAAGGCTAATGGCTGAGGGTTATAGCATGTTGGTTGTTTCCAAGAATTTTTGTATGTACTGTGTCCGTTGTTGCTGAGGGAGCTGATTGGTTGTGTGTGTCAATAGGATGCAGTGTTTTGATTATTGACTTACATTTGTGTAATTCTGTTTCATTTGTTCCCAAGGGGGGAAGGGGAAGGCACCTAGGGAGTGTTTAGGCAAGAGGCCCGCGGGCATACATATACCCGTAGTAGTTTGCTGTCTATGCACACTAGGAAAGACCTGGGCGGACCATCCCCTGTATTTTGGTTAGTGCACCAGGTGGTGCTAGATAGGTAAGTAGTGGGTAGTCAGGTAAGGTAGGAGAGGGGGCTTTGATATTTACTTTCTTTGCTTTGGTTCCGTCCAGCCCCTTTTTCCCAAACCTTACCACGTGAAGGAATAAATTCCCTGTTAACGGTATTCTCTGCCTATTCGTCATACTTGTTCACACCTACACTTCCCTACCTTATTCACAACAAGGAGAGTTGAGTTGTAGCAGGGTGTTGCGTTCCCTCTTTCTAGAGGCGTGCGTAACAACCGTTTCAATAGACAATGGAGCTTTTCTGCGATTTTTATGCACCCTCAGACAAATTTGACAAACAAAGCTAAATTGAATTTACTACAAAAACGACCCAGTTTAGAGGGCTAAAAGCTAGTTAAATAGGACATTCTCAGTAATGTAGCACACATGGTCTGTTCCAGTGTGACTAGAGCTATCATTTGACACCGTTTCAATAGACAATGGAGCTTTTCTGCATTTTTTCTGCACCCCAAGACAAATTTGACAAACAAAGCTAAATTGAATTTACTACAAAAACGACCCAGTTTAGAGGGCTAAAAGCTAGTTAAATAGGACATTCTCAGTAATGTAGCACACATGGTCTGTTCCAGTGTGACTAGAGCTATCATTTGACACCGTTTCAATAGACAATGGAGCTTTTCTGCGATTTTTATGCACCCTCAGACAAATTTGACAAACAAAGCTAAATTGAATTTGATACAAAAACGACCCAGTTTAGAGGGCTAAAAGCTAGTTAAATAGGACATTCTCAGTAATGTAGCACACATGGTCTTTTCCAGTGTGACTAGAGCTATCATTTGACACCGTTTCAATAGACAATGGAGCTTTTCTGCGATTTTTATGCACCCCCAGACAAATTTGACAAACAAAGCTAAATTGAATTTGATACAAAAACGACCCAGTTTAGAGGGCTAAAAGCTAGTTAAATAGAACATTCTCAGTAATGTAGCACTAGAGCTGTCATTTGACACCGTTTCAATAGACAATGGAGCTTTTCTGCGATTTTTATGCACCCTCAGACAAATTTGACAAACAAAGCTAAATTGAATTTACTACAAAAACGACCCAGTTTAGAGGGCTAAAAGCTAGTTAAATAGGACATTCTCAGTAATGTAGCACACATGGTCTGTTCCAGTGTGACTAGAGCTATCATTTGACACCGTTTCAATAGACAATGGAGCTTTTCTGCGATTTTTATGCACCCTCAGACAAATTTGACAAACAAAGCTAAATTGAATTTGATACAAAAACGACCCAGTTTAGAGTGCTAAAAGCTAGTTAAATTAGACATTCTCAGTAATGTAGCACACATGGTCTGTTCCAGTGTGACTAGAGCTATCATTTGACACCGTTTCAGTAGACAATGGAGCTTTTCTGCGATTTTTATGCACCCTCAGACAAATTTGACAAACAAAGCTAAATTGAATTTGATAAAAAAAACGACCCAGTTTAGAGGGCTAAAAGCTAGTTAAATAGGACATTCTCAGTAATGTAGCACACATGGTCTGTTCCAGTGTGACTAGAGCTATCATTTGACACCGTTTCAATAGACAATGGAGCTTTTCTGCATTTTTTATGCACCCCAAGACAAATTTGACAAACAAAGCTAAATTGAATTTACTACAAAAACGACCCAGTTTAGAGGGCTAAAAGCTAGTTAAATAGGACATTCTCAGTAATGTAGCACACATGGTCTGTTCCAGTGTGAATAGAGCTATCATTTGACAACGTTTCAATAGACAATGGAGCTTTTCTGCGATTTTTATGCACCCTCAGACAAATTTGACAAACAAAGCTAAATTGAATTTACTACAAAAACGACCCAGTTTAGAGGGCTAAAAGCTAGTTAAATAGGACATTCTCACTAATGTAGCACACATGGTCTGTTCCAGTGTGACTAGAGCTATCATTTGACACCGTTTCAATAGACAATGGAGCTTTTCTGCGATTTTTATGCACCCTCAGACAAATTTGACAAACAAAGCTAAATTGAATTTGATACAAAAACGACCCAGTTTAGAGTGCTAAAAGCTAGTTAAATTAGACATTCTCAGTAATGTAGCACACATGGTCTGTTCCAGTGTGACTAGAGCTATCATTTGACACCGTTTCAGTAGACAATGGAGCTTTTCTGCGATTTTTATGCACCCTCAGACAAATTTGACAAACAAAGCTAAATTGAATTTGATAAAAAAAACGACCCAGTTTAGAGGGCTAAAAGCTAGTTAAATAGGACATTCTCAGTAATGTAGCACACATGGTCTGTTCCAGTGTGACTAGAGCTATCATTTGACACCGTTTCAATAGACAATGGAGCTTTTCTGCATTTTTTATGCACCCCAAGACAAATTTGACAAACAAAGCTAAATTGAATTTACTACAAAAACGACCCAGTTTAGAGGGCTAAAAGCTAGTTAAATAGGACATTCTCAGTAATGTAGCACACATGGTCTGTTCCAGTGTGAATAGAGCTATCATTTGACAACGTTTCAATAGACAATGGAGCTTTTCTGCGATTTTTATGCACCCTCAGACAAATTTGACAAACAAAGCTAAATTGAATTTACTACAAAAACGACCCAGTTTAGAGGGCTAAAAGCTAGTTAAATAGGACATTCTCACTAATGTAGCACACATGGTCTGTTCCAGTGTGACTAGAGCTATCATTTGACACCGTTTCAATAGACAATGGAGCTTTTCTGCATTTTTTATGCACCCCCAGACAAATTTGACAAACAAAGCTAAATTGAATTTACTACAAAAACGACCCAGTTTAGAGGGCTAAAAGCTAGTTAAATTGGACATTCTCAGTAATGTAGCACACATGGTCTGTTCCAGTTTGACTAGAGCTATCATTTGACACCGTTTCAATAGACAATGGAGCTTTTCTGCGATTTTTATGCACCCCCAGACAAATTTGACAAAGCTAAATTGAATTTACTACAAAAACGACCCAGTTTAGAGGGCTAAAAGCTAGTTAAATAGGACATTCTCAGTAATGTAGCACACATGGTCTGTTCCAGTGTGACTAGAGCTATGATTTGACATCGTTTCAATAGACAATGGAGCTTTTCTGCGATTTTTATGCACCCCCAGACAAATTTGACAAACAAAGCTAAATTGAATTTGATACAAAAACGACCCAGTTTAGAGGGCTAAAAGCTAGTTAAATAGGACATTCTCAGTAATGTAGCACACATGGTCTGTTCCAGTGTGACTAGAGCTGTCATTTGACACCGTTTCAATAGACAATGGAGCTTTTCTGCGTTTTTTATGCACCCTCAGACAAATTTGACAAACAAAGCTAAATTGAATTTACTACAAAAACGACCCAGTTTAGAGGGCTAAAAGCTAGTTAAATAGGACATTCTCAGTAATGTAGCACACATGGTCTGTTCCAGTGTGACTAGAGCTATCATTTGACACCGTTTCAATAGACAATGGAGCTTTTCTGCGATTTTTATGCACCCTCAGACAAATTTGACAAACAAAGCTAAATTGAATTTGATACAAAAACGACCCAGTTTAGAGGGCTAAAAGCTAGTTAAATTGGACATTCTCAGTAATGTAGCACACATGGTCTGTTCCAGTTTGACTAGAGCTATCATTTGACACCGTTTCAATAGACAATGGAGCTTTTCTGCGATTTTTATGCACCCCCAGACAAATTTGACAAAGCTAAATTGAATTTACTACAAAAACGACCCAGTTTAGAGGGCTAAAAGCTAGTTAAATAGGACATTCTCAGTAATGTAGCACACATGGTCTGTTCCAGTGTGACTAGAGCTATCATTTGACACCGTTTCAATAGACAATGGAGCTTTTCTGCATTTTTTATGCACCCCCAGACAAATTTGACAAACAAAGCTAAATTGAATTTACTACAAAAACGACCCAGTTTAGTGGGCTAAAAGCTAGTTAAATTGGACATTCTCAGTAATGTAGCACACATGGTCTGTTCCAGTTTGACTAGAGCTATCATTTGACACCGTTTCAATAGACAATGGAGCTTTTCTGCGATTTTTATGCACCCCCAGACAAATTTGACAAAGCTAAATTGAATTTACTACAAAAACGACCCAGTTTAGAGGGCTAAAAGCTAGTTAAATAGGACATTCTCACTAATGTAGCACACATGGTCTGTTCCAGTGTGACTAGAGCTATCATTTGACATCGTTTCAATAGACAATGGAGCTTTTCTGCGATTTTTATGCACCCTCAGACAAATTTGACAAACAAAGCTAAATTGAATTTACTACAAAAACGACCCAGTTTAGAGGGCTAAAAGCTAGTTAAATAGGACATTCTCAGTAATGTAGCACACATGGTCTGTTCCAGTGTGACTAGAGCTATCATTTGACACCGTTTCAATAGACAATGGAGCTTTTCTGCGATTTTTATGCACCCTCAGACAAATTTGACAAACAAAGCTAAATTGAATTTACTACAAAAACGACCCAGTTTAGAGGGCTAAAAGCTAGTTAAATAGGACATTCTCACTAATGTAGCACACATGGTCTGTTCCAGTGTGACTAGAGCTATCATTTGACACCGTTTCAATAGACAATGGAGCTTTTCTGCGATTTTTATGCACCCTCAGACAAATTTGACAAACAAAGCTAAATTGAATTTACTACAAAAACGACCCAGTTTAGAGGGCTAAAAGCTAGTTAAATAGGACATTCTCAGTAATGTAGCACACATGGTCTGTTCCAGTTTGACTAGAGCTATCATTTGACACCGTTTCAATAGACAATGGAGCTTTTCTGCGATTTTTATGCACCCCAAGACAAATTTGACAAAGCTAAATTGAATTTACTACAAAAACGACCCAGTTTAGAGGGCTAAAAGCTAGTTAAATAGGACATTCTCAGTAATGTAGCACACATGGTCTGTTCCAGTGTGACTAGAGCTATGATTTGACATCGTTTCAATAGACAATGGAGCTTTTCTGCGATTTTTATGCACCCCCAGACAAATTTGACAAACAAAGCTAAATTGAATTTGATACAAAAACGACCCAGTTTAGAGGGCTAAAAGCTAGTTAAATAGGACATTCTCAGTAATGTAGCACACATGGTCTGTTCCAGTGTGACTAGAGCTGTCATTTGACACCGTTTCAATAGACAATGGAGCTTTTCTGCGTTTTTTATGCACCCTCAGACAAATTTGACAAACAAAGCTAAATTGAATTTACTACAAAAACGACCCAGTTTAGAGGGCTAAAAGCTAGTTAAATAGGACATTCTCAGTAATGTAGCACACATGGTCTGTTCCAGTGTGACTAGAGCTATCATTTGACACCGTTTCAATAGACAATGGAGCTTTTCTGCGATTTTTATGCACCCTCAGACAAATTTGACAAACAAAGCTAAATTGAATTTGATACAAAAACGACCCAGTTTAGAGGGCTAAAAGCTAGTTAAATTGGACATTCTCAGTAATGTAGCACACATGGTCTGTTCCAGTTTGACTAGAGCTATCATTTGACACCGTTTCAATAGACAATGGAGCTTTTCTGCGATTTTTATGCACCCCCAGACAAATTTGACAAAGCTAAATTGAATTTACTACAAAAACGACCCAGTTTAGAGGGCTAAAAGCTAGTTAAATAGGACATTCTCAGTAATGTAGCACACATGGTCTGTTCCAGTGTGACTAGAGCTATCATTTGACACCGTTTCAATAGACAATGGAGCTTTTCTGCATTTTTTATGCACCCCCAGACAAATTTGACAAACAAAGCTAAATTGAATTTACTACAAAAACGACCCAGTTTAGTGGGCTAAAAGCTAGTTAAATTGGACATTCTCAGTAATGTAGCACACATGGTCTGTTCCAGTTTGACTAGAGCTATCATTTGACACCGTTTCAATAGACAATGGAGCTTTTCTGCGATTTTTATGCACCCCCAGACAAATTTGACAAAGCTAAATTGAATTTACTACAAAAACGACCCAGTTTAGAGGGCTAAAAGCTAGTTAAATAGGACATTCTCACTAATGTAGCACACATGGTCTGTTCCAGTGTGACTAGAGCTATCATTTGACATCGTTTCAATAGACAATGGAGCTTTTCTGCGATTTTTATGCACCCTCAGACAAATTTGACAAACAAAGCTAAATTGAATTTACTACAAAAACGACCCAGTTTAGAGGGCTAAAAGCTAGTTAAATAGGACATTCTCAGTAATGTAGCACACATGGTCTGTTCCAGTGTGACTAGAGCTATCATTTGACACCGTTTCAATAGACAATGGAGCTTTTCTGCGATTTTTATGCACCCTCAGACAAATTTGACAAACAAAGCTAAATTGAATTTACTACAAAAACGACCCAGTTTAGAGGGCTAAAAGCTAGTTAAATAGGACATTCTCAGTAATGTAGCACACATGGTCTGTTCCAGTGTGACTAGAGCTATCATTTGACACCGTTTCAATAGACAATGGAGCTTTTCTGCGATTTTTATGCACCCTCAGACAAATTTGACAAACAAAGCTAAATTGAATTTACTACAAAAACGACCCAGTTTAGAGGGCTAAAAGCTAGTTAAATAGGACATTCTCAGTAATGTAGCACACATGGTCTGTTCCAGTTTGACTAGAGCTATCATTTGACACCGTTTCAATAGACAATGGAGCTTTTCTGCGATTTTTATGCACCCCAAGACAAATTTGACAAAGCTAAATTGAATTTACTACAAAAACGACCCAGTTTAGAGGGCTAAAAGCTAGTTAAATAGGACATTCTCAGTAATGTAGCACACATGGTCTGTTCCAGTGTGACTAGAGCTATCATTTGACACCGTTTCAATAGACAATGGAGCTTTTCTGCGATTTTTATGCACCCCCAGACAAATTTGACAAACAAAGCTAAATTGAATTTGATATAAAAAAAAACGACCCAGTTTAGAGGGCTAAAAGCTAGTTAAATAGGACATTCTCAGTAATGTAGCACACATGGTCTGTTCCAGTGTGACTAGAGCTATCTTTTGACACCGTTTCAATAGACAATGGAGCTTTTCTGCGATTTTTATGCACCCCCAGACAAATTTGACAAACAAAGCGAAATTGAATTTACTACAAAAACGACCCAGTTTAGAGGGCTAAAAGCTAGTTAAATAGGACATTCTCAGTAATGTAGCACACATGGTCTGTTCCCGTGTGACTAGAGCTATCATTTGACACCGTTTCAATAGAAAATGGAGCTTTTCTGCGATTTTTATGCACCTCTCAGACAAATTTGACAAATAAAGCTAAATTGAATTTACTACAAAAACGACCCAGTTTAGAGGGCTAAAAGCTAGTTAAATAGGACATTCTCAGTAATGTAGCACACATGGTCTGTTCCAGAGTGACTAGAGCTATCATTTGACACCGTTTCAATAGAAAATGGAGCTTTTCTGCGATTTTTATGCACCCTCAGACAAATTTGACAAACAAAGCTAAATTGAATTTGATACAAAAACAACCCAGTTTAGAGGGCTAAAAGCTAGTTAAATAGGACATTCTCAGTAATGTAGCACACATGGTCTGTTCCAGTGTGACTAGAGCTATCATTTGACACCGTTTCAATAGACAATGGAGCTTTTCTGCGATTTTTATGCACCCCCAGACAAATTTGACAAACAAAGCGAAATTGAATTTACTACAAAAACGACCCAGTTTAGAGGGCTAAAAGCTAGTTAAATAGGACATTCTCAGTAATGTAGCACACATGGTCTGTTCCAGTGTGACTAGAGCTATCATTTGACACCGTTTCAATAGACAATGGAGCTTTTCTGCGATTTTTCTGCACCCCCAGACAAATTTGACAAACAAAGCGAAATTGAATTTACTACAAAAACGACCCAGTTTAGAGGGCTAAAAGCTAGTTAAATAGGACATTCTCAGTAATGTAGCACACATGGTCTGTTCCAGTGTGACTAGAGCTATCATTTGACACCGTTTCAATAGAAAATGGAGCTTTTCTGCGATTTTTATGCACCCTCAGACAAATTTGACAAATAAAGCGAAATTGAATTTACTACAAAAACGACCCAGTTTAGAGGGCTAAAAGCTAGTTAAATAGGACATTCTCAGTAATGTAGCACACATGGTCTGTTCCAGAGTGACTAGAGCTATCATTTGACACCGTTTCAATAGAAAATGGAGCTTTTCTGCGATTTTTATGCACCCTGAGACAAATTTGACAAACAAAGCGAAATTGAATTTACTACAAAAACGACACAGTTTAGAGGGCTAAAAGCTAGTTAAATAGGACATTCTCAGTAATGTAGCACACATGGTCTGTTCCAGTGTGACTAGAGCTATCATTTGACACCGTTTCAATAGACAATGGAGCTTTTCTGCGATTTTTATGCACCCCCAGACAAATTTGACAAACAAAGCGAAATTGAATTTACTACAAAAACGACCCAGTTTAGAGGGCTAAAAGCTAGTTAAATAGGACATTCTCAGTAATGTAGCACACATGGTCTGTTCCAGTGTGACTAGAGCTATCATTTGACACCGTTTCAATAGAAAATGGAGCTTTTCTGCGATTTTTATGCACCCCCAGACAAATTTGACAAACAAAGCGAAATTGAATTTACTACAAAAACGACACAGTTTAGAGGGCTAAAAGCTAGTTAAATAGGACATTCTCAGTAATGTAGCACACATGGTCTGTTCCAGTGTGACTTGAGCTATCTTTTGACACCGTTTCAATAGACAATGGAGCTTTTCTGCGATTTTTATGCACCCCCAGACAAATTTGACAAACAAAGCGAAATTGAATTTACTACAAAAACGACCCAGTTTAGAGGGCTAAAAGCTAGTTAAATAGGACATTCTCAGTAATGTAGCACACATGGTCTGTTCCAGTGTGACTTGAGCTATCTTTTGACACCGTTTCAATAGACAATGGAGCTTTTCTGCGATTTTTATGCACCCCCAGACAAATTTGACAAACAAAGCGAAATTGAATTTACTACAAAAACGACCCAGTTTAGAGGGCTAAAAGCTAGTTAAATAGGACATTCTCAGTAATGTAGCACACATGGTCTGTTCCAGTGTGACTTGAGCTATCTTTTGACACCGTTTCAATAGACAATGGAGCTTTTCTGCGATTTTTATGCACCCTCAGACAAATTTGACAAACAAAGCGAAATTGAATTTACTACAAAAACGACCCAGTTTAGAGGGCTAAAAGCTAGTTAAATAGGACATTCTCAGTAATGTAGCACACATGGTCTGTTCCAGTGTGACTAGAGCTATCATTTGACACCGTTTCAATAGAAAATGGAGCTTTTCTGCGATTTTTATGCACCCTCAGACAAATTTGACAAACAAAGCGAAATTGAATTTACTACAAAAACGACACAGTTTAGAGGGCTAAAAGCTAGTTAAATAGGACATTCTCAGTAATGTAGCACACATGGTCTGTTCCAGTGTGACTTGAGCTATCTTTTGACACCGTTTCAATAGACAATGGAGCTTTTCTGCGATTTTTATGCACCCCCAGACAAATTTGACAAACAAAGCGAAATTGAATTTACTACAAAAACGACCCAGTTTAGAGGGCTAAAAGCTAGTTAAATAGGACATTCTCAGTAATGTAGCACACATGGTCTGTTCCAGTGTGACTAGAGCTATCATTTGACACCGTTTCAATAGACAATGGAGCTTTTCTGCGCTTTTTATGCACTCCCAGACAAATTTGACAAACAAAGCGAAATTGAATTTACTACAAAAACGACCCAGTTTAGAGGGCTAAAAGCTAGTTAAATAGGACATTCTCAGTAATGTAGCACACATGGTCTGTTCCAGTGTGACTAGAGCTATCATTTGACACCGTTTCAATAGAAAATGGAGCTTTTCTGCGATTTTTATGCACCCTCAGACAAATTTGACAAATAAAGCTAAATTGAATTTACTACAAAAACGACCCAGTTTAGAGGGCTAAAAGCTAGTTAAATAGGACATTCTCAGTAATGTAGCACACATGGTCTGTTCCAGTGTGACTAGAGCTATCATTTGACACCGTTTCAATAGACAATGGAGCTTTTCTGCGCTTTTTATGCACCCCCAGACAAATTTGACAAACAAAGCGAAATTGAATTTACTACAAAAACGACCCAGTTTAGAGGGCTAAAAGCTAGTTAAATAGGACATTCTCAGTAATGTAGCACACATGGTCTGTTCCAGTGTGACTAGAGCTATCATTTGACACCGTTTCAATAGAAAATGGAGCTTTTCTGCGATTTTTATGCACCCTCAGACAAATTTGACAAACAAAGCGAAATTGAATTTACTACAAAAACGACACAGTTTAGAGGGCTAAAAGCTAGTTAAATAGGACATTCTCAGTAATGTAGCACACATGGTCTGTTCCAGTGTGACTTGAGCTATCTTTTGACACCGTTTCAATAGAAAATGGAGCTTTTCTGCGATTTTTATGCACCCTCAGACAAATTTGACAAACAAAGCGAAATTGAATTTACTACAAAAACGACCCAGTTTAGAGGGCTAAAAGCTAGTTAAATAGGACATTCTCAGTAATGTAGCACACATGGTCTGTTCCAGTGTGACTAGAGCTATCATTTGACACCGTTTCAATAGAAAATGGAGCTTTTCTGCGATTTTTATGCACCCTCAGACAAATTTGACAAATAAAGCTAAATTGAATTTACTACAAAAACGACCCAGTTTAGAGGGCTAAAAGCTAGTTAAATAGGACATTCTCAGTAATGTAGCACACATGGTCTGTTCCAGTGTGACTAGAGCTATCATTTGACACCGTTTCAATAGAAAATGGAGCTTTTCTGCGATTTTTATGCACCCTCAGACAAATTTGACAAACAAAGCTAAATTGAATTTACTACAAAAACGACCCAGTTTAGAGGGCTAAAAGCTAGTTAAATAGGACATTCTCAGTAATGTAGCACACATGGTCTGTTCCAGTGTGACTAGAGCTATCATTTGACACCGTTTCAATAGACAATGGAGCTTTTCTGCGCTTTTTATGCACCCCCAGACAAATTTGACAAACAAAGCGAAATTGAATTTACTACAAAAACGACCCAGTTTAGAGGGCTAAAAGCTAGTTAAATAGGACATTCTCAGTAATGTAGCACACATGGTCTGTTCCAGTGTGACTAGAGCTATCATTTGACACCGTTTCAATAGAAAATGGAGCTTTTCTGCGATTTTTATGCACCCTCAGACAAATTTGACAAACAAAGCGAAATTGAATTTACTACAAAAACGACCCAGTTTAGAGGGCTAAAAGCTAGTTAAATAGGACATTCTCAGTAATGTAGCACACATGGTCTGTTCCAGTGTGACTTGAGCTATCTTTTGACACCGTTTCAATAGACAATGGAGCTTTTCTGCGATTTTTATGCACCCCCAGACAAATTTGACAAACAAAGCGAAATTGAATTTACTACAAAAACGACCCAGTTTAGAGGGCTAAAAGCTAGTTAAATAGGACATTCTCAGTAATATGTAGCACACATGGTCTGTTCCAGTGTGACTAGAGCTATCATTTGACACCGTTTCAATAGAAAATGGAGCTTTTCTGCGATTTTTATGCACCCTCAGACAAATTTGACAAACAAAGCTAAATTGAATTTACTACAAAAACGACCCAGTTTAGAGGGCTAAAAGCTAGTTAAATAGGACATTCTCAGTAATGTAGCACACATGGTCTGTTCCAGTGTGACTAGAGCTATCATTTGACACCGTTTCAATAGACAATGGAGCTTTTCTGCGATTTTTATGCACCCCCAGACAAATTTGACAAACAAAGCGAAATTGAATTTACTACAAAAACGACCCAGTTTAGAGGGCTAAAAGCTAGTTAAATAGGACATTCTCAGTAATGTAGCACACATGGTCTGTTCCAGTGTGACTAGAGCTATCATTTGACACCGTTTCAATAGAAAATGGAGCTTTTCTGCGATTTTTATGCACCCTCAGACAAATTTGACAAACAAAGCGAAATTGAATTTACTACAAAAACGACCCAGTTTAGAGGGCTAAAAGCTAGTTAAATAGGACATTCTCAGTAATGTAGCACACATGGTCTGTTCCAGTGTGACTAGAGCTATCATTTGACACCGTTTCAATAGAAAATGGAGCTTTTCTGCGATTTTTATGCACCCTCAGACAAATTTGACAAATAAAGCTAAATTGAATTTACTACAAAAACGACCCAGTTTAGAGGGCTAAAAGCTAGTTAAATAGGACATTCTCAGTAATATGTAGCACACATGGTCTGTTCCAGTGTGACTAGAGCTATCATTTGACACCGTTTCAATAGAAAATGGAGCTTTTCTGCGATTTTTATGCACCCTCAGACAAATTTGACAAATAAAGCTAAATTGAATTTACTACAAAAACGACCCAGTTTAGAGGGCTAAAAGCTAGTTAAATAGGACATTCTCAGTAATGTAGCACACATGGTCTGTTCCAGTGTGACTAGAGCTATCATTTGACACCGTTTCAATAGAAAATGGAGCTTTTCTGCGATTTTTATGCACCCTCAGACAAATTTGACAAACAAAGCTAAATTGAATTTACTACAAAAACGACCCAGTTTAGAGGGCTAAAAGCTAGTTAAATAGGACATTCTCAGTAATGTAGCACACATGGTCTGTTCCAGAGTGACTAGAGCTATCATTTGACACCGTTTCAATAGAAAATGGAGCTTTTCTGCGATTTTTATGCACCCTGAGACAAATTTGACAAACAAAGCGAAATTGAATTTACTACAAAAACGACACAGTTTAGAGGGCTAAAAGCTAGTTAAATAGGACATTCTCAGTAATGTAGCACACATGGTCTGTTCCAGTGTGACTAGAGCTATCATTTGACACCGTTTCAATAGACAATGGAGCTTTTCTGCGATTTTTATGCACCCCCAGACAAATTTGACAAACAAAGCGAAATTGAATTTACTACAAAAACGACCCAGTTTAGAGGGCTAAAAGCTAGTTAAATAGGACATTCTCAGTAATATGTAGCACACATGGTCTGTTCCAGTGTGACTAGAGCTATCATTTGACACCGTTTCAATAGAAAATGGAGCTTTTCTGCGATTTTTATGCACCCTCAGACAAATTTGACAAACAAAGCTAAATTGAATTTACTACAAAAACGACCCAGTTTAGAGGGCTAAAAGCTAGTTAAATAGGACATTCTCAGTAATGTAGCACACATGGTCTGTTCCAGTGTGACTAGAGCTATCATTTGACACCGTTTCAATAGACAATGGAGCTTTTCTGCGATTTTTATGCACCCCCAGACAAATTTGACAAACAAAGCGAAATTGAATTTACTACAAAAACGACCCAGTTTAGAGGGCTAAAAGCTAGTTAAATAGGACATTCTCAGTAATGTAGCACACATGGTCTGTTCCAGTGTGACTAGAGCTATCATTTGACACCGTTTCAATAGAAAATGGAGCTTTTCTGCGATTTTTATGCACCCCCAGACAAATTTGACAAACAAAGCGAAATTGAATTTACTACAAAAACGACACAGTTTAGAGGGCTAAAAGCTAGTTAAATAGGACATTCTCAGTAATGTAGCACACATGGTCTGTTCCAGTGTGACTTGAGCTATCTTTTGACACCGTTTCAATAGACAATGGAGCTTTTCTGCGATTTTTATGCACCCCCAGACAAATTTGACAAACAAAGCGAAATTGAATTTACTACAAAAACGACCCAGTTTAGAGGGCTAAAAGCTAGTTAAATAGGACATTCTCAGTAATGTAGCACACATGGTCTGTTCCAGTGTGACTTGAGCTATCTTTTGACACCGTTTCAATAGACAATGGAGCTTTTCTGCGATTTTTATGCACCCCCAGACAAATTTGACAAACAAAGCGAAATTGAATTTACTACAAAAACGACCCAGTTTAGAGGGCTAAAAGCTAGTTAAATAGGACATTCTCAGTAATGTAGCACACATGGTCTGTTCCAGTGTGACTTGAGCTATCTTTTGACACCGTTTCAATAGACAATGGAGCTTTTCTGCGATTTTTATGCACCCTCAGACAAATTTGACAAACAAAGCGAAATTGAATTTACTACAAAAACGACCCAGTTTAGAGGGCTAAAAGCTAGTTAAATAGGACATTCTCAGTAATGTAGCACACATGGTCTGTTCCAGTGTGACTAGAGCTATCATTTGACACCGTTTCAATAGACAATGGAGCTTTTCTGCGATTTTTATGCACTCCCAGACAAATTTGACAAACAAAGCGAAATTGAATTTACTACAAAAACGACCCAGTTTAGAGGGCTAAAAGCTAGTTAAATAGGACATTCTCAGTAATGTAGCACACATGGTCTGTTCCAGTGTGACTAGAGCTATCATTTGACACCGTTTCAATAGAAAATGGAGCTTTTCTGCGATTTTTATGCACCCTCAGACAAATTTGACAAATAAAGCTAAATTGAATTTACTACAAAAACGACCCAGTTTAGAGGGCTAAAAGCTAGTTAAATAGGACATTCTCAGTAATGTAGCACACATGGTCTGTTCCAGTGTGACTAGAGCTATCATTTGACACCGTTTCAATAGAAAATGGAGCTTTTCTGCGATTTTTATGCACCCTCAGACAAATTTGACAAACAAAGCTAAATTGAATTTACTACAAAAACGACCCAGTTTAGAGGGCTAAAAGCTAGTTAAATAGGACATTCTCAGTAATGTAGCACACATGGTCTGTTCCAGTGTGACTAGAGCTATCATTTGACACCGTTTCAATAGACAATGGAGCTTTTCTGCGCTTTTTATGCACCCCCAGACAAATTTGACAAACAAAGCGAAATTGAATTTACTACAAAAACGACCCAGTTTAGAGGGCTAAAAGCTAGTTAAATAGGACATTCTCAGTAATGTAGCACACATGGTCTGTTCCAGTGTGACTAGAGCTATCATTTGACACCGTTTCAATAGAAAATGGAGCTTTTCTGCGATTTTTATGCACCCTCAGACAAATTTGACAAACAAAGCGAAATTGAATTTACTACAAAAACGACCCAGTTTAGAGGGCTAAAAGCTAGTTAAATAGGACATTCTCAGTAATGTAGCACACATGGTCTGTTCCAGTGTGACTAGAGCTATCATTTGACACCGTTTCAATAGAAAATGGAGCTTTTCTGCGATTTTTATGCACCCTCAGACAAATTTGACAAATAAAGCTAAATTGAATTTACTACAAAAACGACCCAGTTTAGAGGGCTAAAAGCTAGTTAAATAGGACATTCTCAGTAATGTAGCACACATGGTCTGTTCCAGTGTGACTAGAGCTATCATTTGACACCGTTTCAATAGAAAATGGAGCTTTTCTGCGATTTTTATGCACCCTCAGACAAATTTGACAAACAAAGCTAAATTGAATTTACTACAAAAACGACCCAGTTTAGAGGGCTAAAAGCTAGTTAAATAGGACATTCTCAGTAATGTAGCACACATGGTCTGTTCCAGAGTGACTAGAGCTATCATTTGACACCGTTTCAATAGAAAATGGAGCTTTTCTGCGATTTTTATGCACCCTCAGACAAATTTGACAAACAAAGCGAAATTGAATTTACTACAAAAACGACCCAGTTTAGAGGGCTAAAAGCTAGTTAAATAGGACATTCTCAGTAATGTAGCACACATGGTCTGTTCCAGAGTGACTAGAGCTATCATTTGACACCGTTTCAATAGAAATGTAGCTTTTCTGCGATTTTTATGCACCCTGAGACAAATTTGACAAACAAAGCGAAATTGAATTTACTACAAAAACGACACAGTTTAGAGGGCTAAAAGCTAGTTAAATAGGACATTCTCAGTAATGTAGCACACATGGTCTGTTCCAGTGTGACTAGAGCTATCATTTGACACCGTTTCAATAGACAATGGAGCTTTTCTGCGATTTTTATGCACCCCCAGACAAATTTGACAAACAAAGCGAAATTGAATTTACTACAAAAACGACCCAGTTTAGAGGGCTAAAAGCTAGTTAAATAGGACATTCTCAGTAATGTAGCACACATGGTCTGTTCCAGTGTGACTAGAGCTATCATTTGACACCGTTTCAATAGAAAATGGAGCTTTTCTGCGATTTTTATGCACCCCCAGACAAATTTGACAAACAAAGCGAAATTGAATTTACTACAAAAACGACACAGTTTAGAGGGCTAAAAGCTAGTTAAATAGGACATTCTCAGTAATGTAGCACACATGGTCTGTTCCAGTGTGACTTGAGCTATCTTTTGACACCGTTTCAATTAGACAATGGAGCTTTTCTGCGATTTTTATGCACCCCCAGACAAATTTGACAAACAAAGCGAAATTGAATTTACTACAAAAACGACCCAGTTTAGAGGGCTAAAAGCTAGTTAAATAGGACATTCTCAGTAATGTAGCACACATGGTCTGTTCCAGTGTGACTTGAGCTATCTTTTGACACCGTTTCAATAGACAATGGAGCTTTTCTGCGATTTTTATGCACCCCCAGACAAATTTGACAAACAAAGCGAAATTGAATTTACTACAAAAACGACCCAGTTTAGAGGGCTAAAAGCTAGTTAAATAGGACATTCTCAGTAATGTAGCACACATGGTCTGTTCCAGTGTGACTTGAGCTATCTTTTGACACCGTTTCAATAGACAATGGAGCTTTTCTGCGATTTTTATGCACCCTCAGACAAATTTGACAAACAAAGCGAAATTGAATTTACTACAAAAACGACCCAGTTTAGAGGGCTAAAAGCTAGTTAAATAGGACATTCTCAGTAATGTAGCACACATGGTCTGTTCCAGTGTGACTAGAGCTATCATTTGACACCGTTTCAATAGAAAATTGAGCTTTTCTGCGATTTTTATGCACCCTCAGACAAATTTGACAAACAAAGCTAAATTGAATTTACTACAAAAACGACACAGTTTAGAGGGCTAAAAGCTAGTTAAATAGGACATTCTCAGTAATGTAGCACACATGGTCTGTTCCAGTGTGACTTGAGCTATCTTTTGACACCGTTTCAATAGACAATGGAGCTTTTCTGCGATTTTTCTGCACCCCCAGACAAATTTGACAAACAAAGCGAAATTGAATTTACTACAAAAACGACCCAGTTTAGAGGGCTAAAAGCTAGTTAAATAGGACATTCTCAGTAATGTAGCACACATGGTCTGTTCCAGTGTGACTTGAGCTATCTTTTGACACCGTTTCAATAGACAATGGAGCTTTTCTGCGATTTTTATGCACCCTCAGACAAATTTGACAAACAAAGCGAAATTGAATTTACTACAAAAACGACACAGTTTAGAGGGCTAAAAGCTAGTTAAATAGGACATTCTCAGTAATGTAGCACACATGGTCTGTTCCAGTGTGACTTGAGCTATCTTTTGACACCGTTTCAATAGACAATGGAGCTTTTCTGCGATTTTTATGCACCCCCAGACAAATTTGACAAACAAAGCGAAATTGAATTTACTACAAAAACGACCCAGTTTAGAGGGCTAAAAGCTAGTTAAATAGGACATTCTCAGTAATGTAGCACACATGGTCTGTTCCAGTGTGACTAGAGCTATCATTTGACACCGTTTCAATAGACAATGGAGCTTTTCTGCGATTTTTATGCACTCCCAGACAAATTTGACAAACAAAGCGAAATTGAATTTACTACAAAAACGACCCAGTTTAGAGGGCTAAAAGCTAGTTAAATAGGACATTCTCAGTAATGTAGCACACATGGTCTGTTCCAGTGTGACTTGAGCTATCTTTTGACACCGTTTCAATAGACAATGGAGCTTTTCTGCGATTTTTATGCACCCCCAGACAAATTTGACAAACAAAGCGAAATTGAATTTACTACAAAAACGACCCAGTTTAGAGGGCTAAAAGCTAGTTAAATAGGACATTCTCAGTAATGTAGCACACATGGTCTGTTCCAGTGTGACTTGAGCTATCATTTGACACCGTTTCAATAGAAAATGGAGCTTTTCTGCGATTTTTATGCACCCCCAGACAAATTTGACAAACAAAGCGAAATTGAATTTACTACAAAAACGACCCAGTTTAGAGGGCTAAAAGCTAGTTAAATAGGACATTCTCAGTAATGTAGCACACATGGTCTGTTCCAGTGTGACTAGAGCTATCATTTGACACCGTTTCAATAGAAAATGGAGCTTTTCTGCGATTTTTATGCACCCTCAGACAAATTTGACAAACAAAGCTAAATTGAATTTACTACAAAAACGACCCAGTTTAGAGGGCTAAAAGCTAGTTAAATAGGACATTCTCAGTAATGTAGCACACATGGTCTGTTCCAGTGTGACTTGAGCTATCATTTGACACCGTTTCAATAGAAAATGGAGCTTTTCTGCGATTTTTATGCACCCTCAGACAAATTCGACAAATAAAGCTAAATTGAATTTACTACAAAAACGACCCAGTTTAGAGGGCTAAAAGCTAGTTAAATAGGACATTCTCAGTAATGTAGCACACATGGTCTGTTCCAGTGTGACTAGAGCTATCATTTGACACCGTTTCAATAGACAATGGAGCTTTTCTGCGCTTTTTATGCACCCCCAGACAAATTTGACAAACAAAGCTAAATTGAATTTACTACAAAAACGACCCAGTTTAGAGGGCTAAAAGCTAGTTAAATAGGACATTCTCAGTAATGTAGCACACATGGTCTGTTCCAGTGTGACTTGAGCTATCTTTTGACACCGTTTCAATAGACAATGGAGCTTTTCTGCGATTTTTATGCACCCCCAGACAAATTTGACAAACAAAGCGAAATTGAATTTACTACAAAAACGACCCAGTTTAGAGGGCTAAAAGCTAGTTAAATAGGACATTCTCAGTAATGTAGCACACATGGTCTGTTCCAGTGTGACTAGAGCTATCATTTGACACCGTTTCAATAGAAAATGGAGCTTTTCTGCGATTTTTATGCACCCTCAGACAAATTTGACAAACAAAGCTAAATTGAATTTACTACAAAAACGACACAGTTTAGAGGGCTAAAAGCTAGTTAAATAGGACATTCTCAGTAATGTAGCACACATGGTCTGTTCCAGTGTGACTTGAGCTATCTTTTGACACCGTTTCAATAGACAATGGAGCTTTTCTGCGATTTTTATGCACCCCCAGACAAATTTGACAAACAAAGCGAAATTGAATTTACTACAAAAACGACCCAGTTTAGAGGGCTAAAAGCTAGTTAAATAGGACATTCTCAGTAATGTAGCACACATGGTCTGTTCCAGTGTGACTAGAGCTATCATTTGACACCGTTTCAATAGACAATGGAGCTTTTCTGCGATTTTTATGCACCCCCAGACAAATTTGACAAACAAAGCGAAATTGAATTTACTACAAAAACGACCCAGTTTAGAGGGCTAAAAGCTAGTTAAATAGGACATTCTCAGTAATGTAGCACACATGGTCTGTTCCAGTGTGACTAGAGCTATCATTTGACACCGTTTCAATAGAAAATGGAGCTTTTCTGCGATTTTTATGCACCCCCAGACAAATTTGACAAACAAAGCGAAATTGAATTTACTACAAAAACGACACAGTTTAGAGGGCTAAAAGCTAGTTAAATAGGACATTCTCAGTAATGTAGCACACATGGTCTGTTCCAGTGTGACTTGAGCTATCTTTTGACACCGTTTCAATAGACAATGGAGCTTTTCTGCGATTTTTATGCACCCCCAGACAAATTTGACAAACAAAGCGAAATTGAATTTACTACAAAAACGACCCAGTTTAGAGGGCTAAAAGCTAGTTAAATAGGACATTCTCAGTAATGTAGCACACATGGTCTGTTCCAGTGTGACTTGAGCTATCTTTTGACACCGTTTCAATAGACAATGGAGCTTTTCTGCGATTTTTATGCACCCCCAGACAAATTTGACAAACAAAGCGAAATTGAATTTACTACAAAAACGACCCAGTTTAGAGGGCTAAAAGCTAGTTAAATAGGACATTCTCAGTAATGTAGCACACATGGTCTGTTCCAGTGTGACTTGAGCTATCTTTTGACACCGTTTCAATAGACAATGGAGCTTTTCTGCGATTTTTATGCACCCTCAGACAAATTTGACAAACAAAGCGAAATTGAATTTACTACAAAAACGACCCAGTTTAGAGGGCTAAAAGCTAGTTAAATAGGACATTCTCAGTAATGTAGCACACATGGTCTGTTCCAGTGTGACTAGAGCTATCATTTGACACCGTTTCAATAGAAAATGGAGCTTTTCTGCGATTTTTATGCACCCTCAGACAAATTTGACAAACAAAGCTAAATTGAATTTACTACAAAAACGACACAGTTTAGAGGGCTAAAAGCTAGTTAAATAGGACATTCTCAGTAATGTAGCACACATGGTCTGTTCCAGTGTGACTTGAGCTATCTTTTGACACCGTTTCAATAGACAATGGAGCTTTTCTGCGATTTTTATGCACCCCCAGACAAATTTGACAAACAAAGCGAAATTGAATTTACTACAAAAACGACCCAGTTTAGAGGGCTAAAAGCTAGTTAAATAGGACATTCTCAGTAATGTAGCACACATGGTCTGTTCCAGTGTGACTAGAGCTATCATTTGACACCGTTTCAATAGACAATGGAGCTTTTCTGCGATTTTTATGCACTCCCAGACAAATTTGACAAACAAAGCGAAATTGAATTTACTACAAAAACGACCCAGTTTAGAGGGCTAAAAGCTAGTTAAATAGGACATTCTCAGTAATGTAGCACACATGGTCTGTTCCAGTGTGACTTGAGCTATCTTTTGACACCGTTTCAATAGACAATGGAGCTTTTCTGCGATTTTTATGCACCCTCAGACAAATTTGACAAACAAAGCGAAATTGAATTTACTACAAAAACGACCCAGTTTAGAGGGCTAAAAGCTAGTTAAATAGGACATTCTCAGTAATGTAGCACACATGGTCTGTTCCAGTGTGACTAGAGCTATCATTTGACACCGTTTCAATAGAAAATGGAGCTTTTCTGCGATTTTTATGCACCCTCAGACAAATTTGACAAACAAAGCTAAATTGAATTTACTACAAAAACGACACAGTTTAGAGGGCTAAAAGCTAGTTAAATAGGACATTCTCAGTAATGTAGCACACATGGTCTGTTCCAGTGTGACTTGAGCTATCTTTTGACACCGTTTCAATAGACAATGGAGCTTTTCTGCGATTTTTATGCACCCCCAGACAAATTTGACAAACAAAGCGAAATTGAATTTACTACAAAAACGACCCAGTTTAGAGGGCTAAAAGCTAGTTAAATAGGACATTCTCAGTAATGTAGCACACATGGTCTGTTCCAGTGTGACTAGAGCTATCATTTGACACCGTTTCAATAGACAATGGAGCTTTTCTGCGATTTTTATGCACTCCCAGACAAATTTGACAAACAAAGCGAAATTGAATTTACTACAAAAACGACCCAGTTTAGAGGGCTAAAAGCTAGTTAAATAGGACATTCTCAGTAATGTAGCACACATGGTCTGTTCCAGAGTGACTAGAGCTATCATTTGACACCGTTTCAATAGAAAATGGAGCTTTTCTGCGATTTTTATGCACCCTCAGACAAATTTGACAAACAAAGCGAAATTGAATTTACTACAAAAACGACCCAGTTTAGAGGGCTAAAAGCTAGTTAAATAGGACATTCTCAGTAATGTAGCACACATGGTCTGTTCCAGTGTGACTAGAGCTATCATTTGACACCGTTTCAATAGAAAATGGAGCTTTTCTGCGATTTTTATGCACCCTCAGACAAATTTGACAAACAAAGCTAAATTGAATTTACTACAAAAACGACACAGTTTAGAGGGCTAAAAGCTAGTTAAATAGGACATTCTCAGTAATGTAGCACACATGGTCTGTTCCAGTGTGACTTGAGCTATCTTTTGACACCGTTTCAATAGACAATGGAGCTTTTCTGCGATTTTTATGCACTCCCAGACAAATTTGACAAACAAAGCGAAATTGAATTTACTACAAAAACGACCCAGTTTAGAGGGCTAAAAGCTAGTTAAATAGGACATTCTCAGTAATGTAGCACACATGGTCTGTTCCAGTGTGACTTGAGCTATCTTTTGACACCGTTTCAATAGACAATGGAGCTTTTCTGCGATTTTTATGCACCCCCAGACAAATTTGACAAACAAAGCGAAATTGAATTTACTACAAAAACGACCCAATTTAGAGGGCTAAAAGCTAGTTAAATAGGACATTCTCAGTAATGTAGCACACATGGTCTGTTCCAGTGTGACTTGAGCTATCTTTTGACACCGTTTCAATAGACAATGGAGCTTTTCTGCGATTTTTATGCACCCTCAGACAAATTTGACAAACAAAGCGAAATTGAATTTACTACAAAAACGACACAGTTTAGAGGGCTAAAAGCTAGTTAAATAGGACATTCTCAGTAATGTAGCACACATGGTCTGTTCCAGTGTGACTTGAGCTATCTTTTGACACCGTTTCAATAGACAATGGAGCTTTTCTGCGATTTTTATGCACCCCCAGACAAATTTGACAAACAAAGCGAAATTGAATTTACTACAAAAACGACCCAGTTTAGAGGGCTAAAAGCTAGTTAAATAGGACATTCTCAGTAATGTAGCACACATGGTCTGTTCCAGAGTGACTAGAGCTATCATTTGACACCGTTTCAATAGAAAATGGAGCTTTTCTGCGATTTTTATGCACCCTCAGACAAATTTGACAAACAAAGCGAAATTGAATTTACTACAAAAACGACCCAGTTTAGAGGGCTAAAAGCTAGTTAAATAGGACATTCTCAGTAATGTAGCACACATGGTCTGTTCCAGTGTGACTTGAGCTATCTTTTGACACCGTTTCAATAGACAATGGAGCTTTTCTGCGATTTTTATGCACCCCCAGACAAATTTGACAAACAAAGCGAAATTGAATTTACTACAAAAACGACCCAGTTTAGAGGGCTAAAAGCTAGTTAAATAGGACATTCTCAGTAATGTAGCACACATGGTCTGTTCCAGTGTGACTAGAGCTATCATTTGACACCGTTTCAATAGAAAATGGAGCTTTTCTGCGATTTTTATGCACCCTCAGACAAATTCGACAAATAAAGCTAAATTGAATTTACTACAAAAACGACCCAGTTTAGAGGGCTAAAAGCTAGTTAAATAGGACATTCTCAGTAATGTAGCACACATGGTCTGTTCCAGTGTGACTAGAGCTATCATTTGACACCGTTTCAATAGAAAATGGAGCTTTTCTGCGATTTTTATGCACCCTCAGACAAATTTGACAAACAAAGCTAAATTGAATTTACTACAAAAACGACCCAGTTTAGAGGGCTAAAAGCTAGTTAAATAGGACATTCTCAGTAATGTAGCACACATGGTCTGTTCCAGTGTGACTAGAGCTATCATTTGACACCGTTTCAATAGAAAATGGAGCTTTTCTGCGATTTTTATGCACCCTCAGACAAATTTGACAAACAAAGCTAAATTGAATTTACTACAAAAACGACACAGTTTAGATGGCTAAAAGCTAGTTAAATAGGACATTCTCAGTAATGTAGCACACATGGTCTGTTCCAGTGTGACTTGAGCTATCTTTTGACACCGTTTCAATAGACAATGGAGCTTTTCTGCGATTTTTATGCACTCCCAGACAAATTTGACAAACAAAGCGAAATTGAATTTACTACAAAAACGACCCAGTTTAGAGGGCTAAAAGCTAGTTAAATAGGACATTCTCAGTAATGTAGCACACATGGTCTGTTCCAGTGTGACTTGAGCTATCTTTTGACACCGTTTCAATAGACAATGGAGCTTTTCTGCGATTTTTATGCACCCCCAGACAAATTTGACAAACAAAGCGAAATTGAATTTACTACAAAAACGACCCAATTTAGAGGGCTAAAAGCTAGTTAAATAGGACATTCTCAGTAATGTAGCACACATGGTCTGTTCCAGTGTTACTTGAGCTATCTTTTGACACCGTTTCAATAGACAATGGAGCTTTTCTGCGATTTTTATGCACCCTCAGACAAATTTGACAAACAAAGCGAAATTGAATTTACTACAAAAACGACACAGTTTAGAGGGCTAAAAGCTAGTTAAATAGGACATTCTCAGTAATGTAGCACACATGGTCTGTTCCAGTGTGACTTGAGCTATCTTTTGACACCGTTTCAATAGACAATGGAGCTTTTCTGCGATTTTTATGCACCCCCAGACAAATTTGACAAACAAAGCGAAATTGAATTTACTACAAAAACGACCCAGTTTAGAGGGCTAAAAGCTAGTTAAATAGGACATTCTCAGTAATGTAGCACACATGGTCTGTTCCAGTGTGACTTGAGCTATCTTTTGACACCGTTTCAATAGACAATGGAGCTTTTCTGCGATTTTTATGCACCCTCAGACAAATTTGACAAACAAAGCGAAATTGAATTTACTACAAAAACGACCCAGTTTAGAGGGCTAAAAGCTAGTTAAATAGGACATTCTCAGTAATGTAGCACACATGGTCTGTTCCAGTGTGACTAGAGCTATCATTTGACACCGTTTCAATAGAAAATGGAGCTTTTCTGCGATTTTTATGCACCCTCAGACAAATTTGACAAACAAAGCTAAATTGAATTTACTACAAAAACGACACAGTTTAGAGGGCTAAAAGCTAGTTAAATAGGACATTCTCAGTAATGTAGCACACATGGTCTGTTCCAGTGTGACTTGAGCTATCTTTTGACACCGTTTCAATAGACAATGGAGCTTTTCTGCGATTTTTATGCACCCCCAGACAAATTTGACAAACAAAGCGAAATTGAATTTACTACAAAAACGACCCAGTTTAGAGGGCTAAAAGCTAGTTAAATAGGACATTCTCAGTAATGTAGCACACATGGTCTGTTCCAGTGTGACTAGAGCTATCATTTGACACCGTTTCAATAGACAATGGAGCTTTTCTGCGATTTTTATGCACTCCCAGACAAATTTGACAAACAAAGCGAAATTGAATTTACTACAAAAACGACCCAGTTTAGAGGGCTAAAAGCTAGTTAAATAGGACATTCTCAGTAATGTAGCACACATGGTCTGTTCCAGAGTGACTAGAGCTATCATTTGACACCGTTTCAATAGAAAATGGAGCTTTTCTGCGATTTTTATGCACCCTCAGACAAATTTGACAAACAAAGCGAAATTGAATTTACTACAAAAACGACCCAGTTTAGAGGGCTAAAAGCTAGTTAAATAGGACATTCTCAGTAATGTAGCACACATGGTCTGTTCCAGTGTGACTAGAGCTATCATTTGACACCGTTTCAATAGAAAATGGAGCTTTTCTGCGATTTTTATGCACCCTCAGACAAATTTGACAAACAAAGCTAAATTGAATTTACTACAAAAACGACACAGTTTAGAGGGCTAAAAGCTAGTTAAATAGGACATTCTCAGTAATGTAGCACACATGGTCTGTTCCAGTGTGACTTGAGCTATCTTTTGACACCGTTTCAATAGACAATGGAGCTTTTCTGCGATTTTTATGCACTCCCAGACAAATTTGACAAACAAAGCGAAATTGAATTTACTACAAAAACGACCCAGTTTAGAGGGCTAAAAGCTAGTTAAATAGGACATTCTCAGTAATGTAGCACACATGGTCTGTTCCAGTGTGACTTGAGCTATCTTTTGACACCGTTTCAATAGACAATGGAGCTTTTCTGCGATTTTTATGCACCCCCAGACAAATTTGACAAACAAAGCGAAATTGAATTTACTACAAAAACGACCCAATTTAGAGGGCTAAAAGCTAGTTAAATAGGACATTCTCAGTAATGTAGCACACATGGTCTGTTCCAGTGTGACTTGAGCTATCTTTTGACACCGTTTCAATAGACAATGGAGCTTTTCTGCGATTTTTATGCACCCTCAGACAAATTTGACAAACAAAGCGAAATTGAATTTACTACAAAAACGACACAGTTTAGAGGGCTAAAAGCTAGTTAAATAGGACATTCTCAGTAATGTAGCACACATGGTCTGTTCCAGAGTGACTAGAGCTATCATTTGACACCGTTTCAATAGAAAATGGAGCTTTTCTGCGATTTTTATGCACCCTCAGACAAATTTGACAAACAAAGCGAAATTGAATTTACTACAAAAACGACCCAGTTTAGAGGGCTAAAAGCTAGTTAAATAGGACATTCTCAGTAATGTAGCACACATGGTCTGTTCCAGTGTGACTTGAGCTATCTTTTGACACCGTTTCAATAGACAATGGAGCTTTTCTGCGATTTTTATGCACCCCCAGACAAATTTGACAAACAAAGCGAAATTGAATTTACTACAAAAACGACCCAGTTTAGAGGGCTAAAAGCTAGTTAAATAGGACATTCTCAGTAATGTAGCACACATGGTCTGTTCCAGTGTGACTAGAGCTATCATTTGACACCGTTTCAATAGAAAATGGAGCTTTTCTGCGATTTTTATGCACCCTCAGACAAATTCGACAAATAAAGCTAAATTGAATTTACTACAAAAACGACCCAGTTTAGAGGGCTAAAAGCTAGTTAAATAGGACATTCTCAGTAATGTAGCACACATGGTCTGTTCCAGTGTGACTAGAGCTATCATTTGACACCGTTTCAATAGAAAATGGAGCTTTTCTGCGATTTTTATGCACCCTCAGACAAATTTGACAAACAAAGCTAAATTGAATTTACTACAAAAACGACCCAGTTTAGAGGGCTAAAAGCTAGTTAAATAGGACATTCTCAGTAATGTAGCACACATGGTCTGTTCCAGTGTGACTTGAGCTATCTTTTGACACCGTTTCAATAGACAATGGAGCTTTTCTGCGATTTTTATGCACCCCCAGACAAATTTGACAAACAAAGCGAAATTGAATTTACTACAAAAACGACCCAGTTTAGAGGGCTAAAAGCTAGTTAAATAGGACATTCTCAGTAATGTAGCACACATGGTCTGTTCCAGTGTGACTAGAGCTATCATTTGACACCGTTTCAATAGAAAATGGAGCTTTTCTGCGATTTTTATGCACCCTCAGACAAATTCGACAAATAAAGCTAAATTGAATTTACTACAAAAACGACCCAGTTTAGAGGGCTAAAAGCTAGTTAAATAGGACATTCTCAGTAATGTAGCACACATGGTCTGTTCCAGTGTGACTAGAGCTATCATTTGACACCGTTTCAATAGAAAATGGAGCTTTTCTGCGATTTTTATGCACCCTCAGACAAATTTGACAAACAAAGCTAAATTGAATTTACTACAAAAACGACCCAGTTTAGAGGGCTAAAAGCTAGTTAAATAGGACATTCTCAGTAATGTAGCACACATGGTCTGTTCCAGTGTGACTAGAGCTATCATTTGACACCGTTTCAATAGAAAATGGAGCTTTTCTGCGATTTTTATGCACCCTCAGACAAATTTGACAAACAAAGCTAAATTGAATTTACTACAAAAACGACACAGTTTAGAGGGCTAAAAGCTAGTTAAATAGGACATTCTCAGTAATGTAGCACACATGGTCTGTTCCAGTGTGACTTGAGCTATCTTTTGACACCGTTTCAATAGACAATGGAGCTTTTCTGCGATTTTTATGCACTCCCAGACAAATTTGACAAACAAAGCGAAATTGAATTTACTACAAAAACGACCCAGTTTAGAGGGCTAAAAGCTAGTTAAATAGGACATTCTCAGTAATGTAGCACACATGGTCTGTTCCAGTGTGACTTGAGCTATCTTTTGACACCGTTTCAATAGACAATGGAGCTTTTCTGCGATTTTTATGCACCCCCAGACAAATTTGACAAACAAAGCGAAATTGAATTTACTACAAAAACGACCCAATTTAGAGGGCTAAAAGCTAGTTAAATAGGACATTCTCAGTAATGTAGCACACATGGTCTGTTCCAGTGTTACTTGAGCTATCTTTTGACACCGTTTCAATAGACAATGGAGCTTTTCTGCGATTTTTATGCACCCTCAGACAAATTTGACAAACAAAGCGAAATTGAATTTACTACAAAAACGACACAGTTTAGAGGGCTAAAAGCTAGTTAAATAGGACATTCTCAGTAATGTAGCACACATGGTCTGTTCCAGTGTGACTTGAGCTATCTTTTGACACCGTTTCAATAGACAATGGAGCTTTTCTGCGATTTTTATGCACCCCCAGACAAATTTGACAAACAAAGCGAAATTGAATTTACTACAAAAACGACCCAGTTTAGAGGGCTAAAAGCTAGTTAAATAGGACATTCTCAGTAATGTAGCACACATGGTCTGTTCCAGTGTGACTTGAGCTATCTTTTGACACCGTTTCAATAGACAATGGAGCTTTTCTGCGATTTTTATGCACCCTCAGACAAATTTGACAAACAAAGCGAAATTGAATTTACTACAAAAACGACCCAGTTTAGAGGGCTAAAAGCTAGTTAAATAGGACATTCTCAGTAATGTAGCACACATGGTCTGTTCCAGTGTGACTAGAGCTATCATTTGACACCGTTTCAATAGAAAATGGAGCTTTTCTGCGATTTTTATGCACCCTCAGACAAATTTGACAAACAAAGCTAAATTGAATTTACTACAAAAACGACACAGTTTAGAGGGCTAAAAGCTAGTTAAATAGGACATTCTCAGTAATGTAGCACACATGGTCTGTTCCAGTGTGACTTGAGCTATCTTTTGACACCGTTTCAATAGACAATGGAGCTTTTCTGCGATTTTTATGCACCCCCAGACAAATTTGACAAACAAAGCGAAATTGAATTTACTACAAAAACGACCCAGTTTAGAGGGCTAAAAGCTAGTTAAATAGGACATTCTCAGTAATGTAGCACACATGGTCTGTTCCAGTGTGACTAGAGCTATCATTTGACACCGTTTCAATAGACAATGGAGCTTTTCTGCGATTTTTATGCACTCCCAGACAAATTTGACAAACAAAGCGAAATTGAATTTACTACAAAAACGACCCAGTTTAGAGGGCTAAAAGCTAGTTAAATAGGACATTCTCAGTAATGTAGCACACATGGTCTGTTCCAGAGTGACTAGAGCTATCATTTGACACCGTTTCAATAGAAAATGGAGCTTTTCTGCGATTTTTATGCACCCTCAGACAAATTTGACAAACAAAGCGAAATTGAATTTACTACAAAAACGACCCAGTTTAGAGGGCTAAAAGCTAGTTAAATAGGACATTCTCAGTAATGTAGCACACATGGTCTGTTCCAGTGTGACTAGAGCTATCATTTGACACCGTTTCAATAGAAAATGGAGCTTTTCTGCGATTTTTATGCACCCTCAGACAAATTTGACAAACAAAGCTAAATTGAATTTACTACAAAAACGACACAGTTTAGAGGGCTAAAAGCTAGTTAAATAGGACATTCTCAGTAATGTAGCACACATGGTCTGTTCCAGTGTGACTTGAGCTATCTTTTGACACCGTTTCAATAGACAATGGAGCTTTTCTGCGATTTTTATGCACTCCCAGACAAATTTGACAAACAAAGCGAAATTGAATTTACTACAAAAACGACCCAGTTTAGAGGGCTAAAAGCTAGTTAAATAGGACATTCTCAGTAATGTAGCACACATGGTCTGTTCCAGTGTGACTTGAGCTATCTTTTGACACCGTTTCAATAGACAATGGAGCTTTTCTGCGATTTTTATGCACCCCCAGACAAATTTGACAAACAAAGCGAAATTGAATTTACTACAAAAACGACCCAATTTAGAGGGCTAAAAGCTAGTTAAATAGGACATTCTCAGTAATGTAGCACACATGGTCTGTTCCAGTGTGACTTGAGCTATCTTTTGACACCGTTTCAATAGACAATGGAGCTTTTCTGCGATTTTTATGCACCCTCAGACAAATTTGACAAACAAAGCGAAATTGAATTTACTACAAAAACGACACAGTTTAGAGGGCTAAAAGCTAGTTAAATAGGACATTCTCAGTAATGTAGCACACATGGTCTGTTCCAGAGTGACTAGAGCTATCATTTGACACCGTTTCAATAGAAAATGGAGCTTTTCTGCGATTTTTATGCACCCTCAGACAAATTTGACAAACAAAGCGAAATTGAATTTACTACAAAAACGACCCAGTTTAGAGGGCTAAAAGCTAGTTAAATAGGACATTCTCAGTAATGTAGCACACATGGTCTGTTCCAGTGTGACTTGAGCTATCTTTTGACACCGTTTCAATAGACAATGGAGCTTTTCTGCGATTTTTATGCACCCCCAGACAAATTTGACAAACAAAGCGAAATTGAATTTACTACAAAAACGACCCAGTTTAGAGGGCTAAAAGCTAGTTAAATAGGACATTCTCAGTAATGTAGCACACATGGTCTGTTCCAGTGTGACTAGAGCTATCATTTGACACCGTTTCAATAGAAAATGGAGCTTTTCTGCGATTTTTATGCACCCTCAGACAAATTCGACAAATAAAGCTAAATTGAATTTACTACAAAAACGACCCAGTTTAGAGGGCTAAAAGCTAGTTAAATAGGACATTCTCAGTAATGTAGCACACATGGTCTGTTCCAGTGTGACTAGAGCTATCATTTGACACCGTTTCAATAGAAAATGGAGCTTTTCTGCGATTTTTATGCACCCTCAGACAAATTTGACAAACAAAGCTAAATTGAATTTACTACAAAAACGACCCAGTTTAGAGGGCTAAAAGCTAGTTAAATAGGACATTCTCAGTAATGTAGCACACATGGTCTGTTCCAGTGTGACTAGAGCTATCATTTGACACCGTTTCAATAGAAAATGGAGCTTTTCTGCGATTTTTATGCACCCTCAGACAAATTTGACAAACAAAGCTAAATTGAATTTACTACAAAAACGACACAGTTTAGAGGGCTAAAAGCTAGTTAAATAGGACATTCTCAGTAATGTAGCACACATGGTCTGTTCCAGTGTGACTTGAGCTATCTTTTGACACCGTTTCAATAGACAATGGAGCTTTTCTGCGATTTTTATGCACTCCCAGACAAATTTGACAAACAAAGCGAAATTGAATTTACTACAAAAACGACCCAGTTTAGAGGGCTAAAAGCTAGTTAAATAGGACATTCTCAGTAATGTAGCACACATGGTCTGTTCCAGTGTGACTTGAGCTATCTTTTGACACCGTTTCAATAGACAATGGAGCTTTTCTGCGATTTTTATGCACCCCCAGACAAATTTGACAAACAAAGCGAAATTGAATTTACTACAAAAACGACCCAATTTAGAGGGCTAAAAGCTAGTTAAATAGGACATTCTCAGTAATGTAGCACACATGGTCTGTTCCAGTGTTACTTGAGCTATCTTTTGACACCGTTTCAATAGACAATGGAGCTTTTCTGCGATTTTTATGCACCCTCAGACAAATTTGACAAACAAAGCGAAATTGAATTTACTACAAAAACGACACAGTTTAGAGGGCTAAAAGCTAGTTAAATAGGACATTCTCAGTAATGTAGCACACATGGTCTGTTCCAGTGTGACTTGAGCTATCTTTTGACACCGTTTCAATAGACAATGGAGCTTTTCTGCGATTTTTATGCACCCCCAGACAAATTTGACAAACAAAGCGAAATTGAATTTACTACAAAAACGACCCAGTTTAGAGGGCTAAAAGCTAGTTAAATAGGACATTCTCAGTAATGTAGCACACATGGTCTGTTCCAGAGTGACTAGAGCTATCATTTCACACCGTTTCAATAGAAAATGGAGCTTTTCTGCGATTTTTATGCACCCTCAGACAAATTTGACAAACAAAGCGAAATTGAATTTACTACAAAAACGACCCAGTTTAGAGGGCTAAAAGCTAGTTAAATAGGACATTCTCAGTAATGTAGCACACATGGTCTGTTCCAGAGTGACTAGAGCTATCATTTGACACCGTTTCAATAGAAAATGGAGCTTTTCTGCGATTTTTATGCACCCTCAGACAAATTTGACAAACAAAGCGAAATTGAATTTACTACAAAAACGACCCAGTTTAGAGGGCTAAAAGCTAGTTAAATAGGACATTCTCAGTAATGTAGCACACATGGTCTGTTCCAGTGTGACTAGAGCTATCATTTGACACCGTTTCAATAGAAAATGGAGCTTTTCTGCGATTTTTATGCACCCTCAGACAAATTTGACAAACAAAGCTAAATTGAATTTACTACAAAAACGACACAGTTTAGAGGGCTAAAAGCTAGTTAAATAGGACATTCTCAGTAATGTAGCACACATGGTCTGTTCCAGTGTGACTTGAGCTATCTTTTGACACCGTTTCAATAGACAATGGAGCTTTTCTGCGATTTTTATGCACTCCCAGACAAATTTGACAAACAAAGCGAAATTGAATTTACTACAAAAACGACCCAATTTAGAGGGCTAAAAGCTAGTTAAATAGGACATTCTCAGTAATGTAGCACACATGGTCTGTTCCAGTGTGACTTGAGCTATCTTTTGACACCGTTTCAATAGACAATGGAGCTTTTCTGCGATTTTTATGCACCCTCAGACAAATTTGACAAACAAAGCGAAATTGAATTTACTACAAAAACGACACAGTTTAGAGGGCTAAAAGCTAGTTAAATAGGACATTCTCAGTAATGTAGCACACATGGTCTGTTCCAGTGTGACTTGAGCTATCTTTTGACACCGTTTCAATAGACAATGGAGCTTTTCTGCGATTTTTATGCACCCCCAGACAAATTTGACAAACAAAGCGAAATTGAATTTACTACAAAAACGACCCAATTTAGAGGGCTAAAAGCTAGTTAAATAGGACATTCTCAGTAATGTAGCACACATGGTCTGTTCCAGTGTGACTTGAGCTATCTTTTGACACCGTTTCAATAGACAATGGAGCTTTTCTGCGATTTTTATGCACCCTCAGACAAATTTGACAAACAAAGCGAAATTGAATTTACTACAAAAACGACACAGTTTAGAGGGCTAAAAGCTAGTTAAATAGGACATTCTCAGTAATGTAGCACACATGGTCTGTTCCAGTGTGACTTGAGCTATCTTTTGACACCGTTTCAATAGACAATGGAGCTTTTCTGCGATTTTTATGCACCCCCAGACAAATTTGACAAACAAAGCGAAATTGAATTTACTACAAAAACGACCCAGTTTAGAGGGCTAAAAGCTAGTTAAATAGGACATTCTCAGTAATGTAGCACACATGGTCTGTTCCAGTGTGACTAGAGCTATCATTTGACACCGTTTCAATAGAAAATGGAGCTTTTCTGCGATTTTTATGCACCCTCAGACAAATTTGACAAACAAAGCTAAATTGAATTTACTACAAAAACGACACAGTTTAGAGGGCTAAAAGCTAGTTAAATAGGACATTCTCAGTAATGTAGCACACATGGTCTGTTCCAGTGTGACTTGAGCTATCTTTTGACACCGTTTCAATAGACAATGGAGCTTTTCTGCGATTTTTATGCACTCCCAGACAAATTTGACAAACAAAGCGAAATTGAATTTACTACAAAAACGACCCAGTTTAGAGGGCTAAAAGCTAGTTAAATAGGACATTCTCAGTAATGTAGCACACATGGTCTGTTCCAGTGTGACTTGAGCTATCTTTTGACACCGTTTCAATAGACAATGGAGCTTTTCTGCGATTTTTATGCACCCCCAGACAAATTTGACAAACAAAGCGAAATTGAATTTACTACAAAAACGACCCAATTTAGAGGGCTAAAAGCTAGTTAAATAGGACATTCTCAGTAATGTAGCACACATGGTCTGTTCCAGTGTGACTTGAGCTATCTTTTGACACCGTTTCAATAGACAATGGAGCTTTTCTGCGATTTTTATGCACCCTCAGACAAATTTGACAAACAAAGCGAAATTGAATTTACTACAAAAACGACACAGTTTAGAGGGCTAAAAGCTAGTTAAATAGGACATTCTCAGTAATGTAGCACACATGGTCTGTTCCAGTGTGACTTGAGCTATCTTTTGACACCGTTTCAATAGACAATGGAGCTTTTCTGCGATTTTTATGCACCCCCAGACAAATTTGACAAACAAAGCGAAATTGAATTTACTACAAAAACGACCCAGTTTAGAGGGCTAAAAGCTAGTTAAATAGGACATTCTCAGTAATGTAGCACACATGGTCTGTTCCAGAGTGACTAGAGCTATCATTTGACACCGTTTCAATAGAAAATGGAGCTTTTCTGCGATTTTTATGCACCCTCAGACAAATTTGACAAACAAAGCGAAATTGAATTTACTACAAAAACGACCCAGTTTAGAGGGCTAAAAGCTAGTTAAATAGGACATTCTCAGTAATGTAGCACACATGGTCTGTTCCAGTGTGACTTGAGCTATCTTTTGACACCGTTTCAATAGACAATGGAGCTTTTCTGCGATTTTTATGCACCCCCAGACAAATTTGACAAACAAAGCGAAATTGAATTTACTACAAAAACGACCCAGTTTAGAGGGCTAAAAGCTAGTTAAATAGGACATTCTCAGTAATGTAGCACACATGGTCTGTTCCAGTGTGACTAGAGCTATCATTTGACACCGTTTCAATAGAAAATGGAGCTTTTCTGCGATTTTTATGCACCCTCAGACAAATTCGACAAATAAAGCTAAATTGAATTTACTACAAAAACGACCCAGTTTAGAGGGCTAAAAGCTAGTTAAATAGGACATTCTCAGTAATGTAGCACACATGGTCTGTTCCAGTGTGACTAGAGCTATCATTTGACACCGTTTCAATAGAAAATGGAGCTTTTCTGCGATTTTTATGCACCCTCAGACAAATTTGACAAACAAAGCTAAATTGAATTTACTACAAAAACGACCCAGTTTAGAGGGCTAAAAGCTAGTTAAATAGGACATTCTCAGTAATGTAGCACACATGGTCTGTTCCAGTGTGACTAGAGCTATCATTTGACACCGTTTCAATAGAAAATGGAGCTTTTCTGCGATTTTTATGCACCCTCAGACAAATTTGACAAACAAAGCTAAATTGAATTTACTACAAAAACGACACAGTTTAGAGGGCTAAAAGCTAGTTAAATAGGACATTCTCAGTAATGTAGCACACATGGTCTGTTCCAGTGTGACTTGAGCTATCTTTTGACACCGTTTCAATAGACAATGGAGCTTTTCTGCGATTTTTATGCACTCCCAGACAAATTTGACAAACAAAGCGAAATTGAATTTACTACAAAAACGACCCAGTTTAGAGGGCTAAAAGCTAGTTAAATAGGACATTCTCAGTAATGTAGCACACATGGTCTGTTCCAGTGTGACTTGAGCTATCTTTTGACACCGTTTCAATAGACAATGGAGCTTTTCTGCGATTTTTATGCACCCCCAGACAAATTTGACAAACAAAGCGAAATTGAATTTACTACAAAAACGACCCAATTTAGAGGGCTAAAAGCTAGTTAAATAGGACATTCTCAGTAATGTAGCACACATGGTCTGTTCCAGTGTTACTTGAGCTATCTTTTGACACCGTTTCAATAGACAATGGAGCTTTTCTGCGATTTTTATGCACCCTCAGACAAATTTGACAAACAAAGCGAAATTGAATTTACTACAAAAACGACACAGTTTAGAGGGCTAAAAGCTAGTTAAATAGGACATTCTCAGTAATGTAGCACACATGGTCTGTTCCAGTGTGACTTGAGCTATCTTTTGACACCGTTTCAATAGACAATGGAGCTTTTCTGCGATTTTTATGCACCCCCAGACAAATTTGACAAACAAAGCGAAATTGAATTTACTACAAAAACGACCCAGTTTAGAGGGCTAAAAGCTAGTTAAATAGGACATTCTCAGTAATGTAGCACACATGGTCTGTTCCAGAGTGACTAGAGCTATCATTTCACACCGTTTCAATAGAAAATGGAGCTTTTCTGCGATTTTTATGCACCCTCAGACAAATTTGACAAACAAAGCGAAATTGAATTTACTACAAAAACGACCCAGTTTTGAGGGCTAAAAGCTAGTTAAATAGGACATTCTCAGTAATGTAGCACACATGGTCTGTTCCAGTGTGACTTGAGCTATCTTTTGACACCGTTTCAATAGACAATGGAGCTTTTCTGCGATTTTTATGCACCCCCAGACAAATTTGACAAACAAAGCGAAATTGAATTTACTACAAAAACGACCCAGTGTAGAGGGCTAAAAGCTAGTTAAATAGGACATTCTCAGTAATGTAGCACACATGGTCTGTTCCAGTGTGACTAGAGCTATCATTTGACACCGTTTCAATAGAAAATGGAGCTTTTCTGCGATTTTTATGCACCCTCAGACAAATTCGACAAATAAAGCTAAATTGAATTTACTACAAAAACGACCCAGTTTAGAGGGCTAAAAGCTAGTTAAATAGGACATTCTCAGTAATGTAGCACACATGGTCTGTTCCAGTGTGACTAGAGCTATCATTTGACACCGTTTCAATAGAAAATGGAGCTTTTCTGCGATTTTTATGCACCCTCAGACAAATTTGACAAACAAAGCTAAATTGAATTTACTACAAAAACGACCCAGTTTAGAGGGCTAAAAGCTAGTTAAATAGGACATTCTCAGTAATGTAGCACACATGGTCTGTTCCAGTGTGACTTGAGCTATCTTTTGACACCGTTTCAATAGACAATGGAGCTTTTCTGCGATTTTTATGCACTCCCAGACAAATTTGACAAATAAAGCGAAATTGAATTTACTACAAAAACGACCCAGTTTAGAGGGCTAAAAGCTAGTTAAATAGGACATTCTCAGTAATGTAGCACACATGGTCTGTTCCAGTGTGACTTGAGCTATCTTTTGACACCGTTTCAATAGACAATGGAGCTTTTCTGCGATTTTTATGCACCCCCAGACAAATTTGACAAACAAAGCGAAATTGAATTTACTACAAAAACGACCCAGTTTAGAGGGCTAAAAGCTAGTTAAATAGGACATTCTCAGTAATGTAGCACACATGGTCTGTTCCAGTGTGACTTGAGCTATCTTTTGACACCGTTTCAATAGACAATGGAGCTTTTCTGCGATTTTTATGCACCCTCAGACAAATTTGACAAACAAAGCGAAATTGAATTTACTACAAAAACGACACAGTTTAGAGGGCTAAAAGCTAGTTAAATAGGACATTCTCAGTAATGTAGCACACATGGTCTGTTCCAGTGTGACTTGAGCTATCTTTTGACACCGTTTCAATAGACAATGGAGCTTTTCTGCGATTTTTATGCACCCCCAGACAAATTTGACAAACAAAGCGAAATTGAATTTACTACAAAAACGACCCAGTTTAGAGGGCTAAAAGCTAGTTAAATAGGACATTCTCAGTAATGTAGCACACATGGTCTGTTCCAGAGTGACTAGAGCTATCATTTGACACCGTTTCAATAGAAAATGGAGCTTTTCTGCGATTTTTATGCACCCTCAGACAAATTTGACAAACAAAGCGAAATTGAATTTACTACAAAAACGACCCAGTTTAGAGGGCTAAAAGCTAGTTAAATAGGACATTCTCAGTAATGTAGCACACATGGTCTGTTCCAGTGTGACTTGAGCTATCTTTTGACACCGTTTCAATAGACAATGGAGCTTTTCTGCGATTTTTATGCACCCCCAGACAAATTTGACAAACAAAGCGAAATTGAATTTACTACAAAAACGACCCAGTTTAGAGGGCTAAAAGCTAGTTAAATAGGACATTCTCAGTAATGTAGCACACATGGTCTGTTCCAGTGTGACTAGAGCTATCATTTGACACCGTTTCAATAGACAATGGAGCTTTTCTGCGATTTTTATGCACTCCCAGACAAATTTGACAAACAAAGCGAAATTGAATTTACTACAAAAACGACCCAGTTTAGAGGGCTAAAAGCTAGTTAAATAGGACATTCTCAGTAATGTAGCACACATGGTCTGTTCCAGTGTGACTAGAGCTATCATTTGACACCGTTTCAATAGAAAATGGAGCTTTTCTGCGATTTTTATGCACCCTCAGACAAATTTGACAAACAAAGCTAAATTGAATTTACTACAAAAACGACCCAGTTTAGAGGGCTAAAAGCTAGTTAAATAGGACATTCTCAGTAATGTAGCACACATGGTCTGTTCCAGTGTGACTTGAGCTATCTTTTGACACCGTTTCAATAGACAATGGAGCTTTTCTGCGATTTTTATGCACCCCCAGACAAATTTGACAAACAAAGCGAAATTGAATTTACTACAAAAACGACCCAGTTTAGAGGGCTAAAAGCTAGTTAAATAGGACATTCTCAGTAATGTAGCACACATGGTCTGTTCCAGTGTGACTAGAGCTATCATTTGACACCGTTTCAATAGAAAATGGAGCTTTTCTGCGATTTTTATGCACCCTCAGACAAATTCGACAAATAAAGCTAAATTGAATTTACTACAAAAACGACCCAGTTTAGAGGGCTAAAAGCTAGTTAAATAGGACATTCTCAGTAATGTAGCACACATGGTCTGTTCCAGTGTGACTTGAGCTATCTTTTGACACCGTTTCAATAGACAATGGAGCTTTTCTGCGATTTTTATGCACCCCCAGACAAATTTGACAAACAAAGCGAAATTGAATTTACTACAAAAACGACCCAGTTTAGAGGGCTAAAAGCTAGTTAAATAGGACATTCTCAGTAATGTAGCACACATGGTCTGTTCCAGTGTGACTAGAGCTATCATTTGACACCGTTTCAATAGAAAATGGAGCTTTTCTGCGATTTTTATGCACCCTCAGACAAATTTGACAAACAAAGCTAAATTGAATTTACTACAAAAACGACCCAGTTTAGAGGGCTAAAAGCTAGTTAAATAGGACATTCTCAGTAATGTAGCACACATGGTCTGTTCCAGTGTGACTTGAGCTATCATTTGACACCGTTTCAATAGAAAATGGAGCTTTTCTGCGATTTTTATGCACCCTCAGACAAATTCGACAAATAAAGCTAAATTGAATTTACTACAAAAACGACCCAGTTTAGAGGGCTAAAAGCTAGTTAAATAGGACATTCTCAGTAATGTAGCACACATGGTCTGTTCCAGTGTGACTAGAGCTATCATTTGACACCGTTTCAATAGAAAATGGAGCTTTTCTGCGATTTTTATGCACCCTCAGACAAATTCGACAAATAAAGCTAAATTGAATTTACTACAAAAACGACCCAGTTTAGAGGGCTAAAAGCTAGTTAAATAGGACATTCTCAGTAATGTAGCACACATGGTCTGTTCCAGTGTGACTAGAGCTATCATTTGACACCGTTTCAATAGAAAATGGAGCTTTTCTGCGATTTTTATGCACCCTCAGACAAATTTGACAAACAAAGCTAAATTGAATTTACTACAAAAACGACCCAGTTTAGAGGGCTAAAAGCTAGTTAAATAGGACATTCTCAGTAATGTAGCACACATGGTCTGTTCCAGTGTGACTTGAGCTATCTTTTGACACCGTTTCAATAGACAATGGAGCTTTTCTGCGATTTTTATGCACCCCCAGACAAATTTGACAAACAAAGCGAAATTGAATTTACTACAAAAACGACCCAGTTTAGAGGGCTAAAAGCTAGTTAAATAGGACATTCTCAGTAATGTAGCACACATGGTCTGTTCCAGTGTGACTTGAGCTATCTTTTGACACCGTTTCAATAGACAATGGAGCTTTTCTGCGATTTTTATGCACCCTCAGACAAATTTGACAAACAAAGCGAAATTGAATTTACTACAAAAACGACCCAGTTTAGAGGGCTAAAAGCTAGTTAAATAGGACATTCTCAGTAATGTAGCACACATGGTCTGTTCCAGTGTGACTTGAGCTATCTTTTGACACCGTTTCAATAGACAATGGAGCTTTTCTGCGATTTTTATGCACCCCCAGACAAATTTGACAAACAAAGCGAAATTGAATTTACTACAAAAACGACCCAGTTTAGAGGGCTAAAAGCTAGTTAAATAGGACATTCTCAGTAATGTAGCACACATGGTCTGTTCCAGTGTGACTAGAGCTATCATTTGACACCGTTTCAATAGACAATGGAGCTTTTCTGCGATTTTTATGCACTCCCAGACAAATTTGACAAACAAAGCGAAATTGAATTTACTACAAAAACGACCCAGTTTAGAGGGCTAAAAGCTAGTTAAATAGGACATTCTCAGTAATGTAGCACACATGGTCTGTTCCAGTGTGACTAGAGCTATCATTTGACACCGTTTCAATAGAAAATGGAGCTTTTCTGCGATTTTTATGCACCCTCAGACAAATTTGACAAATAAAGCTAAATTGAATTTACTACAAAAACGACCCAGTTTAGAGGGCTAAAAGCTAGTTAAATAGGACATTCTCAGTAATGTAGCACACATGGTCTGTTCCAGTGTGACTAGAGCTATCATTTGACACCGTTTCAATAGAAAATGGAGCTTTTCTGCGATTTTTATGCACCCTCAGACAAATTTGACAAACAAAGCTAAATTGAATTTACTACAAAAACGACCCAGTTTAGAGGGCTAAAAGCTAGTTAAATAGGACATTCTCAGTAATGTAGCACACATGGTCTGTTCCAGTGTGACTTGAGCTATCTTTTGACACCGTTTCAATAGACAATGGAGCTTTTCTGCGATTTTTATGCACCCCCAGACAAATTTGACAAACAAAGCGAAATTGAATTTACTACAAAAACGACCCAGTTTAGAGGGCTAAAAGCTAGTTAAATAGGACATTCTCAGTAATGTAGCACACATGGTCTGTTCCAGTGTGACTTGAGCTATCTTTTGACACCGTTTCAATAGACAATGGAGCTTTTCTGCGATTTTTATGCACCCTCAGACAAATTTGACAAACAAAGCGAAATTGAATTTACTACAAAAACGACACAGTTTAGAGGGCTAAAAGCTAGTTAAATAGGACATTCTCAGTAATGTAGCACACATGGTCTGTTCCAGTGTGACTAGAGCTATCATTTGACACCGTTTCAATAGAAAATGGAGCTTTTCTGCGATTTTTATGCACCCTCAGACAAATTTGACAAATAAAGCTAAATTGAATTTACTACAAAAACGACCCAGTTTAGAGGGCTAAAAGCTAGTTAAATAGGACATTCTCAGTAATGTAGCACACATGGTCTGTTCCAGTGTGACTAGAGCTATCATTTGACACCGTTTCAATAGAAAATGGAGCTTTTCTGCGATTTTTATGCACCCTCAGACAAATTTGACAAACAAAGCTAAATTGAATTTACTACAAAAACGACCCAGTTTAGAGGGCTAAAAGCTAGTTAAATAGGACATTCTCAGTAATGTAGCACACATGGTCTGTTCCAGTGTGACTTGAGCTATCTTTTGACACCGTTTCAATAGACAATGGAGCTTTTCTGCGATTTTTATGCACCCCCAGACAAATTTGACAAACAAAGCGAAATTGAATTTACTACAAAAACGACCCAGTTTAGAGGGCTAAAAGCTAGTTAAATAGGACATTCTCAGTAATGTAGCACACATGGTCTGTTCCAGTGTGACTTGAGCTATCTTTTGACACCGTTTCAATAGACAATGGAGCTTTTCTGCGATTTTTATGCACCCTCAGACAAATTTGACAAACAAAGCGAAATTGAATTTACTACAAAAACGACCCAGTTTAGAGGGCTAAAAGCTAGTTAAATAGGACATTCTCAGTAATGTAGCACACATGGTCTGTTCCAGTGTGACTAGAGCTATCATTTGACACCGTTTCAATAGAAAATGGAGCTTTTCTGCGATTTTTATGCACCCTCAGACAAATTTGACAAACAAAGCTAAATTGAATTTACTACAAAAACGACCCAGTTTAGAGGGCTAAAAGCTAGTTAAATAGGACATTCTCAGTAATGTAGCACACATGGTCTGTTCCAGTGTGACTTGAGCTATCATTTGACACCGTTTCAATAGAAAATGGAGCTTTTCTGCGATTTTTATGCACCCTCAGACAAATTCGACAAATAAAGCTAAATTGAATTTACTACAAAAACGACCCAGTTTAGAGGGCTAAAAGCTAGTTAAATAGGACATTCTCAGTAATGTAGCACACATGGTCTGTTCCAGTGTGACTAGAGCTATCATTTGACACCGTTTCAATAGAAAATGGAGCTTTTCTGCGATTTTTATGCACCCTCAGACAAATTTGACAAACAAAGCTAAATTGAATTTACTACAAAAACGACCCAGTTTAGAGGGCTAAAAGCTAGTTAAATAGGACATTCTCAGTAATGTAGCACACATGGTCTGTTCCAGTGTGACTTGAGCTATCATTTGACACCGTTTCAATAGAAAATGGAGCTTTTCTGCGATTTTTATGCACCCTCAGACAAATTCGACAAATAAAGCTAAATTGAATTTACTACAAAAACGACCCAGTTTAGAGGGCTAAAAGCTAGTTAAATAGGACATTCTCAGTAATGTAGCACACATGGTCTGTTCCAGTGTGACTAGAGCTATCATTTGACACCGTTTCAATAGAAAATGGAGCTTTTCTGCGATTTTTATGCACCCTCAGACAAATTTGACAAACAAAGCTAAATTGAATTTACTACAAAAACGACCCAGTTTAGAGGGCTAAAAGCTAGTTAAATAGGACATTCTCAGTAATGTAGCACACATGGTCTGTTCCAGTGTGACTTGAGCTATCATTTGACACCGTTTCAATAGAAAATGGAGCTTTTCTGCGATTTTTATGCACCCTCAGACAAATTCGACAAATAAAGCTAAATTGAATTTACTACAAAAACGACCCAGTTTAGAGGGCTAAAAGCTAGTTAAATAGGACATTCTCAGTAATGTAGCACACATGGTCTGTTCCAGTGTGACTAGAGCTATCATTTGACACCGTTTCAATAGAAAATGGAGCTTTTCTGCGATTTTTATGCACCCTCAGACAAATTTGACAAACAAAGCTAAATTGAATTTACTACAAAAACGACCCAGTTTAGAGGGCTAAAAGCTAGTTAAATAGGACATTCTCAGTAATGTAGCACACATGGTCTGTTCCAGTGTGACTTGAGCTATCATTTGACACCGTTTCAATAGAAAATGGAGCTTTTCTGCGATTTTTATGCACCCTCAGACAAATTCGACAAATAAAGCTAAATTGAATTTACTACAAAAACGACCCAGTTTAGAGGGCTAAAAGCTAGTTAAATAGGACATTCTCAGTAATGTAGCACACATGGTCTGTTCCAGTGTGACTAGAGCTATCATTTGACACCGTTTCAATAGAAAATGGAGCTTTTCTGCGATTTTTATGCACCCTCAGACAAATTTGACAAACAAAGCTAAATTGAATTTACTACAAAAACGACCCAGTTTAGAGGGCTAAAAGCTAGTTAAATAGGACATTCTCAGTAATGTAGCACACATGGTCTGTTCCAGTGTGACTAGAGCTATCATTTGACACCGTTTCAATAGACAATGGAGCTTTTCTGCGCTTTTTATGCACCCCCAGACAAATTTGACAAACAAAGCTAAATTGAATTTACTACAAAAACGACCCAGTTTAGAGGGCTAAAAGCTAGTTAAATAGGACATTCTCAGTAATGTAGCACACATGGTCTGTTCCAGAGTGACTAGAGCTATCATTTGACACCGTTTCAATAGAAAATGGAGCTTTTCTGCGATTTTTATGCACCCTCAGACAAATTTGACAAACAAAGCGAAATTGAATTTACTACAAAAACGACCCAGTTTAGAGGGCTAAAAGCTAGTTAAATAGGACATTCTCAGTAATGTAGCACACATGGTCTGTTCCAGTGTGACTAGAGCTATCATTTGACACCGTTTCAATAGAAAATGGAGCTTTTCTGCGATTTTTATGCACCCTCAGACAAATTTGACAAACAAAGCTAAATTGAATTTACTACAAAAACGACACAGTTTAGAGGGCTAAAAGCTAGTTAAATAGGACATTCTCAGTAATGTAGCACACATGGTCTGTTCCAGTGTGACTAGAGCTATCATTTGACACCGTTTCAATAGACAATGGAGCTTTTCTGCGATTTTTATGCACTCCCAGACAAATTTGACAAACAAAGCGAAATTGAATTTACTACAAAAACGACCCAGTTTAGAGGGCTAAAAGCTAGTTAAATAGGACATTCTCAGTAATGTAGCACACATGGTCTGTTCCAGTGTGACTTGAGCTATCTTTTGACACCGTTTCAATAGACAATGGAGCTTTTCTGCGATTTTTATGCACCCCCAGACAAATTTGACAAACAAAGCGAAATTGAATTTACTACAAAAACGACCCAGTTTAGAGGGCTAAAAGCTAGTTAAATAGGACATTCTCAGTAATGTAGCACACATGGTCTGTTCCAGTGTGACTTGAGCTATCTTTTGACACCGTTTCAATAGACAATGGAGCTTTTCTGCGATTTTTATGCACCCTCAGACAAATTTGACAAACAAAGCGAAATTGAATTTACTACAAAAACGACACAGTTTAGAGGGCTAAAAGCTAGTTAAATAGGACATTCTCAGTAATGTAGCACACATGGTCTGTTCCAGTGTGACTAGAGCTATCATTTGACACCGTTTCAATAGACAATGGAGCTTTTCTGCGATTTTTATGCACTCCCAGACAAATTTGACAAACAAAGCGAAATTGAATTTACTACAAAAACGACCCAGTTTAGAGGGCTAAAAGCTAGTTAAATAGGACATTCTCAGTAATGTAGCACACATGGTCTGTTCCAGTGTGACTAGAGCTATCATTTGACACCGTTTCAATAGAAAATGGAGCTTTTCTGCGATTTTTATGCACCCTCAGACAAATTTGACAAACAAAGCGAAATTGAATTTACTACAAAAACGACCCAGTTTAGAGGGCTAAAAGCTAGTTAAATAGGACATTCTCAGTAATGTAGCACACATGGTCTGTTCCAGTGTGACTAGAGCTATCATTTGACACCGTTTCAATAGACAATGGAGCTTTTCTGCGATTTTTATGCACCCCCAGACAAATTTGACAAACAAAGCTAAATTGAATTTACTACAAAAACGACCCAGTTTAGAGGGCTAAAAGCTAGTTAAATAGGACATTCTCAGTAATGTAGCACACATGGTCTGTTCCAGAGTGACTAGAGCTATCATTTGACACCGTTTCAATAGAAAATGGAGCTTTTCTGCGATTTTTATGCACCCTCAGACAAATTTGACAAACAAAGCGAAATTGAATTTACTACAAAAACGACCCAGTTTAGAGGGCTAAAAGCTAGTTAAATAGGACATTCTCAGTAATGTAGCACACATGGTCTGTTCCAGTGTGACTAGAGCTATCATTTGACACCGTTTCAATAGAAAATGGAGCTTTTCTGCGATTTTTATGCACCCTCAGACAAATTTGACAAACAAAGCTAAATTGAATTTACTACAAAAACGACCCAGTTTAGAGGGCTAAAAGCTAGTTAAATAGGACATTCTCAGTAATGTAGCACACATGGTCTGTTCCAGTGTGACTTGAGCTATCTTTTGACACCGTTTCAATAGACAATGGAGCTTTTCTGCGATTTTTATGCACCCCCAGACAAATTTGACAAACAAAGCGAAATTGAATTTACTACAAAAACGACCCAGTTTAGAGGGCTAAAAGCTAGTTAAATAGGACATTCTCAGTAATGTAGCACACATGGTCTGTTCCAGTGTGACTAGAGCTATCATTTGACACCGTTTCAATAGACAATGGAGCTTTTCTGCGATTTTTATGCACTCCCAGACAAATTTGACAAACAAAGCGAAATTGAATTTACTACAAAAACGACCCAGTTTAGAGGGCTAAAAGCTAGTTAAATAGGACATTCTCAGTAATGTAGCACACATGGTCTGTTCCAGTGTGACTAGAGCTATCATTTGACACCGTTTCAATAGAAAATGGAGCTTTTCTGCGATTTTTATGCACCCTCAGACAAATTTGACAAACAAAGCGAAATTGAATTTACTACAAAATCGACCCAGTTTAGAGGGCTAAAAGCTAGTTAAATAGGACATTCTCAGTAATGTAGCACACATGGTCTGTTCCAGTGTGACTAGAGCTATCATTTGACACCGTTTCAATAGAAAATGGAGCTTTTCTGCGATTTTTATGCACCCTCAGACAAATTTGACAAATAAAGCTAAATTGAATTTACTACAAAAACGACCCAGTTTAGAGGGCTAAAAGCTAGTTAAATAGGACATTCTCAGTAATGTAGCACACATGGTCTGTTCCAGTGTGACTAGAGCTATCATTTGACACCGTTTCAATAGAAAATGGAGCTTTTCTGCGATTTTTATGCACCCTCAGACAAATTTGACAAACAAAGCGAAATTGAATTTACTACAAAAACGACCCAGTTTAGAGGGCTAAAAGCTAGTTAAATAGGACATTCTCAGTAATGTAGCACACATGGTCTGTTCCAGTGTGACTAGAGCTATCATTTGACACCGTTTCAATAGACAATGGAGCTTTTCTGCGCTTTTTATGCACCCCCAGACAAATTTGACAAACAAAGCTAAATTGAATTTACTACAAAAACGACCCAGTTTAGAGGGCTAAAAGCTAGTTAAATGGGACATTCTCAGTAATGTAGCACACATGGTCTGTTCCAGAGTGACTAGAGCTATCATTTGACACCGTTTCAATAGAAAATGGAGCTTTTCTGCGATTTTTATGCACCCTCAGACAAATTTGACAAACAAAGCGAAATTGAATTTACTACAAAAACGACCCAGTTTAGAGGGCTAAAAGCTAGTTAAATAGGACATTCTCAGTAATGTAGCACACATGGTCTGTTCCAGTGTGACTTGAGCTATCTTTTGACACCGTTTCAATAGACAATGGAGCTTTTCTGCGATTTTTATGCACCCCCAGACAAATTTGACAAACAAAGCGAAATTGAATTTACTACAAAAACGACCCAGTTTAGAGGGCTAAAAGCTAGTTAAATAGGACATTCTCAGTAATGTAGCACACATGGTCTGTTCCAGTGTGACTAGAGCTATCATTTGACACCGTTTCAATAGACAATGGAGCTTTTCTGCGATTTTTATGCACTCCCAGACAAATTTGACAAACAAAGCGAAATTAAATTTACTACAAAAACGACCCAGTTTAGAGGGCTAAAAGCTAGTTAAATAGGACATTCTCAGTAATGTAGCACACATGGTCTGTTCCAGTGTGACTAGAGCTATCATTTGACACCGTTTCAATAGAAAATGGAGCTTTTCTGCGATATTTATGCACCCTCAGACAAATTTGACAAATAAAGCTAAATTGAATTTACTACAAAAACGACCCAGTTTAGAGGGCTAAAAGCTAGTTAAATAGGACATTCTCAGTAATGTAGCACACATGGTCTGTTCCAGTGTGACTAGAGCTATCATTTGACACCGTTTCAATAGAAAATTGAGCTTTTCTGCGATTTTTATGCACCCTCAGACAAATTTGACAAACAAAGCTAAATTGAATTTACTACAAAAACGACCCAGTTTAGAGGGCTAAAAGCTAGTTAAATAGGACATTCTCAGTAATGTAGCACACATGGTCTGTTCCAGTGTGACTTGAGCTATCTTTTGACACCGTTTCAATAGACAATGGAGCTTTTCTGCGATTTTTATGCACCCCCAGACAAATTTGACAAACAAAGCGAAATTGAATTTACTACAAAAACGACCCAGTTTAGAGGGCTAAAAGCTAGTTAAATAGGACATTCTCAGTAATGTAGCACACATGGTCTGTTCCAGTGTGACTAGAGCTATCATTTGACACCGTTTCAATAGACAATGGAGCTTTTCTGCGATTTTTATGCACTTCCCAGACAAATTTGACAAACAAAGCGAAATTGAATTTACTACAAAAACGACCCAGTTTAGAGGGCTAAAAGCTAGTTAAATAGGACATTCTCAGTAATGTAGCACACATGGTCTGTTCCAGTGTGACTAGAGCTATCATTTGACACCGTTTCAATAGAAAATGGAGCTTTTCTGCGATTTTTATGCACCCTCAGACAAATTTGACAAACAAAGCGAAATTGAATTTACTACAAAAACGACCCAGTTTAGAGGGCTAAAAGCTAGTTAAATAGGACATTCTCAGTAATGTAGCACACATGGTCTGTTCCAGTGTGACTAGAGCTATCATTTGACACCGTTTCAATAGACAATGGAGCTTTTCTGCGATTTTTATGCACCCCCAGACAAATTTGACAAACAAAGCTAAATTGAATTTACTACAAAAACGACCCAGTTTAGAGGGCTAAAAGCTAGTTAAATAGGACATTCTCAGTAATGTAGCACACATGGTCTGTTCCAGAGTGACTAGAGCTATCATTTGACACCGTTTCAATAGACAATGGAGCTTTTCTGCGATTTTTATGCACTCCCAGACAAATTTGACAAACAAAGCGAAATTGAATTTACTACAAAAACGACCCAGTTTAGAGGGCTAAAAGCTAGTTAAATAGGACATTCTCAGTAATGTAGCACACATGGTCTGTTCCAGTGTGACTTGAGCTATCTTTTGACACCGTTTCAATAGACAATGGAGCTTTTCTGCGATTTTTATGCACCCCCAGACAAATTTGACAAACAAAGCGAAATTGAATTTACTACAAAAACGACCCAGTTTAGAGGGCTAAAAGCTAGTTAAATAGGACATTCTCAGTAATGTAGCACACATGGTCTGTTCCAGTGTGACTAGAGCTATCATTTGACACCGTTTCAATAGAAAATGGAGCTTTTCTGCGATTTTTATGCACCCTCAGACAAATTTGACAAACAAAGCTAAATTGAATTTACTACAAAAACGACCGAGTTTAGAGGGCTAAAAGCTAGTTAAATAGGACATTCTCAGTAATGTAGCACACATGGTCTGTTCCAGTGTGACTAGAGCTATCATTTGACACCGTTTCAATAGACAATGGAGCTTTTCTGCGCTTTTTATGCACCCCCAGACAAATTTGACAAACAAAGCTAAATTGAATTTACTACAAAAACGACCCAGTTTAGAGGGCTAAAAGCTAGTTAAATAGGACATTCTCAGTAATGTAGCACACATGGTCTGTTCCAGAGTGACTAGAGCTATCATTTGACACCGTTTCAATAGAAAATGGAGCTTTTCTGCGATTTTTATGCACCCTCAGACAAATTTGACAAACAAAGCGAAATTGAATTTACTACAAAAACGACCCAGTTTAGAGGGCTAAAAGCTAGTTAAATAGGACATTCTCAGTAATGTAGCACACATGGTCTGTTCCAGTGTGACTAGAGCTATCATTTGACACCGTTTCAATAGAAAATGGAGCTTTTCTGCGATTTTTATGCACCCTCAGACAAATTTGACAAACAAAGCTAAATTGAATTTACTACAAAAACGACACAGTTTAGAGGGCTAAAAGCTAGTTAAATAGGACATTCTCAGTAATGTAGCACACATGGTCTGTTCCAGTGTGACTAGAGCTATCATTTGACACCGTTTCAATAGACAATGGAGCTTTTCTGCGATTTTTATGCACTCCCAGACAAATTTGACAAACAAAGCGAAATTGAATTTACTACAAAAACGACCCAGTTTAGAGGGCTAAAAGCTAGTTAAATAGGACATTCTCAGTAATGTAGCACACATGGTCTGTTCCAGTGTGACTTGAGCTATCTTTTGACACCGTTTCAATAGACAATGGAGCTTTTCTGCGATTTTTATGCACCCCCAGACAAATTTGACAAACAAAGCGAAATTGAATTTACTACAAAAACGACCCAGTTTAGAGGGCTAAAAGCTAGTTAAATAGGACATTCTCAGTAATGTAGCACACATGGTCTGTTCCAGTGTGACTTGAGCTATCTTTTGACACCGTTTCAATAGACAATGGAGCTTTTCTGCGATTTTTATGCACCCTCAGACAAATTTGACAAACAAAGCGAAATTGAATTTACTACAAAAACGACACAGTTTAGAGGGCTAAAAGCTAGTTAAATAGGACATTCTCAGTAATGTAGCACACATGGTCTGTTCCAGTGTGACTTGAGCTATCTTTTGACACCGTTTCAATAGACAATGGAGCTTTTCTGCGATTTTTATGCACCCCCAGACAAATTTGACAAACAAAGCGAAATTGAATTTACTACAAAAACGACCCAGTTTAGAGGGCTAAAAGCTAGTTAAATAGGACATTCTCAGTAATGTAGCACACATGGTCTGTTCCAGAGTGACTAGAGCTATCATTTGACACCGTTTCAATAGAAAATGGAGCTTTTCTGCGATTTTTATGCACCCTCAGACAAATTTGACAAACAAAGCGAAATTGAATTTACTACAAAAACGACCCAGTTTAGAGGGCTAAAAGCTAGTTAAATAGGACATTCTCAGTAATGTAGCACACATGGTCTGTTCCAGTGTGACTTGAGCTATCTTTTGACACCGTTTCAATAGACAATGGAGCTTTTCTGCGATTTTTATGCACCCCCAGACAAATTTGACAAACAAAGCGAAATTGAATTTACTACAAAAACGACCCAGTTTAGAGGGCTAAAAGCTAGTTAAATAGGACATTCTCAGTAATGTAGCACACATGGTCTGTTCCAGTGTGACTAGAGCTATCATTTGACACCGTTTCAATAGACAATGGAGCTTTTCTGCGATTTTTATGCACTCCCAGACAAATTTGACAAACAAAGCGAAATTGAATTTACTACAAAAACGACCCAGTTTAGAGGGCTAAAAGCTAGTTAAATAGGACATTCTCAGTAATGTAGCACACATGGTCTGTTCCAGTGTGACTAGAGCTATCATTTGACACCGTTTCAATAGAAAATGGAGCTTTTCTGCGATTTTTATGCACCCTCAGACAAATTTGACAAATAAAGCTAAATTGAATTTACTACAAAAACGACCCAGTTTAGAGGGCTAAAAGCTAGTTAAATAGGACATTCTCAGTAATGTAGCACACATGGTCTGTTCCAGTGTGACTAGAGCTATCATTTGACACCGTTTCAATAGAAAATGGAGCTTTTCTGCGATTTTTATGCACCCTCAGACAAATTTGACAAACAAAGCTAAATTGAATTTACTACAAAAACGACCCAGTTTAGAGGGCTAAAAGCTAGTTAAATAGGACATTCTCAGTAATGTAGCACACATGGTCTGTTCCAGTGTGACTTGAGCTATCTTTTGACACCGTTTCAATAGACAATGGAGCTTTTCTGCGATTTTTATGCACCCCCAGACAAATTTGACAAACAAAGCGAAATTGAATTTACTACAAAAACGACCCAGTTTAGAGGGCTAAAAGCTAGTTAAATAGGACATTCTCAGTAATGTAGCACACATGGTCTGTTCCAGTGTGACTAGAGCTATCATTTGACACCGTTTCAATAGAAAATGGAGCTTTTCTGCGATTTTTATGCACCCTCAGACAAATTTGACAAACAAAGCGAAATTGAATTTACTACAAAAACGACCCAGTTTAGAGGGCTAAAAGCTAGTTAAATAGGACATTCTCAGTAATGTAGCACACATGGTCTGTTCCAGTGTGACTAGAGCTATCATTTGACACCGTTTCAATAGAAAATGGAGCTTTTCTGCGATTTTTATGCACCCTCAGACAAATTTGACAAACAAAGCGAAATTGAATTTACTACAAAAACGACCCAGTTTAGAGGGCTAAAAGCTAGTTAAATAGGACATTCTCAGTAATGTAGCACACATGGTCTGTTCCAGTGTGACTAGAGCTATCATTTGACACCGTTTCAATAGAAAATGGAGCTTTTCTGCGATTTTTATGCACCCTCAGACAAATTTGACAAATAAAGCTAAATTGAATTTACTACAAAAACGACCCAGTTTAGAGGGCTAAAAGCTAGTTAAATAGGACATTCTCAGTAATGTAGCACACATGGTCTGTTCCAGTGTGACTAGAGCTATCATTTGACACCGTTTCAATAGACAATGGAGCTTTTCTGCGCTTTTTATGCACCCCCAGACAAATTTGACAAACAAAGCTAAATTGAATTTACTACAAAAACGACCCAGTTTAGAGGGCTAAAAGCTAGTTAAATGGGACATTCTCAGTAATGTAGCACACATGGTCTGTTCCAGAGTGACTAGAGCTATCATTTGACACCGTTTCAATAGAAAATGGAGCTTTTCTGCGATTTTTATGCACCCTCAGACAAATTTGACAAACAAAGCGAAATTGAATTTACTACAAAAACGACCCAGTTTAGAGGGCTAAAAGCTAGTTAAATAGGACATTCTCAGTAATGTAGCACACATGGTCTGTTCCAGTGTGACTTGAGCTATCTTTTGACACCGTTTCAATAGACAATGGAGCTTTTCTGCGATTTTTATGCACCCCCAGACAAATTTGACAAACAAAGCGAAATTGAATTTACTACAAAAACGACCCAGTTTAGAGGGCTAAAAGCTAGGTAAATAGGACATTCTCAGTAATGTAGCACACATGGTCTGTTCCAGTGTGACTAGAGCTATCATTTGACACCGTTTCAATAGACAATGGAGCTTTTCTGCGATTTTTATGCACTCCCAGACAAATTTGACAAACAAAGCGAAATTAAATTTACTACAAAAACGACCCAGTTTAGAGGGCTAAAAGCTAGTTAAATAGGACATTCTCAGTAATGTAGCACACATGGTCTGTTCCAGTGTGACTAGAGCTATCATTTGACACCGTTTCAATAGAAAATGGAGCTTTTCTGCGATATTTATGCACCCTCAGACAAATTTGACAAATAAAGCTAAATTGAATTTACTACAAAAACGACCCAGTTTAGAGGGCTAAAAGCTAGTTAAATAGGACATTCTCAGTAATGTAGCACACATGGTCTGTTCCAGTGTGACTAGAGCTATCATTTGACACCGTTTCAATAGAAAATTGAGCTTTTCTGCGATTTTTATGCACCCTCAGACAAATTTGACAAACAAAGCTAAATTGAATTTACTACAAAAACGACCCAGTTTAGAGGGCTAAAAGCTAGTTAAATAGGACATTCTCAGTAATGTAGCACACATGGTCTGTTCCAGTGTGACTAGAGCTATCATTTGACACCGTTTCAATAGACAATGGAGCTTTTCTGCGATTTTTATGCACTTCCCAGACAAATTTGACAAACAAAGCGAAATTGAATTTACTACAAAAACGACCCAGTTTAGAGGGCTAAAAGCTAGTTAAATAGGACATTCTCAGTAATGTAGCACACATGGTCTGTTCCAGTGTGACTAGAGCTATCATTTGACACCGTTTCAATAGAAAATGGAGCTTTTCTGCGATTTTTATGCACCCTCAGACAAATTTGACAAACAAAGCGAAATTGAATTTACTACAAAAACGACCCAGTTTAGAGGGCTAAAAGCTAGTTAAATAGGACATTCTCAGTAATGTAGCACACATGGTCTGTTCCAGTGTGACTAGAGCTATCATTTGACACCGTTTCAATAGACAATGGAGCTTTTCTGCGATTTTTATGCACCCCCAGACAAATTTGACAAACAAAGCTAAATTGAATTTACTACAAAAACGACCCAGTTTAGAGGGCTAAAAGCTAGTTAAATAGGACATTCTCAGTAATGTAGCACACATGGTCTGTTCCAGAGTGACTAGAGCTATCATTTGACACCGTTTCAATAGACAATGGAGCTTTTCTGCGATTTTTATGCACTCCCAGACAAATTTGACAAACAAAGCGAAATTGAATTTACTACAAAAACGACCCAGTTTAGAGGGCTAAAAGCTAGTTAAATAGGACATTCTCAGTAATGTAGCACACATGGTCTGTTCCAGTGTGACTAGAGCTATCATTTGACACCGTTTCAATAGAAAATGGAGCTTTTCTGCGATTTTTATGCACCCTCAGACAAATTTGACAAATAAAGCTAAATTGAATTTACTACAAAAACGACCCAGTTTAGAGGGCTAAAAGCTAGTTAAATAGGACATTCTCAGTAATGTAGCACACATGGTCTGTTCCAGTGTGACTAGAGCTATCATTTGACACCGTTTCAATAGAAAATGGAGCTTTTCTGCGATGTTTATGCACCCTCAGACAAATTTGACAAACAAAGCTAAATTGAATTTACTACAAAAACGACCCAGTTTAGAGGGCTAAAAGCTAGTTAAATAGGACATTCTCAGTAATGTAGCACACATGGTCTGTTCCAGTGTGACTAGAGCTATCTTTTGACACCGTTTCAATAGACAATGGAGCTTTTCTGCGATTTTTATGCACCCCCAGACAAATTTGACAAACAAAGCGAAATTGAATTTACTACAAAAACGACCCAGTTTAGAGGGCTAAAAGCTAGTTAAATAGGACATTCTCAGTAATGTAGCACACATGGTCTGTTCCAGTGTGACTAGAGCTATCATTTGACACCGTTTCAATAGACAATGGAGCTTTTCTGCGATTTTTATGCACCCTCAGACAAATTTGACAAACAAAGCGAAATTGAATTTACTACAAAAACGACCCAGTTTAGAGGGCTAAAAGCTAGTTAAATAGGACATTCTCAGTAATGTAGCACACATGGTCTGTTCCAGTGTGACTTGAGCTATCTTTTGACACCGTTTCAATAGACAATGGAGCTTTTCTGCGATTTTTATGCACCCTCAGACAAATTTGACAAACAAAGCGAAATTGAATTTACTACAAAAACGACACAGTTTAGAGGGCTAAAAGCTAGTTAAATAGGACATTCTCAGTAATGTAGCACACATGGTCTGTTCCAGTGTGACTTGAGCTATCTTTTGACACCGTTTCAATAGACAATGGAGCTTTTCTGCGATTTTTATGCACCCCCAGACAAATTTGACAAACAAAGCGAAATTGAATTTACTACAAAAACGACCCAGTTTAGAGGGCTAAAAGCTAGTTAAATAGGACATTCTCAGTAATGTAGCACACATGGTCTGTTCCAGAGTGACTAGAGCTATCATTTGACACCGTTTCAATAGAAAATGGAGCTTTTCTGCGATTTTTATGCACCCTCAGACAAATTTGACAAACAAAGCGAAATTGAATTTACTACAAAAACGACCCAGTTTAGAGGGCTAAAAGCTAGTTAAATAGGACATTCTCAGTAATGTAGCACGCATGGTCTGTTCCAGTGTGACTTGAGCTATCTTTTGACACCGTTTCAATAGACAATGGAGCTTTTCTGCGATTTTTATGCACCCCCAGACAAATTTGACAAACAAAGCGAAATTGAATTTACTACAAAAACGACCCAGTTTAGAGGGCTAAAAGCTAGTTAAATAGGACATTCTCAGTAATGTAGCACACATGGTCTGTTCCAGTGTGACTAGAGCTATCATTTGACACCGTTTCAATAGACAATGGAGCTTTTCTGCGATTTTTATGCACTCCCAGACAAATTTGACAAACAAAGCGAAATTGAATTTACTACAAAAACGACCCAGTTTAGAGGGCTAAAAGCTAGTTAAATAGGACATTCTCAGTAATGTAGCACACATGGTCTGTTCCAGTGTGACTAGAGCTATCATTTGACACCGTTTCAATAGAAAATGGAGCTTTTCTGCGATTTTTATGCACCCTCAGACAAATTTGACAAATAAAGCTAAATTGAATTTACTACAAAAACGACCCAGTTTAGAGGGCTAAAAGCTAGTTAAATAGGACATTCTCAGTAATGTAGCACACATGGTCTGTTCCAGTGTGACTAGAGCTATCATTTGACACCGTTTCAATAGACAATGGAGCTTTTCTGCGCTTTTTATGCACCCCCAGACAAATTTGACAAACAAAGCTAAATTGAATTTACTACAAAAACGACCCAGTTTAGAGGGCTAAAAGCTAGTTAAATGGGACATTCTCAGTAATGTAGCACACATGGTCTGTTCCAGAGTGACTAGAGCTATCATTTGACACCGTTTCAATAGAAAATGGAGCTTTTCTGCGATTTTTATGCACCCTCAGACAAATTTGACAAACAAAGCGAAATTGAATTTACTACAAAAACGACCCAGTTTAGAGGGCTAAAAGCTAGTTAAATAGGACATTCTCAGTAATGTAGCACACATGGTCTGTTCCAGTGTGACTTGAGCTATCTTTTGACACCGTTTCAATAGACAATGGAGCTTTTCTGCGATTTTTATGCACCCCCAGACAAATTTGACAAACAAAGCGAAATTGAATTTACTACAAAAACGACCCAGTTTAGAGGGCTAAAAGCTAGTTAAATAGGACATTCTCAGTAATGTAGCACACATGGTCTGTTCCAGTGTGACTAGAGCTATCATTTGACACCGTTTCAATAGACAATGGAGCTTTTCTGCGATTTTTATGCACTCCCAGACAAATTTGACAAACAAAGCGAAATTAAATTTACTACAAAAACGACCCAGTTTAGAGGGCTAAAAGCTAGTTAAATAGGACATTCTCAGTAATGTAGCACACATGGTCTGTTCCAGTGTGACTAGAGCTATCATTTGACACCGTTTCAATAGAAAATGGAGCTTTTCTGCGATATTTATGCACCCTCAGACAAATTTGACAAATAAAGCTAAATTGAATTTACTACAAAAACGACCCAGTTTAGAGGGCTAAAAGCTAGTTAAATAGGACATTCTCAGTAATGTAGCACACATGGTCTGTTCCAGTGTGACTAGAGCTATCATTTGACACCGTTTCAATAGAAAATTGAGCTTTTCTGCGATTTTTATGCACCCTCAGACAAATTTGACAAACAAAGCTAAATTGAATTTACTACAAAAACGACCCAGTTTAGAGGGCTAAAAGCTAGTTAAATAGGACATTCTCAGTAATGTAGCACACATGGTCTGTTCCAGTGTGACTAGAGCTATCATTTGACACCGTTTCAATAGACAATGGAGCTTTTCTGCGATTTTTATGCACTTCCCAGACAAATTTGACAAACAAAGCGAAATTGAATTTACTACAAAAACGACCCAGTTTAGAGGGCTAAAAGCTAGTTAAATAGGACATTCTCAGTAATGTAGCACACATGGTCTGTTCCAGTGTGACTAGAGCTATCATTTGACACCGTTTCAATAGAAAATGGAGCTTTTCTGCGATTTTTATGCACCCTCAGACAAATTTGACAAACAAAGCGAAATTGAATTTACTACAAAAACGACCCAGTTTAGAGGGCTAAAAGCTAGTTAAATAGGACATTCTCAGTAATGTAGCACACATGGTCTGTTCCAGTGTGACTAGAGCTATCATTTGACACCGTTTCAATAGACAATGGAGCTTTTCTGCGATTTTTATGCACCCCCAGACAAATTTGACAAACAAAGCTAAATTGAATTTACTACAAAAACGACCCAGTTTAGAGGGCTAAAAGCTAGTTAAATAGGACATTCTCAGTAATGTAGCACACATGGTCTGTTCCAGAGTGACTAGAGCTATCATTTGACACCGTTTCAATAGACAATGGAGCTTTTCTGCGATTTTTATGCACTCCCAGACAAATTTGACAAACAAAGCGAAATTGAATTTACTACAAAAACGACCCAGTTTAGAGGGCTAAAAGCTAGTTAAATAGGACATTCTCAGTAATGTAGCACACATGGTCTGTTCCAGTGTGACTAGAGCTATCATTTGACACCGTTTCAATAGAAAATGGAGCTTTTCTGCGATTTTTATGCACCCTCAGACAAATTTGACAAATAAAGCTAAATTGAATTTACTACAAAAACGACCCAGTTTAGAGGGCTAAAAGCTAGTTAAATAGGACATTCTCAGTAATGTAGCACACATGGTCTGTTCCAGTGTGACTAGAGCTATCATTTGACACCGTTTCAATAGAAAATGGAGCTTTTCTGCGATGTTTATGCACCCTCAGACAAATTTGACAAACAAAGCTAAATTGAATTTACTACAAAAACGACCCAGTTTAGAGGGCTAAAAGCTAGTTAAATAGGACATTCTCAGTAATGTAGCACACATGGTCTGTTCCAGTGTGACTAGAGCTATCTTTTGACACCGTTTCAATAGACAATGGAGCTTTTCTGCGATTTTTATGCACCCCCAGACAAATTTGACAAACAAAGCGAAATTGAATTTACTACAAAAACGACCCAGTTTAGAGGGCTAAAAGCTAGTTAAATAGGACATTCTCAGTAATGTAGCACACATGGTCTGTTCCAGTGTGACTAGAGCTATCATTTGACACCGTTTCAATAGACAATGGAGCTTTTCTGCGATTTTTATGCACCCTCAGACAAATTTGACAAACAAAGCGAAATTGAATTTACTACAAAAACGACCCAGTTTAGAGGGCTAAAAGCTAGTTAAATAGGACATTCTCAGTAATGTAGCACACATGGTCTGTTCCAGTGTGACTTGAGCTATCTTTTGACACCGTTTCAATAGACAATGGAGCTTTTCTGCGATTTTTATGCACCCTCAGACAAATTTGACAAACAAAGCGAAATTGAATTTACTACAAAAACGACACAGTTTAGAGGGCTAAAAGCTAGTTAAATAGGACATTCTCAGTAATGTAGCACACATGGTCTGTTCCAGTGTGACTTGAGCTATCTTTTGACACCGTTTCAATAGACAATGGAGCTTTTCTGCGATTTTTATGCACCCCCAGACAAATTTGACAAACAAAGCGAAATTGAATTTACTACAAAAACGACCCAGTTTAGAGGGCTAAAAGCTAGTTAAATAGGACATTCTCAGTAATGTAGCACACATGGTCTGTTCCAGAGTGACTAGAGCTATCATTTGACACCGTTTCAATAGAAAATGGAGCTTTTCTGCGATTTTTATGCACCCTCAGACAAATTTGACAAACAAAGCGAAATTGAATTTACTACAAAAACGACCCAGTTTAGAGGGCTAAAAGCTAGTTAAATAGGACATTCTCAGTAATGTAGCACGCATGGTCTGTTCCAGTGTGACTTGAGCTATCTTTTGACACCGTTTCAATAGACAATGGAGCTTTTCTGCGATTTTTATGCACCCCCAGACAAATTTGACAAACAAAGCGAAATTGAATTTACTACAAAAACGACCCAGTTTAGAGGGCTAAAAGCTAGTTAAATAGGACATTCTCAGTAATGTAGCACACATGGTCTGTTCCAGTGTGACTAGAGCTATCATTTGACACCGTTTCAATAGACAATGGAGCTTTTCTGCGATTTTTATGCACTCCCAGACAAATTTGACAAACAAAGCGAAATTGAATTTACTACAAAAACGACCCAGTTTAGAGGGCTAAAAGCTAGTTAAATAGGACATTCTCAGTAATGTAGCACACATGGTCTGTTCCAGTGTGACTAGAGCTATCATTTGACACCGTTTCAATAGAAAATGGAGCTTTTCTGCGATTTTTATGCACCCTCAGACAAATTTGACAAATAAAGCTAAATTGAATTTACTACAAAAACGACCCAGTTTAGAGGGCTAAAAGCTAGTTAAATAGGACATTCTCAGTAATGTAGCACACATGGTCTGTTCCAGTGTGACTAGAGCTATCATTTGACACCGTTTCAATAGAAAATGGAGCTTTTCTGCGATTTTTATGCACCCTCAGACAAATTTGACAAACAAAGCTAAATTGAATTTACTACAAAAACGACCCAGTTTAGAGGGCTAAAAGCTAGTTAAATAGGACATTCTCAGTAATGTAGCACACATGGTCTGTTCCAGTGTGACTTGAGCTATCTTTTGACACCGTTTCAATAGACAATGGAGCTTTTCTGCGATTTTTATGCACCCCCAGACAAATTTGACAAACAAAGCGAAATTGAATTTACTACAAAAACGACCCAGTTTAGAGGGCTAAAAGCTAGTTAAATAGGACATTCTCAGTAATGTAGCACACATGGTCTGTTCCAGTGTGACTAGAGCTATCATTTGACACCGTTTCAATAGACAATGGAGCTTTTCTGCGATTTTTATGCACTCCCAGACAAATTTGACAAACAAAGCGAAATTGAATTTACTACAAAAACGACCCAGTTTAGAGGGCTAAAAGCTAGTTAAATAGGACATTCTCAGTAATGTAGCACACATGGTCTGTTCCAGTGTGACTAGAGCTATCATTTGACACCGTTTCAATAGAAAATGGAGCTTTTCTGCGATTTTTATGCACCCTCAGACAAATTTGACAAACAAAGCGAAATTGAATTTACTACAAAAACGACCCAGTTTAGAGGGCTAAAAGCTAGTTAAATAGGACATTCTCAGTAATGTAGCACACATGGTCTGTTCCAGTGTGACTAGAGCTATCATTTGACACCGTTTCAATAGACAATGGAGCTTTTCTGCGATTTTTATGCACCCCCAGACAAATTTGACAAACAAAGCTAAATTGAATTTACTACAAAAACGACCCAGTTTAGAGGGCTAAAAGCTAGTTAAATAGGACATTCTCAGTAATGTAGCACACATGGTCTGTTCCAGTGTGACTTAGAGCTATCATTTGACACCGTTTCAATAGACAATGGAGCTTTTCTGCGATTTTTATGCACTCCCAGACAAATTTGACAAACAAAGCGAAATTGAATTTACTACAAAAACGACCCAGTTTAGAGGGCTAAAAGCTAGTTAAATAGGACATTCTCAGTAATGTAGCACACATGGTCTGTTCCAGTGTGACTAGAGCTATCATTTGACACCGTTTCAATAGAAAATGGAGCTTTTCTGCGATTTTTATGCACCCTCAGACAAATTTGACAAACAAAGCGAAATTGAATTTACTACAAAAACGACCCAGTTTAGAGGGCTAAAAGCTAGTTAAATAGGACATTCTCAGTAATGTAGCACACATGGTCTGTTCCAGTGTGACTAGAGCTATCATTTGACACCGTTTCAATAGACAATGGAGCTTTTCTGCGATTTTTATGCACCCCCAGACAAATTTGACAAACAAAGCTAAATTGAATTTACTACAAAAACGACCCAGTTTAGAGGGCTAAAAGCTAGTTAAATAGGACATTCTCAGTAATGTAGCACACATGGTCTGTTCCAGTGTGACTTAGAGCTATCATTTGACACCGTTTCAATAGACAATGGAGCTTTTCTGCGATTTTTATGCACTCCCAGACAAATTTGACAAACAAAGCGAAATTGAATTTACTACAAAAACGACCCAGTTTAGAGGGCTAAAAGCTAGTTAAATAGGACATTCTCAGTAATGTAGCACACATGGTCTGTTCCAGTGTGACTAGAGCTATCATTTGACACCGTTTCAATAGAAAATGGAGCTTTTCTGCGATTTTTATGCACCCTCAGACAAATTTGACAAACAAAGCGAAATTGAATTTACTACAAAAACGACCCAGTTTAGAGGGCTAAAAGCTAGTTAAATAGGACATTCTCAGTAATGTAGCACACATGGTCTGTTCCAGTGTGACTAGAGCTATCATTTGACACCGTTTCAATAGACAATGGAGCTTTTCTGCGATTTTTATGCACCCCCAGACAAATTTGACAAACAAAGCTAAATTGAATTTACTACAAAAACGACCCAGTTTAGAGGGCTAAAAGCTAGTTAAATAGGACATTCTCAGTAATGTAGCACACATGGTCTGTTCCAGTGTGACTTAGAGCTATCATTTGACACCGTTTCAATAGACAATGGAGCTTTTCTGCGATTTTTATGCACTCCCAGACAAATTTGACAAACAAAGCGAAATTGAATTTACTACAAAAACGACCCAGTTTAGAGGGCTAAAAGCTAGTTAAATAGGACATTCTCAGTAATGTAGCACACATGGTCTGTTCCAGTGTGACTAGAGCTATCATTTGACACCGTTTCAATAGAAAATGGAGCTTTTCTGCGATTTTTATGCACCCTCAGACAAATTTGACAAACAAAGCGAAATTGAATTTACTACAAAAACGACCCAGTTTAGAGGGCTAAAAGCTAGTTAAATAGGACATTCTCAGTAATGTAGCACACATGGTCTGTTCCAGTGTGACTAGAGCTATCATTTGACACCGTTTCAATAGACAATGGAGCTTTTCTGCGATTTTTATGCACCCCCAGACAAATTTGACAAACAAAGCTAAATTGAATTTACTACAAAAACGACCCAGTTTAGAGGGCTAAAAGCTAGTTAAATAGGACATTCTCAGTAATGTAGCACACATGGTCTGTTCCAGTGTGACTTAGAGCTATCATTTGACACCGTTTCAATAGACAATGGAGCTTTTCTGCGATTTTTATGCACTCCCAGACAAATTTGACAAACAAAGCGAAATTGAATTTACTACAAAAACGACCCAGTTTAGAGGGCTAAAAGCTAGTTAAATAGGACATTCTCAGTAATGTAGCACACATGGTCTGTTCCAGTGTGACTAGAGCTATCATTTGACACCGTTTCAATAGAAAATGGAGCTTTTCTGCGATTTTTATGCACCCTCAGACAAATTTGACAAATAAAGCTAAATTGAATTTACTACAAAAACGACCCAGTTTAGAGGGCTAAAAGCTAGTTAAATAGGACATTCTCAGTAATGTAGCACACATGGTCTGTTCCAGTGTGACTAGAGCTATCATTTGACACCGTTTCAATAGAAAATGGAGCTTTTCTGCGATTTTTATGCACCCTCAGACAAATTTGACAAACAAAGCTAAATTGAATTTACTACAAAAACGACCCAGTTTAGAGGGCTAAAAGCTAGTTAAATAGGACATTCTCAGTAATGTAGCACACATGGTCTGTTCCAGTGTGACTTGAGCTATCTTTTGACACCGTTTCAATAGACAATGGAGCTTTTCTGCGATTTTTATGCACCCCCAGACAAATTTGACAAACAAAGCGAAATTGAATTTACTACAAAAACGACCCAGTTTAGAGGGCTAAAAGCTAGTTAAATAGGACATTCTCAGTAATGTAGCACACATGGTCTGTTCCAGTGTGACTAGAGCTATCATTTGACACCGTTTCAATAGACAATGGAGCTTTTCTGCGATTTTTATGCACTCCCAGACAAATTTGACAAACAAAGCGAAATTGAATTTACTACAAAAACGACCCAGTTTAGAGGGCTAAAAGCTAGTTAAATAGGACATTCTCAGTAATGTAGCACACATGGTCTGTTCCAGTGTGACTAGAGCTATCATTTGACACCGTTTCAATAGAAAATGGAGCTTTTCTGCGATTTTTATGCACCCTCAGACAAATTTGACAAATAAAGCTAAATTGAATTTACTACAAAAACGACCCAGTTTAGAGGGCTAAAAGCTAGTTAAATAGGACATTCTCAGTAATGTAGCACACATGGTCTGTTCCAGTGTGACTAGAGCTATCATTTGACACCGTTTCAATAGAAAATGGAGCTTTTCTGCGATTTTTATGCACCCTCAGACAAATTTGACAAACAAAGCTAAATTGAATTTACTACAAAAACGACCCAGTTTAGAGGGCTAAAAGCTAGTTAAATAGGACATTCTCAGTAATGTAGCACACATGGTCTGTTCCAGTGTGACTTGAGCTATCTTTTGACACCGTTTCAATAGACAATGGAGCTTTTCTGCGATTTTTATGCACCCCCAGACAAATTTGACAAACAAAGCGAAATTGAATTTACTACAAAAACGACCCAGTTTAGAGGGCTAAAAGCTAGTTAAATAGGACATTCTCAGTAATGTAGCACACATGGTCTGTTCCAGTGTGACTAGAGCTATCATTTGACACCGTTTCAATAGACAATGGAGCTTTTCTGCGATTTTTATGCACTCCCAGACAAATTTGACAAACAAAGCGAAATTGAATTTACTACAAAAACGACCCAGTTTAGAGGGCTAAAAGCTAGTTAAATAGGACATTCTCAGTAATGTAGCACACATGGTCTGTTCCAGTGTGACTAGAGCTATCATTTGACACCGTTTCAATAGAAAATGGAGCTTTTCTGCGATTTTTATGCACCCTCAGACAAATTTGACAAACAAAGCGAAATTGAATTTACTACAAAAACGACCCAGTTTAGAGGGCTAAAAGCTAGTTAAATAGGACATTCTCAGTAATGTAGCACACATGGTCTGTTCCAGTGTGACTAGAGCTATCATTTGACACCGTTTCAATAGACAATGGAGCTTGTCTGCGATTTTTATGCACCCTCAGACAAATTTGACAAATAAAGCTAAATTGAATTTACTACAAAAACGACCCAGTTTAGAGGGCTAAAAGCTAGTTAAATAGGACATTCTCAGTAATGTAGCACACATGGTCTGTTCCAGTGTGACTAGAGCTATCATTTGACACCGTTTCAATAGAAAATGGAGCTTTTCTGCGATTTTTATGCACCCTCAGACAAATTTGACAAACAAAGCTAAATTGAATTTACTACAAAAACGACCCAGTTTAGAGGGCTAAAAGCTAGTTAAATAGGACATTCTCAGTAATGTAGCACACATGGTCTGTTCCAGTGTGACTTGAGCTATCTTTTGACACCGTTTCAATAGACAATGGAGCTTTTCTGCGATTTTTATGCACCCCCAGACAAATTTGACAAACAAAGCGAAATTGAATTTACTACAAAAACGACCCAGTTTAGAGGGCTAAAAGCTAGTTAAATAGGACATTCTCAGTAATGTAGCACACATGGTCTGTTCCAGTGTGACTAGAGCTATCATTTGACACCGTTTCAATAGACAATGGAGCTTTTCTGCGATTTTTATGCACTCCCAGACAAATTTGACAAACAAAGCGAAATTGAATTTACTACAAAAACGACCCAGTTTAGAGGGCTAAAAGCTAGTTAAATAGGACATTCTCAGTAATGTAGCACACATGGTCTGTTCCAGTGTGACTAGAGCTATCATTTGACACCGTTTCAATAGAAAATGGAGCTTTTCTGCGATTTTTATGCACCCTCAGACAAATTTGACAAATAAAGCTAAATTGAATTTACTACAAAAACGACCCAGTTTAGAGGGCTAAAAGCTAGTTAAATAGGACATTCTCAGTAATGTAGCACACATGGTCTGTTCCAGTGTGACTAGAGCTATCATTTGACACCGTTTCAATAGAAAATGGAGCTTTTCTGCGATTTTTATGCACCCTCAGACAAATTTGACAAACAAAGCTAAATTGTATTTACTACAAAAACGACCCAGTTTAGAGGGCTAAAAGCTAGTTAAATAGGACATTCTCAGTAATGTAGCACACATGGTCTGTTCCAGTGTGACTTGAGCTATCATTTGACACCGTTTCAATAGACAATGGAGCTTTTCTGCGATTTTTATGCACCCCCAGACAAATTTGACAAACAAAGCGAAATTGAATTTACTACAAAAACGACCCAGTTTAGAGGGCTAAAAGCTAGTTAAATAGGACATTCTCAGTAATGTAGCACACATGGTCTGTTCCAGTGTGACTAGAGCTATCATTTGACACCGTTTCAATAGACAATGGAGCTTTTCTGCGATTTTTATGCACCCCCAGACAAATTTGACAAACAAAGCTAAATTGAATTTACTACAAAAACGACCCAGTTTAGAGGGCTAAAAGCTAGTTAAATAGGACATTCTCAGTAATGTAGCACACATGGTCTGTTCCAGTGTGACTAGAGCTATCATTTGACACCGTTTCAATAGAAAATGGAGCTTTTCTGCGATTTTTATGCACCCTCAGACAAATTTGACAAACAAAGCGAAATTGAATTTACTACAAAAACGACCCAGTTTAGAGGGCTAAAAGCTAGTTAAATAGGACATTCTCAGTAATGTAGCACACATGGTCTGTTCCAGTGTGACTAGAGCTATCATTTGACACCGTTTCAATAGACAATGGAGCTTTTCTGCGATTTTTATGCACCCCCAGACAAATTTGACAAACAAAGCGAAATTGAATTTACTACAAAAACGACCCAGTTTAGAGGGCTAAAAGCTAGTTAAATAGGACATTCTCAGTAATGTAGCACACATGGTCTGTTCCAGTGTGACTAGAGCTATCATTTGACACCGTTTCAATAGACAATGGAGCTTTTCTGCGATTTTTATGCACTCCCAGACAAATTTGACAAACAAAGCGAAATTGAATTTACTACAAAAACGACCCAGTTTAGAGGGCTAAAAGCTAGTTAAATAGGACATTCTCAGTAATGTAGCACACATGGTCTGTTCCAGTGTGACTAGAGCTATCATTTGACACCGTTTCAATAGAAAATGGAGCTTTTCTGCGATTTTTATGCACCCTCAGACAAATTTGACAAACAAAGCGAAATTGAATTTACTACAAAAACGACCCAGTTTAGAGGGCTAAAAGCTAGTTAAATAGGACATTCTCAGTAATGTAGCACACATGGTCTGTTCCAGTGTGACTAGAGCTATCATTTGACACCGTTTCAATAGAAAATGGAGCTTTTCTGCGATTTTTATGCACCCTCAGACAAATTTGACAAATAAAGCTAAATTGAATTTACTACAAAAACGACCCAGTTTAGAGGGCTAAAAGCTAGTTAAATAGGACATTCTCAGTAATGTAGCACACATGGTCTGTTCCAGTGTGACTAGAGCTATCATTTGACACCGTTTCAATAGACAATGGAGCTTTTCTGCGCTTTTTATGCACCCCCAGACAAATTTGACAAACAAAGCTAAATTGAATTTACTACAAAAACGACCCAGTTTAGAGGGCTAAAAGCTAGTTAAATGGGACATTCTCAGTAATGTCGCACACATGGTCTGTTCCAGAGTGACTAGAGCTATCATTTGACACCGTTTCAATAGAAAATGGAGCTTTTCTGCGATTTTTATGCACCCTCAGACAAATTTGACAAACAAAGCGAAATTGAATTTACTACAAAAACGACCCAGTTTAGAGGGCTAAAAGCTAGTTAAATAGGACATTCTCAGTAATGTAGCACACATGGTCTGTTCCAGTGTGACTTGAGCTATCTTTTGACACCGTTTCAATAGACAATGGAGCTTTTCTGCGATTTTTATGCACCCCCAGACAAATTTGACAAACAAAGCGAAATTGAATTTACTACAAAAACGACCCAGTTTAGAGGGCTAAAAGCTAGTTAAATAGGACATTCTCAGTAATGTAGCACACATGGTCTGTTCCAGTGTGACTAGAGCTATCATTTGACACCGTTTCAATAGAAAATGGAGCTTTTCTGCGATTTTTATGCACCCTCAGACAAATTTGACAAATAAAGCTAAATTGAATTTACTACAAAAACGACCCAGTTTAGAGGGCTAAAAGCTAGTTAAATAGGACATTCTCAGTAATGTAGCACACATGGTCTGTTCCAGTGTGACTAGAGCTATCATTTGACACCGTTTCAATAGAAAATGGAGCTTTTCTGCGATTTTTATGCACCCTCAGACAAATTTGACAAACAAAGCTAAATTGAATTTACTACAAAAACGACCCAGTTTAGAGGGCTAAAAGCTAGTTAAATAGGACATTCTCAGTAATGTAGCACACATGGTCTGTTCCAGTGTGACTTGAGCTATCTTTTGACACCGTTTCAATAGACAATGGAGCTTTTCTGCGATTTTTATGCACCCCCAGACAAATTTGACAAACAAAGCGAAATTGAATTTACTACAAAAACGACCCATTTTAGAGGGCTAAAAGCTAGTTAAATAGGACATTCTCAGTAATGTAGCACACATGGTCTGTTCCAGTGTGACTAGAGCTATCATTTGACACCGTTTCAATAGAAAATGGAGCTTTTCTGCGATTTTTATGCACCCTCAGACAAATTTGACAAACAAAGCGAAATTGAATTTACTACAAAAACGACCCAGTTTAGAGGGCTAAAAGCTAGTTAAATAGGACATTCTCAGTAATGTAGCACACATGGTCTGTTCCAGTGTGACTAGAGCTATCATTTGACACCGTTTCAATAGACAATGGAGCTTTTCTGCGATTTTTATGCACCCCCAGACAAATTTGACAAACAAAGCTAAATTGAATTTACTACAAAAACGACCCAGTTTAGAGGGCTAAAAGCTAGTTAAATAGGACATTCTCAGTAATGTAGCACACATGGTCTGTTCCAGAGTGACTAGAGCTATCATTTGACACCGTTTCAATAGAAAATGGAGCTTTTCTGCGATTTTTATGCACCCTCAGACAAATTTGACAAACAAAGCGAAATTGAATTTACTACAAAAACGACCCAGTTTAGAGGGCTAAAAGCTAGTTAAATAGGACATTCTCAGTAATGTAGCACACATGGTCTGTTCCAGTGTGACTAGAGCTATCATTTGACACCGTTTCAATAGAAAATGGAGCTTTTCTGCGATTTTTATGCACCCTCAGACAAATTTGACAAACAAAGCTAAATTGAATTTACTACAAAAACGACCCAGTTTAGAGGGCTAAAAGCTAGTTAAATAGGACATTCTCAGTAATGTAGCACACATGGTCTGTTCCAGTGTGACTTGAGCTATCTTTTGACACCGTTTCAATAGACAATGGAGCTTTTCTGCGATTTTTATGCACCCCCAGACAAATTTGACAAACAAAGCGAAATTGAATTTACTACAAAAACGACCCAGTTTAGAGGGCTAAAAGCTAGTTAAATAGGACATTCTCAGTAATGTAGCACACATGGTCTGTTCCAGTGTGACTAGAGCTATCATTTGACACCGTTTCAATAGACAATGGAGCTTTTCTGCGATTTTTATGCACTCCCAGACAAATTTGACAAACAAAGCGAAATTGAATTTACTACAAAAACGACCCAGTTTAGAGGGCTAAAAGCTAGTTAAATAGGACATTCTCAGTAATGTAGCACACATGGTCTGTTCCAGTGTGACTAGAGCTATCATTTGACACCGTTTCAATAGAAAATGGAGCTTTTCTGCGATTTTTATGCACCCTCAGACAAATTTGACAAACAAAGCGAAATTGAATTTACTACAAAAACGACCCAGTTTAGAGGGCTAAAAGCTAGTTAAATAGGACGTTCTCAGTAATGTAGCACACATGGTCTGTTCCAGTGTGACTAGAGCTATCATTTGACACCGTTTCAATAGAAAATGGAGCTTTTCTGCGATTTTTATGCACCCTCAGACAAATTTGACAAATAAAGCTAAATTGAATTTACTACAAAAACGACCCAGTTTAGAGGGCTAAAAGCTAGTTAAATAGGACATTCTCAGTAATGTAGCACACATGGTCTGTTCCAGTGTGACTAGAGCTATCATTTGACACCGTTTCAATAGACAATGGAGCTTTTCTGCGCTTTTTATGCACCCCCAGACAAATTTGACAAACAAAGCTAAATTGAATTTACTACAAAAACGACCCAGTTTAGAGGGCTAAAAGCTAGTTAAATGGGACATTCTCAGTAATGTCCCATTTGACTAGAGCTAGAGCTATCTAGAGCTATCATTTGACACCGTTTCAATAGAAAATGGAGCTTTTCTGCGATTTTTATGCACCCTCAGACAAATTTGACAAACAAAGCGAAATTGAATTTACTACAAAAACGACCCAGTTTAGAGGGCTAAAAGCTAGTTAAATAGGACATTCTCAGTAATGTAGCACACATGGTCTGTTCCAGTGTGACTAGAGCTATCATTTGACACCGTTTCAATAGACAATGGAGCTTTTCTGCGATTTTTATGCACCCCCAGACAAATTTGACAAACAAAGCGAAATTGAATTTACTACAAAAACGACCCAGTTTAGAGGGCTAAAAGCTAGTTAAATAGGACATTCTCAGTAATGTAGCACACATGGTCTGTTCCAGTGTGACTAGAGCTATCATTTGACACCGTTTCAATAGACAATGGAGCTTTTCTGCGATTTTTATGCACTCCCAGACAAATTTGACAAACAAAGCGAAATTGAATTTACTACAAAAACGACCCAGTTTAGAGGGCTAAAAGCTAGTTAAATAGGACATTCTCAGTAATGTAGCACACATGGTCTGTTCCAGTGTGACTAGAGCTATCATTTGACACCGTTTCAATAGAAAATGGAGCTTTTCTGCGATTTTTATGCACCCTCAGACAAATTTGACAAACAAAGCGAAATTGAATTTACTACAAAAACGACCCAGTTTAGAGGGCTAAAAGCTAGTTAAATAGGACATTCTCAGTAATGTAGCACACATGGTCTGTTCCAGTGTGACTAGAGCTATCATTTGACACCGTTTCAATAGAAAATGGAGCTTTTCTGCGATTTTTATGCACCCTCAGACAAATTTGACAAATAAAGCTAAATTGAATTTACTACAAAAACGACCCAGTTTAGAGGGCTAAAAGCTAGTTAAATAGGACATTCTCAGTAATGTAGCACACATGGTCTGTTCCAGTGTGACTAGAGCTATCATTTGACACCGTTTCAATAGACAATGGAGCTTTTCTGCGCTTTTTATGCACCCCCAGACAAATTTGACAAACAAAGCTAAATTGAATTTACTACAAAAACGACCCAGTTTAGAGGGCTAAAAGCTAGTTAAATGGGACATTCTCAGTAATGTCGCACACATGGTCTGTTCCAGAGTGACTAGAGCTATCATTTGACACCGTTTCAATAGAAAATGGAGCTTTTCTGCGATTTTTATGCACCCTCAGACAAATTTGACAAACAAAGCGAAATTGAATTTACTACAAAAACGACCCAGTTTAGAGGGCTAAAAGCTAGTTAAATAGGACATTCTCAGTAATGTAGCACACATGGTCTGTTCCAGTGTGACTTGAGCTATCTTTTGACACCGTTTCAATAGACAATGGAGCTTTTCTGCGATTTTTATGCACCCCCAGACAAATTTGACAAACAAAGCGAAATTGAATTTACTACAAAAACGACCCAGTTTAGAGGGCTAAAAGCTAGTTAAATAGGACATTCTCAGTAATGTAGCACACATGGTCTGTTCCAGTGTGACTAGAGCTATCATTTGACACCGTTTCAATAGAAAATGGAGCTTTTCTGCGATTTTTATGCACCCTCAGACAAATTTGACAAATAAAGCTAAATTGAATTTACTACAAAAACGACCCAGTTTAGAGGGCTAAAAGCTAGTTAAATAGGACATTCTCAGTAATGTAGCACACATGGTCTGTTCCAGTGTGACTAGAGCTATCATTTGACACCGTTTCAATAGAAAATGGAGCTTTTCTGCGATTTTTATGCACCCTCAGACAAATTTGACAAACAAAGCTAAATTGAATTTACTACAAAAACGACCCAGTTTAGAGGGCTAAAAGCTAGTTAAATAGGACATTCTCAGTAATGTAGCACACATGGTCTGTTCCAGTGTGACTTGAGCTATCTTTTGACACCGTTTCAATAGACAATGGAGCTTTTCTGCGATTTTTATGCACCCCCAGACAAATTTGACAAACAAAGCGAAATTGAATTTACTACAAAAACGACCCATTTTAGAGGGCTAAAAGCTAGTTAAATAGGACATTCTCAGTAATGTAGCACACATGGTCTGTTCCAGTGTGACTAGAGCTATCATTTGACACCGTTTCAATAGAAAATGGAGCTTTTCTGCGATTTTTATGCACCCTCAGACAAATTTGACAAACAAAGCGAAATTGAATTTACTACAAAAACGACCCAGTTTAGAGGGCTAAAAGCTAGTTAAATAGGACATTCTCAGTAATGTAGCACACATGGTCTGTTCCAGTGTGACTAGAGCTATCATTTGACACCGTTTCAATAGACAATGGAGCTTTTCTGCGATTTTTATGCACCCCCAGACAAATTTGACAAACAAAGCTAAATTGAATTTACTACAAAAACGACCCAGTTTAGAGGGCTAAAAGCTAGTTAAATAGGACATTCTCAGTAATGTAGCACACATGGTCTGTTCCAGAGTGACTAGAGCTATCATTTGACACCGTTTCAATAGAAAATGGAGCTTTTCTGCGATTTTTATGCACCCTCAGACAAATTTGACAAACAAAGCGAAATTGAATTTACTACAAAAACGACCCAGTTTAGAGGGCTAAAAGCTAGTTAAATAGGACATTCTCAGTAATGTAGCACACATGGTCTGTTCCAGTGTGACTAGAGCTATCATTTGACACCGTTTCAATAGAAAATGGAGCTTTTCTGCGATTTTTATGCACCCTCAGACAAATTTGACAAACAAAGCTAAATTGAATTTACTACAAAAACGACCCAGTTTAGAGGGCTAAAAGCTAGTTAAATAGGACATTCTCAGTAATGTAGCACACATGGTCTGTTCCAGTGTGACTTGAGCTATCTTTTGACACCGTTTCAATAGACAATGGAGCTTTTCTGCGATTTTTATGCACCCCCAGACAAATTTGACAAACAAAGCGAAATTGAATTTACTACAAAAACGACCCAGTTTAGAGGGCTAAAAGCTAGTTAAATAGGACATTCTCAGTAATGTAGCACACATGGTCTGTTCCAGTGTGACTAGAGCTATCATTTGACACCGTTTCAATAGACAATGGAGCTTTTCTGCGATTTTTATGCACTCCCAGACAAATTTGACAAACAAAGCGAAATTGAATTTACTACAAAAACGACCCAGTTTAGAGGGCTAAAAGCTAGTTAAATAGGACATTCTCAGTAATGTAGCACACATGGTCTGTTCCAGTGTGACTAGAGCTATCATTTGACACCGTTTCAATAGAAAATGGAGCTTTTCTGCGATTTTTATGCACCCTCAGACAAATTTGACAAACAAAGCGAAATTGAATTTACTACAAAAACGACCCAGTTTAGAGGGCTAAAAGCTAGTTAAATAGGACATTCTCAGTAATGTAGCACACATGGTCTGTTCCAGTGTGACTAGAGCTATCATTTGACACCGTTTCAATAGAAAATGGAGCTTTTCTGCGATTTTTATGCACCCTCAGACAAATTTGACAAATAAAGCTAAATTGAATTTACTACAAAAACGACCCAGTTTAGAGGGCTAAAAGCTAGTTAAATAGGACATTCTCAGTAATGTAGCACACATGGTCTGTTCCAGTGTGACTAGAGCTATCATTTGACACCGTTTCAATAGACAATGGAGCTTTTCTGCGCTTTTTATGCACCCCCAGACAAATTTGACAAACAAAGCTAAATTGAATTTACTACAAAAACGACCCAGTTTAGAGGGCTAAAAGCTAGTTAAATGGGACATTCTCAGTAATGTCCCATTTGACTAGAGCTAGAGCTATCTAGAGCTATCATTTGACACCGTTTCAATAGAAAATGGAGCTTTTCTGCGATTTTTATGCACCCTCAGACAAATTTGACAAACAAAGCGAAATTGAATTTACTACAAAAACGACCCAGTTTAGAGGGCTAAAAGCTAGTTAAATAGGACATTCTCAGTAATGTAGCACACATGGTCTGTTCCAGTGTGACTAGAGCTATCATTTGACACCGTTTCAATAGACAATGGAGCTTTTCTGCGATTTTTATGCACTCCCAGACAAATTTGACAAACAAAGCGAAATTAAATTTACTACAAAAACGACCCAGTTTAGAGGGCTAAAAGCTAGTTAAATAGGACATTCTCAGTAATGTAGCACACATGGTCTGTTCCAGTGTGACTAGAGCTATCATTTGACACCGTTTCAATAGAAAATGGAGCTTTTCTGCGATATTTATGCACCCTCAGACAAATTTGACAAATAAAGCTAAATTGAATTTACTACAAAAACGACCCAGTTTAGAGGGCTAAAAGCTAGTTAAATAGGACATTCTCAGTAATGTAGCACACATGGTCTGTTCCAGTGTGACTAGAGCTATCATTTGACACCGTTTCAATAGAAAATTGAGCTTTTCTGCGATTTTTATGCACCCTCAGACAAATTTGACAAACAAAGCTAAATTGAATTTACTACAAAAACGACCCAGTTTAGAGGGCTAAAAGCTAGTTAAATAGGACATTCTCAGTAATGTAGCACACATGGTCTGTTCCAGTGTGACTAGAGCTATCATTTGACACCGTTTCAATAGACAATGGAGCTTTTCTGCGATTTTTATGCACTTCCCAGACAAATTTGACAAACAAAGCGAAATTGAATTTACTACAAAAACGACCCAGTTTAGAGGGCTAAAAGCTAGTTAAATAGGACATTCTCAGTAATGTAGCACACATGGTCTGTTCCAGTGTGACTAGAGCTATCATTTGACACCGTTTCAATAGAAAATGGAGCTTTTCTGCGATTTTTATGCACCCTCAGACAAATTTGACAAACAAAGCGAAATTGAATTTACTACAAAAACGACCCAGTTTAGAGGGCTAAAAGCTAGTTAAATAGGACATTCTCAGTAATGTAGCACACATGGTCTGTTCCAGTGTGACTAGAGCTATCATTTGACACCGTTTCAATAGACAATGGAGCTTTTCTGCGATTTTTATGCACCCCCAGACAAATTTGACAAACAAAGCTAAATTGAATTTACTACAAAAACGACCCAGTTTAGAGGGCTAAAAGCTAGTTAAATAGGACATTCTCAGTAATGTAGCACACATGGTCTGTTCCAGAGTGACTAGAGCTATCATTTCACCGTTTCAATAGACAATGGAGCTTTTCTGCGATTTTTATGCACTCCCAGACAAATTTGACAAACAAAGCGAAATTGAATTTACTACAAAAACGACCCAGTTTAGAGGGCTAAAAGCTAGTTAAATAGGACATTCTCAGTAATGTAGCACACATGGTCTGTTCCAGTGTGACTAGAGCTATCATTTGACACCGTTTCAATAGAAAATGGAGCTTTTCTGCGATTTTTATGCACCCTCAGACAAATTTGACAAACAAAGCTAAATTGAATTTACTACAAAAACGACCCAGTTTAGAGGGCTAAAAGCTAGTTAAATAGGACATTCTCAGTAATGTAGCACACATGGTCTGTTCCAGTGTGACTTGAGCTATCTTTTGACACCGTTTCAATAGACAATGGAGCTTTTCTGCGATTTTTATGCACCCCCAGACAAATTTGACAAACAAAGCGAAATTGAATTTACTACAAAAACGACCCAGTTTAGAGGGCTAAAAGCTAGTTAAATAGGACATTCTCAGTAATGTAGCACACATGGTCTGTTCCAGTGTGACTAGAGCTATCATTTGACACCGTTTCAATAGACAATGGAGCTTTTCTGCGATTTTTATGCACTCCCAGACAAATTTGACAAACGAAGCGAAATTGAATTTACTACAAAAACGACCCAGTTTAGAGGGCTAAAAGCTAGTTAAATAGGACATTCTCAGTAATGTAGCACACATGGTCTGTTCCAGTGTGACTAGAGCTATCATTTGACACCGTTTCAATAGAAAATGGAGCTTTTCTGCGATTTTTATGCACCCTCAGACAAATTTGACAAATAAAGCTAAATTGAATTTACTACAAAAACGACCCAGTTTAGAGGGCTAAAAGCTAGTTAAATAGGACATTCTCAGTAATGTAGCACACATGGTCTGTTCCAGTGTGACTAGAGCTATCATTTGACACCGTTTCAATAGAAAATGGAGCTTTTCTGCGATTTTTATGCACCCTCAGACAAATTTGACAAACAAAGCTAAATTGAATTTACTACAAAAACGACCCAGTTTAGAGGGCTAAAAGCTAGTTAAATAGGACATTCTCAGTAATGTAGCACACATGGTCTGTTCCAGTGTGACTTGAGCTATCTTTTGACACCGTTTCAATAGACAATGGAGCTTTTCTGCGATTTTTATGCACCCCCAGACAAATTTGACAAACAAAGCGAAATTGAATTTACTACAAAAACGACCCAGTTTAGAGGGCTAAAAGCTAGTTAAATAGGACATTCTCAGTAATGTAGCACACATGGTCTGTTCCAGTGTGACTAGAGCTATCATTTGACACCGTTTCAATAGACAATGGAGCTTTTCTGCGATTTTTATGCACTCCCAGACAAATTTGACAAACAAAGCGAAATTGAATTTACTACAAAAACGACCCAGTTTAGAGGGCTAAAAGCTAGTTAAATAGGACATTCTCAGTAATGTAGCACACATGGTCTGTTCCAGTGTGACTAGAGCTATCATTTGACACCGTTTCAATAGAAAATGGAGCTTTTCTGCGATTTTTATGCACCCTCAGACAAATTTGACAAACAAAGCGAAATTGAATTTACTACAAAAACGACCCAGTTTAGAGGGCTAAAAGCTAGTTAAATAGGACATTCTCAGTAATGTAGCACACATGGTCTGTTCCAGTGTGACTAGAGCTATCATTTGACACCGTTTCAATAGACAATGGAGCTTTTCTGCGATTTTTATGCACCCCCAGACAAATTTGACAAACAAAGCTAAATTGAATTTACTACAAAAACGACCCAGTTTAGAGGGCTAAAAGCTAGTTAAATAGGACATTCTCAGTAATGTAGCACACATGGTCTGTTCCAGAGTGACTAGAGCTATCATTTGACACCGTTTCAATAGAAAATGGAGCTTTTCTGCGATTTTTATGCACCCTCAGACAAATTTGACAAACAAAGCGAAATTGAATTTACTACAAAAACGACCCAGTTTAGAGGGCTAAAAGCTAGTTAAATAGGACATTCTCAGTAATGTAGCACACATGGTCTGTTCCAGTGTGACTAGAGCTATCATTTGACACCGTTTCAATAGAAAATGGAGCTTTTCTGCGATTTTTATGCACCCTCAGACAAATTTGACAAACAAAGCTAAATTGAATTTACTACAAAAACGACCCAGTTTAGAGGGCTAAAAGCTAGTTAAATAGGACATTCTCAGTAATGTAGCACACATGGTCTGTTCCAGTGTGACTTGAGCTATCTTTTGACACCGTTTCAATAGACAATGGAGCTTTTCTGCGATTTTTATGCACCCCCAGACAAATTTGACAAACAAAGCGAAATTGAATTTACTACAAAAACGACCCAGTTTAGAGGGCTAAAAGCTAGTTAAATAGGACATTCTCAGTAATGTAGCACACATGGTCTGTTCCAGTGTGACTAGAGCTATCATTTGACACCGTTTCAATAGACAATGGAGCTTTTCTGCGATTTTTATGCACTCCCAGACAAATTTGACAAACAAAGCGAAATTGAATTTACTACAAAAACGACCCAGTTTAGAGGGCTAAAAGCTAGTTAAATAGGACATTCTCAGTAATGTAGCACACATGGTCTGTTCCAGTGTGACTAGAGCTATCATTTGACACCGTTTCAATAGAAAATGGAGCTTTTCTGCGATTTTTATGCACCCTCAGACAAATTTGACAAACAAAGCGAAATTGAATTTACTACAAAAACGACCCAGTTTAGAGGGCTAAAAGCTAGTTAAATAGGACATTCTCAGTAATGTAGCACACATGGTCTGTTCCAGTGTGACTAGAGCTATCATTTGACACCGTTTCAATAGAAAATGGAGCTTTTCTGCGATTTTTATGCACCCTCAGACAAATTTGACAAATAAAGCTAAATTGAATTTACTACAAAAACGACCCAGTTTAGAGGGCTAAAAGCTAGTTAAATAGGACATTCTCAGTAATGTAGCACACATGGTCTGTTCCAGTGTGACTAGAGCTATCATTTGACACCGTTTCAATAGACAATGGAGCTTTTCTGCGCTTTTTATGCACCCCCAGACAAATTTGACAAACAAAGCTAAATTGAATTTACTACAAAAACGACCCAGTTTAGAGGGCTAAAAGCTAGTTAAATGGGACATTCTCAGTAATGTCGCACACATGGTCTGTTCCAGAGTGACTAGAGCTATCATTTGACACCGTTTCAATAGAAAATGGAGCTTTTCTGCGATTTTTATGCACCCTCAGACAAATTTGACAAACAAAGCGAAATTGAATTTACTACAAAAACGACCCAGTTTAGAGGGCTAAAAGCTAGTTAAATAGGACATTCTCAGTAATGTAGCACACATGGTCTGTTCCAGTGTGACTTGAGCTATCTTTTGACACCGTTTCAATAGACAATGGAGCTTTTCTGCGATTTTTATGCACCCCCAGACAAATTTGACAAACAAAGCGAAATTGAATTTACTACAAAAACGACCCAGTTTAGAGGGCTAAAAGCTAGTTAAATAGGACATTCTCAGTAATGTAGCACACATGGTCTGTTCCAGTGTGACTAGAGCTATCATTTGACACCGTTTCAATAGACAATGGAGCTTTTCTGCGATTTTTATGCACTCCCAGACAAATTTGACAAACAAAGCGAAATTGAATTTACTACAAAAACGACCCAGTTTAGAGGGCTAAAAGCTAGTTAAATAGGACATTCTCAGTAATGTAGCACACATGGTCTGTTCCAGTGTGACTAGAGCTATCATTTGACACCGTTTCAATAGAAAATGGAGCTTTTCTGCGATTTTTATGCACCCTCAGACAAATTTGACAAATAAAGCTAAATTGAATTTACTACAAAAACGACCCAGTTTAGAGGGCTAAAAGCTAGTTAAATAGGACATTCTCAGTAATGTAGCACACATGGTCTGTTCCAGTGTGACTAGAGCTATCATTTGACACCGTTTCAATAGACAATGGAGCTTTTCTGCGATTTTTATGCACCCCCAGACAAATTTGACAAACAAAGCTAAATTGAATTTACTACAAAAACGACCCAGTTTAGAGGGCTAAAAGCTAGTTAAATAGGACATTCTCAGTAATGTAGCACACATGGTCTGTTCCAGAGTGACTAGAGCTATCATTTGACACCGTTTCAATAGAAAATGGAGCTTTTCTGCGATTTTTATGCACCCTCAGACAAATTTGACAAACAAAGCGAAATTGAATTTACTACAAAAACGACCCAGTTTAGAGGGCTAAAAGCTAGTTAAATAGGACATTCTCAGTAATGTAGCACACATGGTCTGTTCCAGTGTGACTAGAGCTATCATTTGACACCGTTTCAATAGAAAATGGAGCTTTTCTGCGATTTTTATGCACCCTCAGACAAATTTGACAAACAAAGCTAAATTGAATTTACTACAAAAACGACCCAGTTTAGAGGGCTAAAAGCTAGTTAAATAGGACATTCTCAGTAATGTAGCACACATGGTCTGTTCCAGTGTGACTTGAGCTATCTTTTGACACCGTTTCAATAGACAATGGAGCTTTTCTGCGATTTTTATGCACCCCCAGACAAATTTGACAAACAAAGCGAAATTGAATTTACTACAAAAACGACCCAGTTTAGAGGGCTAAAAGCTAGTTAAATAGGACATTCTCAGTAATGTAGCACACATGGTCTGTTCCAGTGTGACTAGAGCTATCATTTGACACCGTTTCAATAGACAATGGAGCTTTTCTGCGATTTTTATGCACTCCCAGACAAATTTGACAAACAAAGCGAAATTGAATTTACTACAAAAACGACCCAGTTTAGAGGGCTAAAAGCTAGTTAAATAGGACATTCTCAGTAATGTAGCACACATGGTCTGTTCCAGTGTGACTAGAGCTATCATTTGACACCGTTTCAATAGAAAATGGAGCTTTTCTGCGATTTTTATGCACCCTCAGACAAATTTGACAAACAAAGCGAAATTGAATTTACTACAAAAACGACCCAGTTTAGAGGGCTAAAAGCTAGTTAAATAGGACATTCTCAGTAATGTAGCACACATGGTCTGTTCCAGTGTGACTAGAGCTATCATTTGACACCGTTTCAATAGAAAATGGAGCTTTTCTGCGATTTTTATGCACCCTCAGACAAATTTGACAAATAAAGCTAAATTGAATTTACTACAAAAACGACCCAGTTTAGAGGGCTAAAAGCTAGTTAAATAGGACATTCTCAGTAATGTAGCACACATGGTCTGTTCCAGTGTGACTAGAGCTATCATTTGACACCGTTTCAATAGACAATGGAGCTTTTCTGCGCTTTTTATGCACCCCCAGACAAATTTGACAAACAAAGCTAAATTGAATTTACTACAAAAACGACCCAGTTTAGAGGGCTAAAAGCTAGTTAAATGGGACATTCTCAGTAATGTCGCACACATGGTCTGTTCCAGAGTGACTAGAGCTATCATTTGACACCGTTTCAATAGAAAATGGAGCTTTTCTGCGATTTTTATGCACCCTCAGACAAATTTGACAAACAAAGCGAAATTGAATTTACTACAAAAACGACCCAGTTTAGAGGGCTAAAAGCTAGTTAAATAGGACATTCTCAGTAATGTAGCACACATGGTCTGTTCCAGTGTGACTTGAGCTATCTTTTGACACCGTTTCAATAGACAATGGAGCTTTTCTGCGATTTTTATGCACCCCCAGACAAATTTGACAAACAAAGCGAAATTGAATTTACTACAAAAACGACCCAGTTTAGAGGGCTAAAAGCTAGTTAAATAGGACATTCTCAGTAATGTAGCACACATGGTCTGTTCCAGTGTGACTAGAGCTATCATTTGACACCGTTTCAATAGACAATGGAGCTTTTCTGCGATTTTTATGCACTCCCAGACAAATTTGACAAACAAAGCGAAATTGAATTTACTACAAAAACGACCCAGTTTAGAGGGCTAAAAGCTAGTTAAATAGGACATTCTCAGTAATGTAGCACACATGGTCTGTTCCAGTGTGACTAGAGCTATCATTTGACACCGTTTCAATAGAAAATGGAGCTTTTCTGCGATTTTTATGCACCCTCAGACAAATTTGACAAACAAAGCGAAATTGAATTTACTACAAAAACGACCCAGTTTAGAGGGCTAAAAGCTAGTTAAATAGGACATTCTCAGTAATGTAGCACACATGGTCTGTTCCAGTGTGACTAGAGCTATCATTTGACACCGTTTCAATAGAAAATGGAGCTTTTCTGCGATTTTTATGCACCCTCAGACAAATTTGACAAATAAAGCTAAATTGAATTTACTACAAAAACGACCCAGTTTAGAGGGCTAAAAGCTAGTTAAATAGGACATTCTCAGTAATGTAGCACACATGGTCTGTTCCAGTGTGACTAGAGCTATCATTTGACACCGTTTCAATAGACAATGGAGCTTTTCTGCGCTTTTTATGCACCCCCAGACAAATTTGACAAACAAAGCTAAATTGAATTTACTACAAAAACGACCCAGTTTAGAGGGCTAAAAGCTAGTTAAATGGGACATTCTCAGTAATGTCGCACACATGGTCTGTTCCAGAGTGACTAGAGCTATCATTTGACACCGTTTCAATAGAAAATGGAGCTTTTCTGCGATTTTTATGCACCCTCAGACAAATTTGACAAACAAAGCGAAATTGAATTTACTACAAAAACGACCCAGTTTAGAGGGCTAAAAGCTAGTTAAATAGGACATTCTCAGTAATGTAGCACACATGGTCTGTTCCAGTGTGACTTGAGCTATCTTTTGACACCGTTTCAATAGACAATGGAGCTTTTCTGCGATTTTTATGCACCCCCAGACAAATTTGACAAACAAAGCGAAATTGAATTTACTACAAAAACGACCCAGTTTAGAGGGCTAAAAGCTAGTTAAATAGGACATTCTCAGTAATGTAGCACACATGGTCTGTTCCAGTGTGACTAGAGCTATCATTTGACACCGTTTCAATAGACAATGGAGCTTTTCTGCGATTTTTATGCACTCCCAGACAAATTTGACAAACAAAGCGAAATTGAATTTACTACAAAAACGACCCAGTTTAGAGGGCTAAAAGCTAGTTAAATAGGACATTCTCAGTAATGTAGCACACATGGTCTGTTCCAGTGTGACTAGAGCTATCATTTGACACCGTTTCAATAGAAAATGGAGCTTTTCTGCGATTTTTATGCACCCTCAGACAAATTTGACAAATAAAGCTAAATTGAATTTACTACAAAAACGACCCAGTTTAGAGGGCTAAAAGCTAGTTAAATAGGACATTCTCAGTAATGTAGCACACATGGTCTGTTCCAGTGTGACTAGAGCTATCATTTGACACCGTTTCAATAGAAAATGGAGCTTTTCTGCGATTTTTATGCACCCTCAGACAAATTTGACAAACAAAGCTAAATTGAATTTACTACAAAAACGACCCAGTTTAGAGGGCTAAAAGCTAGTTAAATAGGACATTCTCAGTAATGTAGCACACATGGTCTGTTCCAGTGTGACTTGAGCTATCTTTTGACACCGTTTCAATAGACAATGGAGCTTTTCTGCGATTTTTATGCACACCCAGACAAATTTGACAAACAAAGCTAAATTGAATTTACTACAAAAACGACCCAGTTTAGAGGGCTAAAAGCTAGTTAAATGGGACATTCTCAGTAATGTCGCACACATGGTCTGTTCCAGAGTGACTAGAGCTATCATTTGACACCGTTTCAATAGAAAATGGAGCTTTTCTGCGATTTTTATGCACCCTCAGACAAATTTGACAAACAAAGCGAAATTGAATTTACTACAAAAACGACCCAGTTTAGAGGGCTAAAAGCTAGTTAAATAGGACATTCTCAGTAATGTAGCACACATGGTCTGTTCCAGTGTGACTTGAGCTATCTTTTGACACCGTTTCAATAGACAATGGAGCTTTTCTGCGATTTTTATGCACCCCCAGACAAATTTGACAAACAAAGCGAAATTGAATTTACTACAAAAACGACCCAGTTTAGAGGGCTAAAAGCTAGTTAAATAGGACATTCTCAGTAATGTAGCACACATGGTCTGTTCCAGTGTGACTAGAGCTATCATTTGACACCGTTTCAATAGACAATGGAGCTTTTCTGCGATTTTTATGCACTCCCAGACAAATTTGACAAACAAAGCGAAATTGAATTTACTACAAAAACGACCCAGTTTAGAGGGCTAAAAGCTAGTTAAATAGGACATTCTCAGTAATGTAGCACACATGGTCTGTTCCAGTGTGACTAGAGCTATCATTTGACACCGTTTCAATAGAAAATGGAGCTTTTCTGCGATTTTTATGCACCCTCAGACAAATTTGACAAACAAAGCGAAATTGAATTTACTACAAAAACGACCCAGTTTAGAGGGCTAAAAGCTAGTTAAATAGGACATTCTCAGTAATGTAGCACACATGGTCTGTTCCAGTGTGACTAGAGCTATCATTTGACACCGTTTCAATAGAAAATGGAGCTTTTCTGCGATTTTTATGCACCCTCAGACAAATTTGACAAATAAAGCTAAATTGAATTTACTACAAAAACGACCCAGTTTAGAGGGCTAAAAGCTAGTTAAATAGGAAATTCTCAGTAATGTAGCACACATGGTCTGTTCCAGTGTGACTAGAGCTATCATTTGACACCGTTTCAATAGAAAATGGAGCTTTTCTGCGATTTTTATGCACCCTCAGACAAATTTGACAAATAAAGCTAAATTGAATTTACTACAAAAACGACCCAGTTTAGAGGGCTAAAAGCTAGTTAAATAGGACATTCTCAGTAATGTAGCACACATGGTCTGTTCCAGTGTGACTAGAGCTATCATTTGACACCGTTTCAATAGAAAATGGAGCTTTTCTGCGATTTTTATGCACCCTCAGACAAATTTGACAAACAAAGCTAAATTGAATTTACTACAAAAACGACCCAGTTTAGAGGGCAAAAAGCTAGTTAAATAGGACATTCTCAGTAATGTAGCACACATGGTCTGTTCCAGTGTGACTTGAGCTATCTTTTGACACCGTTTCAATAGACAATGGAGCTTTTCTGCGATTTTTATGCACCCCCAGACAAATTTGACAAACAAAGCGAAATTGAATTTACTACAAAAACGACCCAGTTTAGAGGGCTAAAAGCTAGTTAAATAGGACATTCTCAGTAATGTAGCACACATGGTCTGTTCCAGTGTGACTAGAGCTATCATTTGACACCGTTTCAATAGACAATGGAGCTTTTCTGCGATTTTTATGCACTCCCAGACAAATTTGACAAACAAAGCGAAATTGAATTTACTACAAAAACGACCCAGTTTAGAGGGCTAAAAGCTAGTTAAATAGGACATTCTCAGTAATGTAGCACACATGGTCTGTTCCAGTGTGACTAGAGCTATCATTTGACACCGTTTCAATAGAAAATGGAGCTTTTCTGCGATTTTTATGCACCCTCAGACAAATTTGACAAACAAAGCGAAATTGAATTTACTACAAAAACGACCCAGTTTAGAGGGCTAAAAGCTAGTTAAATAGGACATTCTCAGTAATGTAGCACACATGGTCTGTTCCAGTGTGACTAGAGCTATCATTTGACACCGTTTCAATAGACAATGGAGCTTTTCTGCGATTTTTATGCACCCCCAGACAAATTTGACAAACAAAGCTAAATTGAATTTACTACAAAAACGACCCAGTTTAGAGGGCTAAAAGCTAGTTAAATAGGACATTCTCAGTAATGTAGCACACATGGTCTGTTCCAGAGTGACTAGAGCTATCATTTGACACCGTTTCAATAGAAAATGGAGCTTTTCTGCGATTTTTATGCACCCTCAGACAAATTTGACAAACAAAGCGAAATTGAATTTACTACAAAAACGACCCAGTTTAGAGGGCTAAAAGCTAGTTAAATAGGACATTCTCAGTAATGTAGCACACATGGTCTGTTCCAGTGTGACTAGAGCTATCATTTGACACCGTTTCAATAGAAAATGGAGCTTTTCTGCGATTTTTATGCACCCTCAGACAAATTTGACAAACAAAGCTAAATTGAATTTACTACAAAAACGACCCAGTTTAGAGGGCTAAAAGCTAGTTAAATAGGACATTCTCAGTAATGTAGCACACATGGTCTGTTCCAGTGTGACTAGAGCTATCATTTGACACCGTTTCAATAGACAATGGAGCTTTTCTGCGATTTTTATGCACTCCCAGACAAATTTGACAAACAAAGCGAAATTGAATTTACTACAAAAACGACCCAGTTTAGAGGGCTAAAAGCTAGTTAAATAGGACATTCTCAGTAATGTAGCACACATGGTCTGTTCCAGTGTGACTAGAGCTATCATTTGACACCGTTTCAATAGAAAATGGAGCTTTTCTGCGATTTTTATGCACCCTCAGACAAATTTGACAAACAAAGCGAAATTGAATTTACTACAAAAACGACCCAGTTTAGAGGGCTAAAAGCTAGTTAAATAGGACATTCTCAGTAATGTAGCACACATGGTCTGTTCCAGTGTGACTAGAGCTATCATTTGACACCGTTTCAATAGAAAATGGAGCTTTTCTGCGATTTTTATGCACCCTCAGACAAATTTGACAAATAAAGCTAAATTGAATTTACTACAAAAACGACCCAGTTTAGAGGGCTAAAAGCTAGTTAAATAGGAAATTCTCAGTAATGTAGCACACATGGTCTGTTCCAGTGTGACTAGAGCTATCATTTGACACCGTTTCAATAGAAAATGGAGCTTTTCTGCGATTTTTATGCACCCTCAGACAAATTTGACAAATAAAGCTAAATTGAATTTACTACAAAAACGACCCAGTTTAGAGGGCTAAAAGCTAGTTAAATAGGACATTCTCAGTAATGTAGCACACATGGTCTGTTCCAGTGTGACTAGAGCTATCATTTGACACCGTTTCAATAGAAAATGGAGCTTTTCTGCGATTTTTATGCACCCTCAGACAAATTTGACAAACAAAGCTAAATTGAATTTACTACAAAAACGACCCAGTTTAGAGGGCAAAAAGCTAGTTAAATAGGACATTCTCAGTAATGTAGCACACATGGTCTGTTCCAGTGTGACTTGAGCTATCTTTTGACACCGTTTCAATAGACAATGGAGCTTTTCTGCGATTTTTATGCACCCCCAGACAAATTTGACAAACAAAGCGAAATTGAATTTACTACAAAAACGACCCAGTTTAGAGGGCTAAAAGCTAGTTAAATAGGACATTCTCAGTAATGTAGCACACATGGTCTGTTCCAGTGTGACTAGAGCTATCATTTGACACCGTTTCAATAGACAATGGAGCTTTTCTGCGATTTTTATGCACTCCCAGACAAATTTGACAAACAAAGCGAAATTGAATTTACTACAAAAACGACCCAGTTTAGAGGGCTAAAAGCTAGTTAAATAGGACATTCTCAGTAATGTAGCACACATGGTCTGTTCCAGTGTGACTAGAGCTATCATTTGACACCGTTTCAATAGAAAATGGAGCTTTTCTGCGATTTTTATGCACCCTCAGACAAATTTGACAAACAAAGCGAAATTGAATTTACTACAAAAACGACCCAGTTTAGAGGGCTAAAAGCTAGTTAAATAGGACATTCTCAGTAATGTAGCACACATGGTCTGTTCCAGTGTGACTAGAGCTATCATTTGACACCGTTTCAATAGACAATGGAGCTTTTCTGCGATTTTTATGCACCCCCAGACAAATTTGACAAACAAAGCTAAATTGAATTTACTACAAAAACGACCCAGTTTAGAGGGCTAAAAGCTAGTTAAATAGGACATTCTCAGTAATGTAGCACACATGGTCTGTTCCAGAGTGACTAGAGCTATCATTTGACACCGTTTCAATAGAAAATGGAGCTTTTCTGCGATTTTTATGCACCCTCAGACAAATTTGACAAACAAAGCGAAATTGAATTTACTACAAAAACGACCCAGTTTAGAGGGCTAAAAGCTAGTTAAATAGGACATTCTCAGTAATGTAGCACACATGGTCTGTTCCAGTGTGACTAGAGCTATCATTTGACACCGTTTCAATAGAAAATGGAGCTTTTCTGCGATTTTTATGCACCCTCAGACAAATTTGACAAACAAAGCTAAATTGAATTTACTACAAAAACGACCCAGTTTAGAGGGCTAAAAGCTAGTTAAATAGGACATTCTCAGTAATGTAGCACACATGGTCTGTTCCAGTGTGACTTGAGCTATCTTTTGACACCGTTTCAATAGACAATGGAGCTTTTCTGCGATTTTTATGCACCCCCAGACAAATTTGACAAACAAAGCGAAATTGAATTTACTACAAAAACGACCCAGTTTAGAGGGCTAAAAGCTAGTTAAATAGGACATTCTCAGTAATGTAGCACACATGGTCTGTTCCAGTGTGACTAGAGCTATCATTTGACACCGTTTCAATAGACAATGGAGCTTTTCTGCGATTTTTATGCACTCCCAGACAAATTTGACAAACAAAGCGAAATTGAATTTACTACAAAAACGACCCAGTTTAGAGGGCTAAAAGCTAGTTAAATAGGACATTCTCAGTAATGTAGCACACATGGTCTGTTCCAGTGTGACTAGAGCTATCATTTGACACCGTTTCAATAGAAAATGGAGCTTTTCTGCGATTTTTATGCACCCTCAGACAAATTTGACAAACAAAGCGAAATTGAATTTACTACAAAAACGACCCAGTTTAGAGGGCTAAAAGCTAGTTAAATAGGACATTCTCAGTAATGTAGCACACATGGTCTGTTCCAGTGTGACTAGAGCTATCATTTGACACCGTTTCAATAGAAAATGGAGCTTTTCTGCGATTTTTATGCACCCTCAGACAAATTTGACAAACAAAGCGAAATTGAATTTACTACAAAAACGACCCAGTTTAGAGGGCTAAAAGCTAGTTAAATAGGACATTCTCAGTAATGTAGCACACATGGTCTGTTCCAGTGTGACTAGAGCTATCATTTGACACCGTTTCAATAGACAATGGAGCTTTTCTGCGCTTTTTATGCACCCCCAGACAAATTTGACAAACAAAGCTAAATTGAATTTACTACAAAAACGACCCAGTTTAGAGGGCTAAAAGCTAGTTAAATGGGACATTCTCAGTAATGTCGCACACATGGTCTGTTCCAGAGTGACTAGAGCTATCATTTGACACCGTTTCAATAGAAAATGGAGCTTTTCTGCGATTTTTATGCACCCTCAGACAAATTTGACAAACAAAGCTAAATTGAATTTACTACAAAAACGACCCAGTTTAGAGGGCTAAAAGCTAGTTAAATAGGACATTCTCAGTAATGTAGCACACATGGTCTGTTCCAGTGTGACTTGAGCTATCTTTTGACACCGTTTCAATAGACAATGGAGCTTTTCTGCGATTTTTATGCACCCCCAGACAAATTTGACAAACAAAGCGAAATTGAATTTACTACAAAAACGACCCAGTTTAGAGGGCTAAAAGCTAGTTAAATAGGACATTCTCAGTAATGTAGCACACATGGTCTGTTCCAGTGTGACTAGAGCTATCATTTGACACCGTTTCAATAGACAATGGAGCTTTTCTGCGATTTTTATGCACTCCCAGACAAATTTGACAAACAAAGCGAAATTGAATTTACTACAAAAACGACCCAGTTTAGAGGGCTAAAAGCTAGTTAAATAGGACATTCTCAGTAATGTAGCACACATGGTCTGTTCCAGTGTGACTAGAGCTATCATTTGACACCGTTTCAATAGAAAATGGAGCTTTTCTGCGATTTTTATGCACCCTCAGACAAATTTGACAAACAAAGCGAAATTGAATTTACTACAAAAACGACCCAGTTTAGAGGGCTAAAAGCTAGTTAAATAGGACATTCTCAGTAATGTAGCACACATGGTCTGTTCCAGTGTGACTAGAGCTATCATTTGACACCGTTTCAATAGAAAATGGAGCTTTTCTGCGATTTTTATGCACCCTCAGACAAATTTGACAAATAAAGCTAAATTGAATTTACTACAAAAACGACCCAGTTTAGAGGGCTAAAAGCTAGTTAAATAGGACATTCTCAGTAATGTAGCACACATGGTCTGTTCCAGTGTGACTAGAGCTATCATTTGACACCGTTTCAATAGACAATGGAGCTTTTCTGCGCTTTTTATGCACCCCCAGACAAATTTGACAAACAAAGCTAAATTGAATTTACTACAAAAACGACCCAGTTTAGAGGGCTAAAAGCTAGTTAAATGGGACATTCTCAGTAATGTCGCACACATGGTCTGTTCCAGAGTGACTAGAGCTATCATTTGACACCGTTTCAATAGAAAATGGAGCTTTTCTGCGATTTTTATGCACCCTCAGACAAATTTGACAAACAAAGCGAAATTGAATTTACTACAAAAACGACCCAGTTTAGAGGGCTAAAAGCTAGTTAAATAGGACATTCTCAGTAATGTAGCACACATGGTCTGTTCCAGTGTGACTTGAGCTATCTTTTGACACCGTTTCAATAGACAATGGAGCTTTTCTGCGATTTTTATGCACCCCCAGACAAATTTGACAAACAAAGCGAAATTGAATTTACTACAAAAACGACCCAGTTTAGAGGGCTAAAAGCTAGTTAAATAGGACATTCTCAGTAATGTAGCACACATGGTCTGTTCCAGTGTGACTAGAGCTATCATTTGACACCGTTTCAATAGACAATGGAGCTTTTCTGCGATTTTTATGCACTCCCAGACAAATTTGACAAACAAAGCGAAATTGAATTTACTACAAAAACGACCCAGTTTAGAGGGCTAAAAGCTAGTTAAATAGGACATTCTCAGTAATGTAGCACACATGGTCTGTTCCAGTGTGACTAGAGCTATCATTTGACACCGTTTCAATAGAAAATGGAGCTTTTCTGCGATTTTTATGCACCCTCAGACAAATTTGACAAACAAAGCGAAATTGAATTTACTACAAAAACGACCCAGTTTAGAGGGCTAAAAGCTAGTTAAATAGGACATTCTCAGTAATGTAGCACACATGGTCTGTTCCAGTGTGACTAGAGCTATCATTTGACACCGTTTCAATAGAAAATGGAGCTTTTCTGCGATTTTTATGCACCCTCAGACAAATTTGACAAATAAAGCTAAATTGAATTTACTACAAAAACGACCCAGTTTAGAGGGCTAAAAGCTAGTTAAATAGGACATTCTCAGTAATGTAGCACACATGGTCTGTTCCAGTGTGACTAGAGCTATCATTTGACACCGTTTCAATAGACAATGGAGCTTTTCTGCGCTTTTTATGCACCCCCAGACAAATTTGACAAACAAAGCTAAATTGAATTTACTACAAAAACGACCCAGTTTAGAGGGCTAAAAGCTAGTTAAATGGGACATTCTCAGTAATGTCGCACACATGGTCTGTTCCAGAGTGACTAGAGCTATCATTTGACACCGTTTCAATAGAAAATGGAGCTTTTCTGCGATTTTTATGCACCCTCAGACAAATTTGACAAACAAAGCGAAATTGAATTTACTACAAAAACGACCCAGTTTAGAGGGCTAAAAGCTAGTTAAATAGGACATTCTCAGTAATGTAGCACACATGGTCTGTTCCAGTGTGACTTGAGCTATCTTTTGACACCGTTTCAATAGACAATGGAGCTTTTCTGCGATTTTTATGCACCCCCAGACAAATTTGACAAACAAAGCGAAATTGAATTTACTACAAAAACGACCCAGTTTAGAGGGCTAAAAGCTAGTTAAATAGGACATTCTCAGTAATGTAGCACACATGGTCTGTTCCAGTGTGACTAGAGCTATCATTTGACACCGTTTCAATAGACAATGGAGCTTTTCTGCGATTTTTATGCACTCCCAGACAAATTTGACAAACAAAGCGAAATTGAATTTACTACAAAAACGACCCAGTTTAGAGGGCTAAAAGCTAGTTAAATAGGACATTCTCAGTAATGTAGCACACATGGTCTGTTCCAGTGTGACTAGAGCTATCATTTGACACCGTTTCAATAGAAAATGGAGCTTTTCTGCGATTTTTATGCACCCTCAGACAAATTTGACAAATAAAGCTAAATTGAATTTACTACAAAAACGACCCAGTTTAGAGGGCTAAAAGCTAGTTAAATAGGACATTCTCAGTAATGTAGCACACATGGTCTGTTCCAGTGTGACTAGAGCTATCATTTGACACCGTTTCAATAGAAAATGGAGCTTTTCTGCGATTTTTATGCACCCTCAGACAAATTTGACAAACAAAGCTAAATTGAATTTACTACAAAAACGACCCAGTTTAGAGGGCTAAAAGCTAGTTAAATAGGACATTCTCAGTAATGTAGCACACATGGTCTGTTCCAGTGTGACTTGAGCTATCTTTTGACACCGTTTCAATAGACAATGGAGCTTTTCTGCGATTTTTATGCACACCCAGACAAATTTGACAAACAAAGCTAAATTGAATTTACTACAAAAACGACCCAGTTTAGAGGGCTAAAAGCTAGTTAAATGGGACATTCTCAGTAATGTCGCACACATGGTCTGTTCCAGAGTGACTAGAGCTATCATTTGACACCGTTTCAATAGAAAATGGAGCTTTTCTGCGATTTTTATGCACCCTCAGACAAATTTGACAAACAAAGCGAAATTGAATTTACTACAAAAACGACCCAGTTTAGAGGGCTAAAAGCTAGTTAAATAGGACATTCTCAGTAATGTAGCACACATGGTCTGTTCCAGTGTGACTTGAGCTATCTTTTGACACCGTTTCAATAGACAATGGAGCTTTTCTGCGATTTTTATGCACCCCCAGACAAATTTGACAAACAAAGCGAAATTGAATTTACTACAAAAACGACCCAGTTTAGAGGGCTAAAAGCTAGTTAAATAGGACATTCTCAGTAATGTAGCACACATGGTCTGTTCCAGTGTGACTAGAGCTATCATTTGACACCGTTTCAATAGACAATGGAGCTTTTCTGCGATTTTTATGCACTCCCAGACAAATTTGACAAACAAAGCGAAATTGAATTTACTACAAAAACGACCCAGTTTAGAGGGCTAAAAGCTAGTTAAATAGGACATTCTCAGTAATGTAGCACACATGGTCTGTTCCAGTGTGACTAGAGCTATCATTTGACACCGTTTCAATAGAAAATGGAGCTTTTCTGCGATTTTTATGCACCCTCAGACAAATTTGACAAATAAAGCTAAATTGAATTTACTACAAAAACGACCCAGTTTAGAGGGCTAAAAGCTAGTTAAATAGGACATTCTCAGTAATGTAGCACACATGGTCTGTTCCAGTGTGACTAGAGCTATCATTTGACACCGTTTCAATAGAAAATGGAGCTTTTCTGCGATTTTTATGCACCCTCAGACAAATTTGACAAACAAAGCTAAATTGAATTTACTACAAAAACGACCCAGTTTAGAGGGCTAAAAGCTAGTTAAATAGGACATTCTCAGTAATGTAGCACACATGGTCTGTTCCAGTGTGACTTGAGCTATCTTTTGACACCGTTTCAATAGACAATGGAGCTTTTCTGCGATTTTTATGCACCCCCAGACAAATTTGACAAACAAAGCGAAATTGAATTTACTACAAAAACGACCCAGTTTAGAGGGCTAAAAGCTAGTTAAATAGGACATTCTCAGTAATGTAGCACACATGGTCTGTTCCAGTGTGACTAGAGCTATCATTTGACACCGTTTCAATAGACAATGGAGCTTTTCTGCGATTTTTATGCACTCCCAGACAAATTTGACAAACAAAGCGAAATTGAATTTACTACAAAAACGACCCAGTTTAGAGGGCTAAAAGCTAGTTAAATAGGACATTCTCAGTAATGTAGCACACATGGTCTGTTCCAGTGTGACTAGAGCTATCATTTGACACCGTTTCAATAGAAAATGGAGCTTTTCTGCGATTTTTATGCACCCTCAGACAAATTTGACAAACAAAGCGAAATTGAATTTACTACAAAAACGACCCAGTTTAGAGGGCTAAAAGCTAGTTAAATAGGACATTCTCAGTAATGTAGCACACATGGTCTGTTCCAGTGTGACTAGAGCTATCATTTGACACCGTTTCAATAGACAATGGAGCTTTTCTGCGATTTTTATGCACCCCCAGACAAATTTGACAAACAAAGCTAAATTGAATTTACTACAAAAACGACCCAGTTTAGAGGGCTAAAAGCTAGTTAAATAGGACATTCTCAGTAATGTAGCACACATGGTCTGTTCCAGAGTGACTAGAGCTATCATTTGACACCGTTTCAATAGAAAATGGAGCTTTTCTGCGATTTTTATGCACCCTCAGACAAATTTGACAAACAAAGCGAAATTGAATTTACTACAAAAACGACCCAGTTTAGAGGGCTAAAAGCTAGTTAAATAGGACATTCTCAGTAATGTAGCACACATGGTCTGTTCCAGTGTGACTAGAGCTATCATTTGACACCGTTTCAATAGAAAATGGAGCTTTTCTGCGATTTTTATGCACCCTCAGACAAATTTGACAAACAAAGCTAAATTGAATTTACTACAAAAACGACCCAGTTTAGAGGGCTAAAAGCTAGTTAAATAGGACATTCTCAGTAATGTAGCACACATGGTCTGTTCCAGTGTGACTTGAGCTATCTTTTGACACCGTTTCAATAGACAATGGAGCTTTTCTGCGATTTTTATGCACCCCCAGACAAATTTGACAAACAAAGCGAAATTGAATTTACTACAAAAACGACCCAGTTTAGAGGGCTAAAAGCTAGTTAAATAGGACATTCTCAGTAATGTAGCACACATGGTCTGTTCCAGTGTGACTAGAGCTATCATTTGACACCGTTTCAATAGACAATGGAGCTTTTCTGCGATTTTTATGCACTCCCAGACAAATTTGACAAACAAAGCGAAATTGAATTTACTACAAAAACGACCCAGTTTAGAGGGCTAAAAGCTAGTTAAATAGGACATTCTCAGTAATGTAGCACACATGGTCTGTTCCAGTGTGACTAGAGCTATCATTTGACACCGTTTCAATAGAAAATGGAGCTTTTCTGCGATTTTTATGCACCCTCAGACAAATTTGACAAACAAAGCGAAATTGAATTTACTACAAAAACGACCCAGTTTAGAGGGCTAAAAGCTAGTTAAATAGGACATTCTCAGTAATGTAGCACACATGGTCTGTTCCAGTGTGACTAGAGCTATCATTTGACACCGTTTCAATAGAAAATGGAGCTTTTCTGCGATTTTTATGCACCCTCAGACAAATTTGACAAATAAAGCTAAATTGAATTTACTACAAAAACGACCCAGTTTAGAGGGCTAAAAGCTAGTTAAATAGGACATTCTCAGTAATGTAGCACACATGGTCTGTTCCAGTGTGACTAGAGCTATCATTTGACACCGTTTCAATAGACAATGGAGCTTTTCTGCGCTTTTTATGCACCCCCAGACAAATTTGACAAACAAAGCTAAATTGAATTTACTACAAAAACGACCCAGTTTAGAGGGCTAAAAGCTAGTTAAATGGGACATTCTCAGTAATGTCGCACACATGGTCTGTTCCAGAGTGACTAGAGCTATCATTTGACACCGTTTCAATAGAAAATGGAGCTTTTCTGCGATTTTTATGCACCCTCAGACAAATTTGACAAACAAAGCGAAATTGAATTTACTACAAAAACGACCCAGTTTAGAGGGCTAAAAGCTAGTTAAATAGGACATTCTCAGTAATGTAGCACACATGGTCTGTTCCAGTGTGACTTGAGCTATCTTTTGACACCGTTTCAATAGACAATGGAGCTTTTCTGCGATTTTTATGCACCCCCAGACAAATTTGACAAACAAAGCGAAATTGAATTTACTACAAAAACGACCCAGTTTAGAGGGCTAAAAGCTAGTTAAATAGGACATTCTCAGTAATGTAGCACACATGGTCTGTTCCAGTGTGACTAGAGCTATCATTTGACACCGTTTCAATAGACAATGGAGCTTTTCTGCGATTTTTATGCACTCCCAGACAAATTTGACAAACAAAGCGAAATTGAATTTACTACAAAAACGACCCAGTTTAGAGGGCTAAAAGCTAGTTAAATAGGACATTCTCAGTAATGTAGCACACATGGTCTGTTCCAGTGTGACTAGAGCTATCATTTGACACCGTTTCAATAGAAAATGGAGCTTTTCTGCGATTTTTATGCACCCTCAGACAAATTTGACAAATAAAGCTAAATTGAATTTACTACAAAAACGACCCAGTTTAGAGGGCTAAAAGCTAGTTAAATAGGACATTCTCAGTAATGTAGCACACATGGTCTGTTCCAGTGTGACTAGAGCTATCATTTGACACCGTTTCAATAGACAATGGAGCTTTTCTGCGATTTTTATGCACCCCCAGACAAATTTGACAAACAAAGCTAAATTGAATTTACTACAAAAACGACCCAGTTTAGAGGGCTAAAAGCTAGTTAAATAGGACATTCTCAGTAATGTAGCACACATGGTCTGTTCCAGAGTGACTAGAGCTATCATTTGACACCGTTTCAATAGAAAATGGAGCTTTTCTGCGATTTTTATGCACCCTCAGACAAATTTGACAAACAAAGCGAAATTGAATTTACTACAAAAACGACCCAGTTTAGAGGGCTAAAAGCTAGTTAAATAGGACATTCTCAGTAATGTAGCACACATGGTCTGTTCCAGTGTGACTAGAGCTATCATTTGACACCGTTTCAATAGAAAATGGAGCTTTTCTGCGATTTTTATGCACCCTCAGACAAATTTGACAAACAAAGCTAAATTGAATTTACTACAAAAACGACCCAGTTTAGAGGGCTAAAAGCTAGTTAAATAGGACATTCTCAGTAATGTAGCACACATGGTCTGTTCCAGTGTGACTTGAGCTATCTTTTGACACCGTTTCAATAGACAATGGAGCTTTTCTGCGATTTTTATGCACCCCCAGACAAATTTGACAAACAAAGCGAAATTGAATTTACTACAAAAACGACCCAGTTTAGAGGGCTAAAAGCTAGTTAAATAGGACATTCTCAGTAATGTAGCACACATGGTCTGTTCCAGTGTGACTAGAGCTATCATTTGACACCGTTTCAATAGACAATGGAGCTTTTCTGCGATTTTTATGCACTCCCAGACAAATTTGACAAACAAAGCGAAATTGAATTTACTACAAAAACGACCCAGTTTAGAGGGCTAAAAGCTAGTTAAATAGGACATTCTCAGTAATGTAGCACACATGGTCTGTTCCAGTGTGACTAGAGCTATCATTTGACACCGTTTCAATAGAAAATGGAGCTTTTCTGCGATTTTTATGCACCCTCAGACAAATTTGACAAACAAAGCGAAATTGAATTTACTACAAAAACGACCCAGTTTAGAGGGCTAAAAGCTAGTTAAATAGGACATTCTCAGTAATGTAGCACACATGGTCTGTTCCAGTGTGACTAGAGCTATCATTTGACACCGTTTCAATAGAAAATGGAGCTTTTCTGCGATTTTTATGCACCCTCAGACAAATTTGACAAATAAAGCTAAATTGAATTTACTACAAAAACGACCCAGTTTAGAGGGCTAAAAGCTAGTTAAATAGGACATTCTCAGTAATGTAGCACACATGGTCTGTTCCAGTGTGACTAGAGCTATCATTTGACACCGTTTCAATAGACAATGGAGCTTTTCTGCGCTTTTTATGCACCCCCAGACAAATTTGACAAACAAAGCTAAATTGAATTTACTACAAAAACGACCCAGTTTAGAGGGCTAAAAGCTAGTTAAATGGGACATTCTCAGTAATGTCGCACACATGGTCTGTTCCAGAGTGACTAGAGCTATCATTTGACACCGTTTCAATAGAAAATGGAGCTTTTCTGCGATTTTTATGCACCCTCAGACAAATTTGACAAACAAAGCGAAATTGAATTTACTACAAAAACGACCCAGTTTAGAGGGCTAAAAGCTAGTTAAATAGGACATTCTCAGTAATGTAGCACACATGGTCTGTTCCAGTGTGACTTGAGCTATCTTTTGACACCGTTTCAATAGACAATGGAGCTTTTCTGCGATTTTTATGCACCCCCAGACAAATTTGACAAACAAAGCGAAATTGAATTTACTACAAAAACGACCCAGTTTAGAGGGCTAAAAGCTAGTTAAATAGGACATTCTCAGTAATGTAGCACACATGGTCTGTTCCAGTGTGACTAGAGCTATCATTTGACACCGTTTCAATAGACAATGGAGCTTTTCTGCGATTTTTATGCACTCCCAGACAAATTTGACAAACAAAGCGAAATTGAATTTACTACAAAAACGACCCAGTTTAGAGGGCTAAAAGCTAGTTAAATAGGACATTCTCAGTAATGTAGCACACATGGTCTGTTCCAGTGTGACTAGAGCTATCATTTGACACCGTTTCAATAGAAAATGGAGCTTTTCTGCGATTTTTATGCACCCTCAGACAAATTTGACAAACAAAGCGAAATTGAATTTACTACAAAAACGACCCAGTTTAGAGGGCTAAAAGCTAGTTAAATAGGACATTCTCAGTAATGTAGCACACATGGTCTGTTCCAGTGTGACTAGAGCTATCATTTGACACCGTTTCAATAGAAAATGGAGCTTTTCTGCGATTTTTATGCACCCTCAGACAAATTTGACAAATAAAGCTAAATTGAATTTACTACAAAAACGACCCAGTTTAGAGGGCTAAAAGCTAGTTAAATAGGACATTCTCAGTAATGTAGCACACATGGTCTGTTCCAGTGTGACTAGAGCTATCATTTGACACCGTTTCAATAGACAATGGAGCTTTTCTGCGCTTTTTATGCACCCCCAGACAAATTTGACAAACAAAGCTAAATTGAATTTACTACAAAAACGACCCAGTTTAGAGGGCTAAAAGCTAGTTAAATGGGACATTCTCAGTAATGTCGCACACATGGTCTGTTCCAGAGTGACTAGAGCTATCATTTGACACCGTTTCAATAGAAAATGGAGCTTTTCTGCGATTTTTATGCACCCTCAGACAAATTTGACAAACAAAGCGAAATTGAATTTACTACAAAAACGACCCAGTTTAGAGGGCTAAAAGCTAGTTAAATAGGACATTCTCAGTAATGTAGCACACATGGTCTGTTCCAGTGTGACTTGAGCTATCTTTTGACACCGTTTCAATAGACAATGGAGCTTTTCTGCGATTTTTATGCACCCCCAGACAAATTTGACAAACAAAGCGAAATTGAATTTACTACAAAAACGACCCAGTTTAGAGGGCTAAAAGCTAGTTAAATAGGACATTCTCAGTAATGTAGCACACATGGTCTGTTCCAGTGTGACTAGAGCTATCATTTGACACCGTTTCAATAGACAATGGAGCTTTTCTGCGATTTTTATGCACTCCCAGACAAATTTGACAAACAAAGCGAAATTGAATTTACTACAAAAACGACCCAGTTTAGAGGGCTAAAAGCTAGTTAAATAGGACATTCTCAGTAATGTAGCACACATGGTCTGTTCCAGTGTGACTAGAGCTATCATTTGACACCGTTTCAATAGAAAATGGAGCTTTTCTGCGATTTTTATGCACCCTCAGACAAATTTGACAAATAAAGCTAAATTGAATTTACTACAAAAACGACCCAGTTTAGAGGGCTAAAAGCTAGTTAAATAGGACATTCTCAGTAATGTAGCACACATGGTCTGTTCCAGTGTGACTAGAGCTATCATTTGACACCGTTTCAATAGAAAATGGAGCTTTTCTGCGATTTTTATGCACCCTCAGACAAATTTGACAAACAAAGCTAAATTGAATTTACTACAAAAACGACCCAGTTTAGAGGGCTAAAAGCTAGTTAAATAGGACATTCTCAGTAATGTAGCACACATGGTCTGTTCCAGTGTGACTTGAGCTATCTTTTGACACCGTTTCAATAGACAATGGAGCTTTTCTGCGATTTTTATGCACACCCAGACAAATTTGACAAACAAAGCTAAATTGAATTTACTACAAAAACGACCCAGTTTAGAGGGCTAAAAGCTAGTTAAATGGGACATTCTCAGTAATGTCGCACACATGGTCTGTTCCAGAGTGACTAGAGCTATCATTTGACACCGTTTCAATAGAAAATGGAGCTTTTCTGCGATTTTTATGCACCCTCAGACAAATTTGACAAACAAAGCGAAATTGAATTTACTACAAAAACGACCCAGTTTAGAGGGCTAAAAGCTAGTTAAATAGGACATTCTCAGTAATGTAGCACACATGGTCTGTTCCAGTGTGACTTGAGCTATCTTTTGACACCGTTTCAATAGACAATGGAGCTTTTCTGCGATTTTTATGCACCCCCAGACAAATTTGACAAACAAAGCGAAATTGAATTTACTACAAAAACGACCCAGTTTAGAGGGCTAAAAGCTAGTTAAATAGGACATTCTCAGTAATGTAGCACACATGGTCTGTTCCAGTGTGACTAGAGCTATCATTTGACACCGTTTCAATAGACAATGGAGCTTTTCTGCGATTTTTATGCACTCCCAGACAAATTTGACAAACAAAGCGAAATTGAATTTACTACAAAAACGACCCAGTTTAGAGGGCTAAAAGCTAGTTAAATAGGACATTCTCAGTAATGTAGCACACATGGTCTGTTCCAGTGTGACTAGAGCTATCATTTGACACCGTTTCAATAGAAAATGGAGCTTTTCTGCGATTTTTATGCACCCTCAGACAAATTTGACAAACAAAGCGAAATTGAATTTACTACAAAAACGACCCAGTTTAGAGGGCTAAAAGCTAGTTAAATAGGACATTCTCAGTAATGTAGCACACATGGTCTGTTCCAGTGTGACTAGAGCTATCATTTGACACCGTTTCAATAGAAAATGGAGCTTTTCTGCGATTTTTATGCACCCTCAGACAAATTTGACAAATAAAGCTAAATTGAATTTACTACAAAAACGACCCAGTTTAGAGGGCTAAAAGCTAGTTAAATAGGAAATTCTCAGTAATGTAGCACACATGGTCTGTTCCAGTGTGACTAGAGCTATCATTTGACACCGTTTCAATAGAAAATGGAGCTTTTCTGCGATTTTTATGCACCCTCAGACAAATTTGACAAATAAAGCTAAATTGAATTTACTACAAAAACGACCCAGTTTAGAGGGCTAAAAGCTAGTTAAATAGGACATTCTCAGTAATGTAGCACACATGGTCTGTTCCAGTGTGACTAGAGCTATCATTTGACACCGTTTCAATAGAAAATGGAGCTTTTCTGCGATTTTTATGCACCCTCAGACAAATTTGACAAACAAAGCTAAATTGAATTTACTACAAAAACGACCCAGTTTAGAGGGCAAAAAGCTAGTTAAATAGGACATTCTCAGTAATGTAGCACACATGGTCTGTTCCAGTGTGACTTGAGCTATCTTTTGACACCGTTTCAATAGACAATGGAGCTTTTCTGCGATTTTTATGCACCCCCAGACAAATTTGACAAACAAAGCGAAATTGAATTTACTACAAAAACGACCCAGTTTAGAGGGCTAAAAGCTAGTTAAATAGGACATTCTCAGTAATGTAGCACACATGGTCTGTTCCAGTGTGACTAGAGCTATCATTTGACACCGTTTCAATAGACAATGGAGCTTTTCTGCGATTTTTATGCACTCCCAGACAAATTTGACAAACAAAGCGAAATTGAATTTACTACAAAAACGACCCAGTTTAGAGGGCTAAAAGCTAGTTAAATAGGACATTCTCAGTAATGTAGCACACATGGTCTGTTCCAGTGTGACTAGAGCTATCATTTGACACCGTTTCAATAGAAAATGGAGCTTTTCTGCGATTTTTATGCACCCTCAGACAAATTTGACAAACAAAGCGAAATTGAATTTACTACAAAAACGACCCAGTTTAGAGGGCTAAAAGCTAGTTAAATAGGACATTCTCAGTAATGTAGCACACATGGTCTGTTCCAGTGTGACTAGAGCTATCATTTGACACCGTTTCAATAGACAATGGAGCTTTTCTGCGATTTTTATGCACCCCCAGACAAATTTGACAAACAAAGCTAAATTGAATTTACTACAAAAACGACCCAGTTTAGAGGGCTAAAAGCTAGTTAAATAGGACATTCTCAGTAATGTAGCACACATGGTCTGTTCCAGAGTGACTAGAGCTATCATTTGACACCGTTTCAATAGAAAATGGAGCTTTTCTGCGATTTTTATGCACCCTCAGACAAATTTGACAAACAAAGCGAAATTGAATTTACTACAAAAACGACCCAGTTTAGAGGGCTAAAAGCTAGTTAAATAGGACATTCTCAGTAATGTAGCACACATGGTCTGTTCCAGTGTGACTAGAGCTATCATTTGACACCGTTTCAATAGAAAATGGAGCTTTTCTGCGATTTTTATGCACCCTCAGACAAATTTGACAAACAAAGCTAAATTGAATGTACTACAAAAACGACCCAGTTTAGAGGGCTAAAAGCTAGTTAAATAGGACATTCTCAGTAATGTAGCACACATGGTCTGTTCCAGTGTGACTAGAGCTATCATTTGACACCGTTTCAATAGACAATGGAGCTTTTCTGCGATTTTTATGCACTCCCAGACAAATTTGACAAACAAAGCGAAATTGAATTTACTACAAAAACGACCCAGTTTAGAGGGCTAAAAGCTAGTTAAATAGGACATTCTCAGTAATGTAGCACACATGGTCTGTTCCAGTGTGACTAGAGCTATCATTTGACACCGTTTCAATAGAAAATGGAGCTTTTCTGCGATTTTTATGCACCCTCAGACAAATTTGACAAACAAAGCGAAATTGAATTTACTACAAAAACGACCCAGTTTAGAGGGCTAAAAGCTAGTTAAATAGGACATTCTCAGTAATGTAGCACACATGGTCTGTTCCAGTGTGACTAGAGCTATCATTTGACACCGTTTCAATAGAAAATGGAGCTTTTCTGCGATTTTTATGCACCCTCAGACAAATTTGACAAATAAAGCTAAATTGAATTTACTACAAAAACGACCCAGTTTAGAGGGCTAAAAGCTAGTTAAATAGGAAATTCTCAGTAATGTAGCACACATGGTCTGTTCCAGTGTGACTAGAGCTATCATTTGACACCGTTTCAATAGAAAATGGAGCTTTTCTGCGATTTTTATGCACCCTCAGACAAATTTGACAAATAAAGCTAAATTGAATTTACTACAAAAACGACCCAGTTTAGAGGGCTAAAAGCTAGTTAAATAGGACATTCTCAGTAATGTAGCACACATGGTCTGTTCCAGTGTGACTAGAGCTATCATTTGACACCGTTTCAATAGAAAATGGAGCTTTTCTGCGATTTTTATGCACCCTCAGACAAATTTGACAAACAAAGCTAAATTGAATTTACTACAAAAACGACCCAGTTTAGAGGGCAAAAAGCTAGTTAAATAGGACATTCTCAGTAATGTAGCACACATGGTCTGTTCCAGTGTGACTTGAGCTATCTTTTGACACCGTTTCAATAGACAATGGAGCTTTTCTGCGATTTTTATGCACCCCCAGACAAATTTGACAAACAAAGCGAAATTGAATTTACTACAAAAACGACCCAGTTTAGAGGGCTAAAAGCTAGTTAAATAGGACATTCTCAGTAATGTAGCACACATGGTCTGTTCCAGTGTGACTAGAGCTATCATTTGACACCGTTTCAATAGACAATGGAGCTTTTCTGCGATTTTTATGCACTCCCAGACAAATTTGACAAACAAAGCGAAATTGAATTTACTACAAAAACGACCCAGTTTAGAGGGCTAAAAGCTAGTTAAATAGGACATTCTCAGTAATGTAGCACACATGGTCTGTTCCAGTGTGACTAGAGCTATCATTTGACACCGTTTCAATAGAAAATGGAGCTTTTCTGCGATTTTTATGCACCCTCAGACAAATTTGACAAACAAAGCGAAATTGAATTTACTACAAAAACGACCCAGTTTAGAGGGCTAAAAGCTAGTTAAATAGGACATTCTCAGTAATGTAGCACACATGGTCTGTTCCAGTGTGACTAGAGCTATCATTTGACACCGTTTCAATAGACAATGGAGCTTTTCTGCGATTTTTATGCACCCCCAGACAAATTTGACAAACAAAGCTAAATTGAATTTACTACAAAAACGACCCAGTTTAGAGGGCTAAAAGCTAGTTAAATAGGACATTCTCAGTAATGTAGCACACATGGTCTGTTCCAGAGTGACTAGAGCTATCATTTGACACCGTTTCAATAGAAAATGGAGCTTTTCTGCGATTTTTATGCACCCTCAGACAAATTTGACAAACAAAGCGAAATTGAATTTACTACAAAAACGACCCAGTTTAGAGGGCTAAAAGCTAGTTAAATAGGACATTCTCAGTAATGTAGCACACATGGTCTGTTCCAGTGTGACTAGAGCTATCATTTGACACCGTTTCAATAGAAAATGGAGCTTTTCTGCGATTTTTATGCACCCTCAGACAAATTTGACAAACAAAGCTAAATTGAATTTACTACAAAAACGACCCAGTTTAGAGGGCTAAAAGCTAGTTAAATAGGACATTCTCAGTAATGTAGCACACATGGTCTGTTCCAGTGTGACTTGAGCTATCTTTTGACACCGTTTCAATAGACAATGGAGCTTTTCTGCGATTTTTATGCACCCCCAGACAAATTTGACAAACAAAGCGAAATTGAATTTACTACAAAAACGACCCAGTTTAGAGGGCTAAAAGCTAGTTAAATAGGACATTCTCAGTAATGTAGCACACATGGTCTGTTCCAGTGTGACTAGAGCTATCATTTGACACCGTTTCAATAGACAATGGAGCTTTTCTGCGATTTTTATGCACTCCCAGACAAATTTGACAAACAAAGCGAAATTGAATTTACTACAAAAACGACCCAGTTTAGAGGGCTAAAAGCTAGTTAAATAGGACATTCTCAGTAATGTAGCACACATGGTCTGTTCCAGTGTGACTAGAGCTATCATTTGACACCGTTTCAATAGAAAATGGAGCTTTTCTGCGATTTTTATGCACCCTCAGACAAATTTGACAAACAAAGCGAAATTGAATTTACTACAAAAACGACCCAGTTTAGAGGGCTAAAAGCTAGTTAAATAGGACATTCTCAGTAATGTAGCACACATGGTCTGTTCCAGTGTGACTAGAGCTATCATTTGACACCGTTTCAATAGAAAATGGAGCTTTTCTGCGATTTTTATGCACCCTCAGACAAATTTGACAAATAAAGCTAAATTGAATTTACTACAAAAACGACCCAGTTTAGAGGGCTAAAAGCTAGTTAAATAGGACATTCTCAGTAATGTAGCACACATGGTCTGTTCCAGTGTGACTAGAGCTATCATTTGACACCGTTTCAATAGACAATGGAGCTTTTCTGCGCTTTTTATGCACCCCCAGACAAATTTGACAAACAAAGCTAAATTGAATTTACTACAAAAACGACCCAGTTTAGAGGGCTAAAAGCTAGTTAAATGGGACATTCTCAGTAATGTCGCACACATGGTCTGTTCCAGAGTGACTAGAGCTATCATTTGACACCGTTTCAATAGAAAATGGAGCTTTTCTGCGATTTTTATGCACCCTCAGACAAATTTGACAAACAAAGCGAAATTGAATTTACTACAAAAACGACCCAGTTTAGAGGGCTAAAAGCTAGTTAAATAGGACATTCTCAGTAATGTAGCACACATGGTCTGTTCCAGTGTGACTTGAGCTATCTTTTGACACCGTTTCAATAGACAATGGAGCTTTTCTGCGATTTTTATGCACCCCCAGACAAATTTGACAAACAAAGCGAAATTGAATTTACTACAAAAACGACCCAGTTTAGAGGGCTAAAAGCTAGTTAAATAGGACATTCTCAGTAATGTAGCACACATGGTCTGTTCCAGTGTGACTAGAGCTATCATTTGACACCGTTTCAATAGAAAATGGAGCTTTTCTGCGATTTTTATGCACCCTCAGACAAATTTGACAAACAAAGCGAAATTGAATTTACTACAAAAACGACCCAGTTTAGAGGGCTAAAAGCTAGTTAAATAGGACATTCTCAGTAATGTAGCACACATGGTCTGTTCCAGTGTGACTAGAGCTATCATTTGACACCGTTTCAATAGAAAATGGAGCTTTTCTGCGATTTTTATGCACCCTCAGACAAATTTGACAAATAAAGCTAAATTGAATTTACTACAAAAACGACCCAGTTTAGAGGGCTAAAAGCTAGTTAAATAGGACATTCTCAGTAATGTAGCACACATGGTCTGTTCCAGTGTGACTAGAGCTATCATTTGACACCGTTTCAATAGACAATGGAGCTTTTCTGCGCTTTTTATGCACCCCCAGACAAATTTGACAAACAAAGCTAAATTGAATTTACTACAAAAACGACCCAGTTTAGAGGGCTAAAAGCTAGTTAAATGGGACATTCTCAGTAATGTCGCACACATGGTCTGTTCCAGAGTGACTAGAGCTATCATTTGACACCGTTTCAATAGAAAATGGAGCTTTTCTGCGATTTTTATGCACCCTCAGACAAATTTGACAAACAAAGCGAAATTGAATTTACTACAAAAACGACCCAGTTTAGAGGGCTAAAAGCTAGTTAAATAGGACATTCTCAGTAATGTAGCACACATGGTCTGTTCCAGTGTGACTTGAGCTATCTTTTGACACCGTTTCAATAGACAATGGAGCTTTTCTGCGATTTTTATGCACCCCCAGACAAATTTGACAAACAAAGCGAAATTGAATTTACTACAAAAACGACCCAGTTTAGAGGGCTAAAAGCTAGTTAAATAGGACATTCTCAGTAATGTAGCACACATGGTCTGTTCCAGTGTGACTAGAGCTATCATTTGACACCGTTTCAATAGAAAATGGAGCTTTTCTGCGATTTTTATGCACCCTCAGACAAATTTGACAAATAAAGCTAAATTGAATTTACTACAAAAACGACCCAGTTTAGAGGGCTAAAAGCTAGTTAAATAGGACATTCTCAGTAATGTAGCACACATGGTCTGTTCCAGTGTGACTAGAGCTATCATTTGACACCGTTTCAATAGAAAATGGAGCTTTTCTGCGATTTTTATGCACCCTCAGACAAATTTGACAAACAAAGCTAAATTGAATTTACTACAAAAACGACCCAGTTTAGAGGGCTAAAAGCTAGTTAAATAGGACATTCTCAGTAATGTAGCACACATGGTCTGTTCCAGTGTGACTTGAGCTATCTTTTGACACCGTTTCAATAGACAATGGAGCTTTTCTGCGATTTTTATGCACCCCCAGACAAATTTGACAAACAAAGCGAAATTGAATTTACTACAAAAACGACCCAGTTTAGAGGGCTAAAAGCTAGTTAAATAGGACATTCTCAGTAATGTAGCACACATGGTCTGTTCCAGTGTGACTAGAGCTATCATTTGACACCGTTTCAATAGACAATGGAGCTTTTCTGCGATTTTTATGCACCCCCAGACAAATTTGACAAACAAAGCTAAATTGAATTTACTACAAAAACGACCCAGTTTAGAGGGCTAAAAGCTAGTTAAATAGGACATTCTCAGTAATGTAGCACACATGGTCTGTTCCAGAGTGACTAGAGCTATCATTTGACACCGTTTCAATAGAAAATGGAGCTTTTCTGCGATTTTTATGCACCCTCAGACAAATTTGACAAACAAAGCGAAATTGAATTTACTACAAAAACGACCCAGTTTAGAGGGCTAAAAGCTAGTTAAATAGGACATTCTCAGTAATGTAGCACACATGGTCTGTTCCAGTGTGACTAGAGCTATCATTTGACACCGTTTCAATAGAAAATGGAGCTTTTCTGCGATTTTTATGCACCCTCAGACAAATTTGACAAACAAAGCTAAATTGAATTTACTACAAAAACGACCCAGTTTAGAGGGCTAAAAGCTAGTTAAATAGGACATTCTCAGTAATGTAGCACACATGGTCTGTTCCAGTGTGACTTGAGCTATCTTTTGACACCGTTTCAATAGACAATGGAGCTTTTCTGCGATTTTTATGCACCCCCAGACAAATTTGACAAACAAAGCGAAATTGAATTTACTACAAAAACGACCCAGTTTAGAGGGCTAAAAGCTAGTTAAATAGGACATTCTCAGTAATGTAGCACACATGGTCTGTTCCAGTGTGACTAGAGCTATCATTTGACACCGTTTCAATAGACAATGGAGCTTTTCTGCGATTTTTATGCACTCCCAGACAAATTTGACAAACAAAGCGAAATTGAATTTACTACAAAAACGACCCAGTTTAGAGGGCTAAAAGCTAGTTAAATAGGACATTCTCAGTAATGTAGCACACATGGTCTGTTCCAGTGTGACTAGAGCTATCATTTGACACCGTTTCAATAGAAAATGGAGCTTTTCTGCGATTTTTATGCACCCTCAGACAAATTTGACAAACAAAGCGAAATTGAATTTACTACAAAAACGACCCAGTTTAGAGGGCTAAAAGCTAGTTAAATAGGACATTCTCAGTAATGTAGCACACATGGTCTGTTCCAGTGTGACTAGAGCTATCATTTGACACCGTTTCAATAGAAAATGGAGCTTTTCTGCGATTTTTATGCACCCTCAGACAAATTTGACAAATAAAGCTAAATTGAATTTACTACAAAAACGACCCAGTTTAGAGGGCTAAAAGCTAGTTAAATAGGACATTCTCAGTAATGTAGCACACATGGTCTGTTCCAGTGTGACTAGAGCTATCATTTGACACCGTTTCAATAGACAATGGAGCTTTTCTGCGCTTTTTATGCACCCCCAGACAAATTTGACAAACAAAGCTAAATTGAATTTACTACAAAAACGACCCAGTTTAGAGGGCTAAAAGCTAGTTAAATGGGACATTCTCAGTAATGTCGCACACATGGTCTGTTCCAGAGTGACTAGAGCTATCATTTGACACCGTTTCAATAGAAAATGGAGCTTTTCTGCGATTTTTATGCACCCTCAGACAAATTTGACAAACAAAGCGAAATTGAATTTACTACAAAAACGACCCAGTTTAGAGGGCTAAAAGCTAGTTAAATAGGACATTCTCAGTAATGTAGCACACATGGTCTGTTCCAGTGTGACTTGAGCTATCTTTTGACACCGTTTCAATAGACAATGGAGCTTTTCTGCGATTTTTATGCACCCCCAGACAAATTTGACAAACAAAGCGAAATTGAATTTACTACAAAAACGACCCAGTTTAGAGGGCTAAAAGCTAGTTAAATAGGACATTCTCAGTAATGTAGCACACATGGTCTGTTCCAGTGTGACTAGAGCTATCATTTGACACCGTTTCAATAGAAAATGGAGCTTTTCTGCGATTTTTATGCACCCTCAGACAAATTTGACAAACAAAGCGAAATTGAATTTACTACAAAAACGACCCAGTTTAGAGGGCTAAAAGCTAGTTAAATAGGACATTCTCAGTAATGTAGCACACATGGTCTGTTCCAGTGTGACTAGAGCTATCATTTGACACCGTTTCAATAGAAAATGGAGCTTTTCTGCGATTTTTATGCACCCTCAGACAAATTTGACAAATAAAGCTAAATTGAATTTACTACAAAAACGACCCAGTTTAGAGGGCTAAAAGCTAGTTAAATAGGACATTCTCAGTAATGTAGCACACATGGTCTGTTCCAGTGTGACTAGAGCTATCATTTGACACCGTTTCAATAGACAATGGAGCTTTTCTGCGCTTTTTATGCACCCTCAGACAAATTTGACAAACAAAGCGAAATTGAATTTACTACAAAAACGACCCAGTTTAGAGGGCTAAAAGCTAGTTAAATAGGACATTCTCAGTAATGTAGCACACATGGTCTGTTCCAGTGTGACTTGAGCTATCTTTTGACACCGTTTCAATAGACAATGGAGCTTTTCTGCGATTTTTATGCACCCCCAGACAAATTTGACAAACAAAGCGAAATTGAATTTACTACAAAAACGACCCAGTTTAGAGGGCTAAAAGCTAGTTAAATAGGACATTCTCAGTAATGTAGCACACATGGTCTGTTCCAGTGTGACTAGAGCTATCATTTGACACCGTTTCAATAGAAAATGGAGCTTTTCTGCGATTTTTATGCACCCTCAGACAAATTTGACAAATAAAGCTAAATTGAATTTACTACAAAAACGACCCAGTTTAGAGGGCTAAAAGCTAGTTAAATAGGACATTCTCAGTAATGTAGCACACATGGTCTGTTCCAGTGTGACTAGAGCCATCATTTGACACCGTTTCAATAGAAAATGGAGCTTTTCTGCGATTTTTATGCACCCTCAGACAAATTTGACAAACAAAGCTAAATTGAATTTACTACAAAAACGACCCAGTTTAGAGGGCTAAAAGCTAGTTAAATAGGACATTCTCAGTAATGTAGCACACATGGTCTGTTCCAGTGTGACTTGAGCTATCTTTTGACACCGTTTCAATAGACAATGGAGCTTTTCTGCGATTTTTATGCACCCCCAGACAAATTTGACAAACAAAGCGAAATTGAATTTACTACAAAAACGACCCAGTTTAGAGGGCTAAAAGCTAGTTAAATAGGACATTCTCAGTAATGTAGCACACATGGTCTGTTCCAGTGTGACTAGAGCTATCATTTGACACCGTTTCAATAGAAAATGGAGCTTTTCTGCGATTTTTATGCACCCTCAGACAAATTTGACAAACAAAGCGAAATTGAATTTACTACAAAAACGACCCAGTTTAGAGGGCTAAAAGCTAGTTAAATAGGACATTCTCAGTAATGTAGCACACATGGTCTGTTCCAGTGTGACTAGAGCTATCATTTGACACCGTTTCAATAGACAATGGAGCTTTTCTGCGATTTTTATGCACCCCCAGACAAATTTGACAAACAAAGCTAAATTGAATTTACTACAAAAACGACCCAGTTTAGAGGGCTAAAAGCTAGTTAAATAGGACATTCTCAGTAATGTAGCACACATGGTCTGTTCCAGAGTGACTAGAGCTATCATTTGACACCGTTTCAATAGAAAATGGAGCTTTTCTGCGATTTTTATGCACCCTCAGACAAATTTGACAAACAAAGCGAAATTGAATTTACTACAAAAACGACCCAGTTTAGAGGGCTAAAAGCTAGTTAAATAGGACATTCTCAGTAATGTAGCACACATGGTCTGTTCCAGTGTGACTAGAGCTATCATTTGACACCGTTTCAATAGAAAATGGAGCTTTTCTGCGATTTTTATGCACCCTCAGACAAATTTGACAAACAAAGCTAAATTGAATTTACTACAAAAACGACCCAGTTTAGAGGGCTAAAAGCTAGTTAAATAGGACATTCTCAGTAATGTAGCACACATGGTCTGTTCCAGTGTGACTTGAGCTATCTTTTGACACCGTTTCAATAGACAATGGAGCTTTTCTGCGATTTTTATGCACCCCCAGACAAATTTGACAAACAAAGCGAAATTGAATTTACTACAAAAACGACCCAGTTTAGAGGGCTAAAAGCTAGTTAAATAGGACATTCTCAGTAATGTAGCACACATGGTCTGTTCCAGTGTGACTAGAGCTATCATTTGACACCGTTTCAATAGACAATGGAGCTTTTCTGCGATTTTTATGCACTCCCAGACAAATTTGACAAACAAAGCGAAATTGAATTTACTACAAAAACGACCCAGTTTAGAGGGCTAAAAGCTAGTTAAATAGGACATTCTCAGTAATGTAGCACACATGGTCTGTTCCAGTGTGACTAGAGCTATCATTTGACACCGTTTCAATAGAAAATGGAGCTTTTCTGCGATTTTTATGCACCCTCAGACAAATTTGACAAACAAAGCTAAATTGAATTTACTACAAAAACGACCCAGTTTAGAGGGCTAAAAGCTAGTTAAATAGGACATTCTCAGTAATGTAGCACACATGGTCTGTTCCAGTGTGACTTGAGCTATCTTTTGACACCGTTTCAATAGACAATGGAGCTTTTCTGCGATTTTTATGCACCCCCAGACAAATTTGACAAACAAAGCGAAATTGAATTTACTACAAAAACGACCCAGTTTAGAGGGCTAAAAGCTAGTTAAATAGGACATTCTCAGTAATGTAGCACACATGGTCTGTTCCAGTGTGACTAGAGCTATCATTTGACACCGTTTCAATAGAAAATGGAGCTTTTCTGCGATTTTTATGCACCCTCAGACAAATTTGACAAATAAAGCTAAATTGAATTTACTACAAAAACGACCCAGTTTAGAGGGCTAAAAGCTAGTTAAATAGGACATTCTCAGTAATGTAGCACACATGGTCTGTTCCAGTGTGACTAGAGCTATCATTTGACACCGTTTCAATAGACAATGGAGCTTTTCTGCGCTTTTTATGCACCCCCAGACAAATTTGACAAACAAAGCTAAATTGAATTTACTACAAAAACGACCCAGTTTAGAGGGCTAAAAGCTAGTTAAATGGGACATTCTCAGTAATGTCGCACACATGGTCTGTTCCAGAGTGACTAGAGCTATCATTTGACACCGTTTCAATAGAAAATGGAGCTTTTCTGCGATTTTTATGCACCCTCAGACAAATTTGACAAACAAAGCGAAATTGAATTTACTACAAAAACGACCCAGTTTAGAGGGCTAAAAGCTAGTTAAATAGGACATTCTCAGTAATGTAGCACACATGGTCTGTTCCAGTGTGACTAGAGCTATCATTTGACACCGTTTCAATAGACAATGGAGCTTTTCTGCGCTTTTTATGCACCCCCAGACAAATTTGACAAACAAAGCTAAATTGAATTTACTACAAAAACGACCCAGTTTAGAGGGCTAAAAGCTAGTTAAATGGGACATTCTCAGTAATGTCGCACACATGGTCTGTTCCAGAGTGACTAGAGCTATCATTTGACACCGTTTCAATAGAAAATGGAGCTTTTCTGCGATTTTTATGCACCCTCAGACAAATTTGACAAACAAAGCGAAATTGAATTTACTACAAAAACGACCCAGTTTAGAGGGCTAAAAGCTAGTTAAATAGGACATTCTCAGTAATGTAGCACACATGGTCTGTTCCAGTGTGACTTGAGCTATCTTTTGACACCGTTTCAATAGACAATGGAGCTTTTCTGCGATTTTTATGCACCCCCAGACAAATTTGACAAACAAAGCGAAATTGAATTTACTACAAAAACGACCCAGTTTAGAGGGCTAAAAGCTAGTTAAATAGGACATTCTCAGTAATGTAGCACACATGGTCTGTTCCAGTGTGACTAGAGCTATCATTTGACACCGTTTCAATAGAAAATGGAGCTTTTCTGCGATTTTTATGCACCCTCAGACAAATTTGACAAATAAAGCTAAATTGAATTTACTACAAAAACGACCCAGTTTAGAGGGCTAAAAGCTAGTTAAATAGGACATTCTCAGTAATGTAGCACACATGGTCTGTTCCAGTGTGACTAGAGCTATCATTTGACACCGTTTCAATAGAAAATGGAGCTTTTCTGCGATTTTTATGCACCCTCAGACAAATTTGACAAACAAAGCTAAATTGAATTTACTACAAAAACGACCCAGTTTAGAGGGCTAAAAGCTAGTTAAATAGGACATTCTCAGTAATGTAGCACACATGGTCTGTTCCAGTGTGACTTGAGCTATCTTTTGACACCGTTTCAATAGACAATGGAGCTTTTCTGCGATTTTTATGCACCCCCAGACAAATTTGACAAACAAAGCGAAATTGAATTTACTACAAAAACGACCCAGTTTAGAGGGCTAAAAGCTAGTTAAATAGGACATTCTCAGTAATGTAGCACACATGGTCTGTTCCAGTGTGACTAGAGCTATCATTTGACACCGTTTCAATAGACAATGGAGCTTTTCTGCGATTTTTATGCACCCCCAGACAAATTTGACAAACAAAGCTAAATTGAATTTACTACAAAAACGACCCAGTTTAGAGGGCTAAAAGCTAGTTAAATAGGACATTCTCAGTAATGTAGCACACATGGTCTGTTCCAGAGTGACTAGAGCTATCATTTGACACCGTTTCAATAGAAAATGGAGCTTTTCTGCGATTTTTATGCACCCTCAGACAAATTTGACAAACAAAGCGAAATTGAATTTACTACAAAAACGACCCAGTTTAGAGGGCTAAAAGCTAGTTAAATAGGACATTCTCAGTAATGTAGCACACATGGTCTGTTCCAGTGTGACTAGAGCTATCATTTGACACCGTTTCAATAGAAAATGGAGCTTTTCTGCGATTTTTATGCACCCTCAGACAAATTTGACAAACAAAGCTAAATTGAATTTACTACAAAAACGACCCAGTTTAGAGGGCTAAAAGCTAGTTAAATAGGACATTCTCAGTAATGTAGCACACATGGTCTGTTCCAGTGTGACTTGAGCTATCTTTTGACACCGTTTCAATAGACAATGGAGCTTTTCTGCGATTTTTATGCACCCCCAGACAAATTTGACAAACAAAGCGAAATTGAATTTACTACAAAAACGACCCAGTTTAGAGGGCTAAAAGCTAGTTAAATAGGACATTCTCAGTAATGTAGCACACATGGTCTGTTCCAGTGTGACTAGAGCTATCATTTGACACCGTTTCAATAGACAATGGAGCTTTTCTGCGATTTTTATGCACTCCCAGACAAATTTGACAAACAAAGCGAAATTGAATTTACTACAAAAACGACCCAGTTTAGAGGGCTAAAAGCTAGTTAAATAGGACATTCTCAGTAATGTAGCACACATGGTCTGTTCCAGTGTGACTAGAGCTATCATTTGACACCGTTTCAATAGAAAATGGAGCTTTTCTGCGATTTTTATGCACCCTCAGACAAATTTGACAAACAAAGCGAAATTGAATTTACTACAAAAACGACCCAGTTTAGAGGGCTAAAAGCTAGTTAAATAGGACATTCTCAGTAATGTAGCACACATGGTCTGTTCCAGTGTGACTAGAGCTATCATTTGACACCGTTTCAATAGAAAATGGAGCTTTTCTGCGATTTTTATGCACCCTCAGACAAATTTGACAAATAAAGCTAAATTGAATTTACTACAAAAACGACCCAGTTTAGAGGGCTAAAAGCTAGTTAAATAGGACATTCTCAGTAATGTAGCACACATGGTCTGTTCCAGTGTGACTAGAGCTATCATTTGACACCGTTTCAATAGACAATGGAGCTTTTCTGCGCTTTTTATGCACCCCCAGACAAATTTGACAAACAAAGCTAAATTGAATTTACTACAAAAACGACCCAGTTTAGAGGGCTAAAAGCTAGTTAAATGGGACATTCTCAGTAATGTCGCACACATGGTCTGTTCCAGAGTGACTAGAGCTATCATTTGACACCGTTTCAATAGAAAATGGAGCTTTTCTGCGATTTTTATGCACCCTCAGACAAATTTGACAAACAAAGCGAAATTGAATTTACTACAAAAACGACCCAGTTTAGAGGGCTAAAAGCTAGTTAAATAGGACATTCTCAGTAATGTAGCACACATGGTCTGTTCCAGTGTGACTTGAGCTATCTTTTGACACCGTTTCAATAGACAATGGAGCTTTTCTGCGATTTTTATGCACCCCCAGACAAATTTGACAAACAAAGCGAAATTGAATTTACTACAAAAACGACCCAGTTTAGAGGGCTAAAAGCTAGTTAAATAGGACATTCTCAGTAATGTAGCACACATGGTCTGTTCCAGTGTGACTAGAGCTATCATTTGACACCGTTTCAATAGAAAATGGAGCTTTTCTGCGATTTTTATGCACCCTCAGACAAATTTGACAAACAAAGCGAAATTGAATTTACTACAAAAACGACCCAGTTTAGAGGGCTAAAAGCTAGTTAAATAGGACATTCTCAGTAATGTAGCACACATGGTCTGTTCCAGTGTGACTAGAGCTATCATTTGACACCGTTTCAATAGAAAATGGAGCTTTTCTGCGATTTTTATGCACCCTCAGACAAATTTGACAAATAAAGCTAAATTGAATTTACTACAAAAACGACCCAGTTTAGAGGGCTAAAAGCTAGTTAAATAGGACATTCTCAGTAATGTAGCACACATGGTCTGTTCCAGTGTGACTAGAGCTATCATTTGACACCGTTTCAATAGACAATGGAGCTTTTCTGCGCTTTTTATGCACCCTCAGACAAATTTGACAAACAAAGCGAAATTGAATTTACTACAAAAACGACCCAGTTTAGAGGGCTAAAAGCTAGTTAAATAGGACATTCTCAGTAATGTAGCACACATGGTCTGTTCCAGTGTGACTTGAGCTATCTTTTGACACCGTTTCAATAGACAATGGAGCTTTTCTGCGATTTTTATGCACCCCCAGACAAATTTGACAAACAAAGCGAAATTGAATTTACTACAAAAACGACCCAGTTTAGAGGGCTAAAAGCTAGTTAAATAGGACATTCTCAGTAATGTAGCACACATGGTCTGTTCCAGTGTGACTAGAGCTATCATTTGACACCGTTTCAATAGAAAATGGAGCTTTTCTGCGATTTTTATGCACCCTCAGACAAATTTGACAAATAAAGCTAAATTGAATTTACTACAAAAACGACCCAGTTTAGAGGGCTAAAAGCTAGTTAAATAGGACATTCTCAGTAATGTAGCACACATGGTCTGTTCCAGTGTGACTAGAGCTATCATTTGACACCGTTTCAATAGAAAATGCAGCTTTTCTGCGATTTTTATGCACCCTCAGACAAATTTGACAAACAAAGCTAAATTGAATTTACTACAAAAACGACCCAGTTTAGAGGGCTAAAAGCTAGTTAAATAGGACATTCTCAGTAATGTAGCACACATGGTCTGTTCCAGTGTGACTTGAGCTATCTTTTGACACCGTTTCAATAGACAATGGAGCTTTTCTGCGATTTTTATGCACCCCCAGACAAATTTGACAAACAAAGCGAAATTGAATTTACTACAAAAACGACCCAGTTTAGAGGGCTAAAAGCTAGTTAAATAGGACATTCTCAGTAATGTAGCACACATGGTCTGTTCCAGTGTGACTAGAGCTATCATTTGACACCGTTTCAATAGAAAATGGAGCTTTTCTGCGATTTTTATGCACCCTCAGACAAATTTGACAAACAAAGCGAAATTGAATTTACTACAAAAACGACCCAGTTTAGAGGGCTAAAAGCTAGTTAAATAGGACATTCTCAGTAATGTAGCACACATGGTCTGTTCCAGTGTGACTAGAGCTATCATTTGACACCGTTTCAATAGACAATGGAGCTTTTCTGCGATTTTTATGCACCCCCAGACAAATTTGACAAACAAAGCGAAATTGAATTTACTACAAAAACGACCCAGTTTAGAGGGCTAAAAGCTAGTTAAATAGGACATTCTCAGTAATGTAGCACACATGGTCTGTTCCAGAGTGACTAGAGCTATCATTTGACACCGTTTCAATAGAAAATGGAGCTTTTCTGCGATTTTTATGCACCCTCAGACAAATTTGACAAACAAAGCGAAATTGAATTTACTACAAAAACGACCCAGTTTAGAGGGCTAAAAGCTAGTTAAATAGGACATTCTCAGTAATGTAGCACACATGGTCTGTTCCAGTGTGACTAGAGCTATCATTTGACACCGTTTCAATAGAAAATGGAGCTTTTCTGCGATTTTTATGCACCCTCAGACAAATTTGACAAACAAAGCTAAATTGAATTTACTACAAAAACGACCCAGTTTAGAGGGCTAAAAGCTAGTTAAATAGGACATTCTCAGTAATGTAGCACACATGGTCTGTTCCAGTGTGACTTGAGCTATCTTTTGACACCGTTTCAATAGACAATGGAGCTTTTCTGCGATTTTTATGCACCCCCAGACAAATTTGACAAACAAAGCGAAATTGAATTTACTACAAAAACGACCCAGTTTAGAGGGCTAAAAGCTAGTTAAATAGGACATTCTCAGTAATGTAGCACACATGGTCTGTTCCAGTGTGACTAGAGCTATCATTTGACACCGTTTCAATAGACAATGGAGCTTTTCTGCGATTTTTATGCACTCCCAGACAAATTTGACAAACAAAGCGAAATTGAATTTACTACAAAAACGACCCAGTTTAGAGGGCTAAAAGCTAGTTAAATAGGACATTCTCAGTAATGTAGCACACATGGTCTGTTCCAGTGTGACTAGAGCTATCATTTGACACCGTTTCAATAGAAAATGGAGCTTTTCTGCGATTTTTATGCACCCTCAGACAAATTTGACAAACAAAGCTAAATTGAATTTACTACAAAAACGACCCAGTTTAGAGGGCTAAAAGCTAGTTAAATAGGACATTCTCAGTAATGTAGCACACATGGTCTGTTCCAGTGTGACTTGAGCTATCTTTTGACACCGTTTCAATAGACAATGGAGCTTTTCTGCGATTTTTATGCACCCCCAGACAAATTTGACAAACAAAGCGAAATTGAATTTACTACAAAAACGACCCAGTTTAGAGGGCTAAAAGCTAGTTAAATAGGACATTCTCAGTAATGTAGCACACATGGTCTGTTCCAGTGTGACTAGAGCTATCATTTGACACCGTTTCAATAGAAAATGGAGCTTTTCTGCGATTTTTATGCACCCTCAGACAAATTTGACAAACAAAGCGAAATTGAATTTACTACAAAAACGACCCAGTTTAGAGGGCTAAAAGCTAGTTAAATAGGACATTCTCAGTAATGTAGCACACATGGTCTGTTCCAGTGTGACTAGAGCTATCATTTGACACCGTTTCAATAGACAATGGAGCTTTTCTGCGATTTTTATGCACCCCCAGACAAATTTGACAAACAAAGCTAAATTGAATTTACTACAAAAACGACCCAGTTTAGAGGGCTAAAAGCTAGTTAAATAGGACATTCTCAGTAATGTAGCACACATGGTCTGTTCCAGAGTGACTAGAGCTATCATTTGACACCGTTTCAATAGAAAATGGAGCTTTTCTGCGATTTTTATGCACCCTCAGACAAATTTGACAAACAAAGCGAAATTGAATTTACTACAAAAACGACCCAGTTTAGAGGGCTAAAAGCTAGTTAAATAGGACATTCTCAGTAATGTAGCACACATGGTCTGTTCCAGTGTGACTAGAGCTATCATTTGACACCGTTTCAATAGAAAATGGAGCTTTTCTGCGATTTTTATGCACCCTCAGACAAATTTGACAAACAAAGCTAAATTGAATTTACTACAAAAACGACCCAGTTTAGAGGGCTAAAAGCTAGTTAAATAGGACATTCTCAGTAATGTAGCACACATGGTCTGTTCCAGTGTGACTTGAGCTATCTTTTGACACCGTTTCAATAGACAATGGAGCTTTTCTGCGATTTTTATGCACCCCCAGACAAATTTGACAAACAAAGCGAAATTGAATTTACTACAAAAACGACCCAGTTTAGAGGGCTAAAAGCTAGTTAAATAGGACATTCTCAGTAATGTAGCACACATGGTCTGTTCCAGTGTGACTAGAGCTATCATTTGACACCGTTTCAATAGACAATGGAGCTTTTCTGCGATTTTTATGCACTCCCAGACAAATTTGACAAACAAAGCGAAATTGAATTTACTACAAAAACGACCCAGTTTAGAGGGCTAAAAGCTAGTTAAATAGGACATTCTCAGTAATGTAGCACACATGGTCTGTTCCAGTGTGACTAGAGCTATCATTTGACACCGTTTCAATAGAAAATGGAGCTTTTCTGCGATTTTTATGCACCCTCAGACAAATTTGACAAACAAAGCGAAATTGAATTTACTACAAAAACGACCCAGTTTAGAGGGCTAAAAGCTAGTTAAATAGGACATTCTCAGTAATGTAGCACACATGGTCTGTTCCAGTGTGACTAGAGCTATCATTTGACACCGTTTCAATAGAAAATGGAGCTTTTCTGCGATTTTTATGCACCCTCAGACAAATTTGACAAACAAAGCGAAATTGAATTTACTACAAAAACGACCCAGTTTAGAGGGCTAAAAGCTAGTTAAATAGGACATTCTCAGTAATGTAGCACACATGGTCTGTTCCAGTGTGACTAGAGCTATCATTTGACACCGTTTCAATAGAAAATGGAGCTTTTCTGCGATTTTTATGCACCCTCAGACAAATTTGACAAATAAAGCTAAATTGAATTTACTACAAAAACGACCCAGTTTAGAGGGCTAAAAGCTAGTTAAATAGGACATTCTCAGTAATGTAGCACACATGGTCTGTTCCAGTGTGACTAGAGCTATCATTTGACACCGTTTCAATAGAAAATGGAGCTTTTCTGCGATTTTTATGCACCCTCAGACAAATTTGACAAACAAAGCTAAATTGAATTTACTACAAAAACGACCCAGTTTAGAGGGCTAAAAGCTAGTTAAATAGGACATTCTCAGTAATGTAGCACACATGGTCTGTTCCAGTGTGACTTGAGCTATCTTTTGACACCGTTTCAATAGACAATGGAGCTTTTCTGCGATTTTTATGCACCCCCAGACAAATTTGACAAACAAAGCGAAATTGAATTTACTACAAAAACGACCCAGTTTAGAGGGCTAAAAGCTAGTTAAATAGGACATTCTCAGTAATGTAGCACACATGGTCTGTTCCAGTGTGACTAGAGCTATCATTTGACACCGTTTCAATAGACAATGGAGCTTTTCTGCGATTTTTATGCACTCCCAGACAAATTTGACAAACAAAGCGAAATTGAATTTACTACAAAAACGACCCAGTTTAGAGGGCTAAAAGCTAGTTAAATAGGACATTCTCAGTAATGTAGCACACATGGTCTGTTCCAGTGTGACTAGAGCTATCATTTGACACCGTTTCAATAGAAAATGGAGCTTTTCTGCGATTTTTATGCACCCTCAGACAAATTTGACAAATAAAGCTAAATTGAATTTACTACAAAAACGACCCAGTTTAGAGGGCTAAAAGCTAGTTAAATAGGACATTCTCAGTAATGTAGCACACATGGTCTGTTCCAGTGTGACTAGAGCTATCATTTGACACCGTTTCAATAGAAAATGGAGCTTTTCCGCGATTTTTATGCACCCTCAGACAAATTTGACAAACAAAGCTAAATTGAATTTACTACAAAAACGACCCAGTTTAGAGGGCTAAAAGCTAGTTAAATAGGACATTCTCAGTAATGTAGCACACATGGTCTGTTCCAGTGTGACTTGAGCTATCTTTTGACACCGTTTCAATAGACAATGGAGCTTTTCTGCGATTTTTATGCACCCCCAGACAAATTTGACAAACAAAGCGAAATTGAATTTACTACAAAAACGACCCAGTTTAGAGGGCTAAAAGCTAGTTAAATAGGACATTCTCAGTAATGTAGCACACATGGTCTGTTCCAGTGTGACTAGAGCTATCATTTGACACCGTTTCAATAGACAATGGAGCTTTTCTGCGATTTTTATGCACTCCCAGACAAATTTGACAAACAAAGCGAAATTGAATTTACTACAAAAACGACCCAGTTTAGAGGGCTAAAAGCTAGTTAAATAGGACATTCTCAGTAATGTAGCACACATGGTCTGTTCCAGTGTGACTAGAGCTATCATTTGACACCGTTTCAATAGAAAATGGAGCTTTTCTGCGATTTTTATGCACCCTCAGACAAATTTGACAAACAAAGCGAAATTGAATTTACTACAAAAACGACCCAGTTTAGAGGGCTAAAAGCTAGTTAAATAGGACATTCTCAGTAATGTAGCACACATGGTCTGTTCCAGTGTGACTTGAGCTATCTTTTGACACCGTTTCAATAGACAATGGAGCTTTTCTGCGATTTTTATGCACCCCCAGACAAATTTGACAAACAAAGCGAAATTGAATTTACTACAAAAACGACCCAGTTTAGAGGGCTAAAAGCTAGTTAAATAGGACATTCTCAGTAATGTAGCACACATGGTCTGTTCCAGTGTGACTAGAGCTATCATTTGACACCGTTTCAATAGACAATGGAGCTTTTCTGCGATTTTTATGCACTCCCAGACAAATTTGACAAACAAAGCGAAATTGAATTTACTACAAAAACGACCCAGTTTAGAGGGCTAAAAGCTAGTTAAATAGGACATTCTCAGTAATGTAGCACACATGGTCTGTTCCAGTGTGACTAGAGCTATCATTTGACACCGTTTCAATAGAAAATGGAGCTTTTCTGCGATTTTTATGCACCCTCAGACAAATTTGACAAACAAAGCGAAATTGAATTTACTACAAAAACGACCCAGTTTAGAGGGCTAAAAGCTAGTTAAATAGGACATTCTCAGTAATGTAGCACACATGGTCTGTTCCAGTGTGACTAGAGCTATCATTTGACACCGTTTCAATAGACAATGGAGCTTTTCTGCGATTTTTATGCACCCCCAGACAAATTTGACAAACAAAGCTAAATTGAATTTACTACAAAAACGACCCAGTTTAGAGGGCTAAAAGCTAGTTAAATAGGACATTCTCAGTAATGTAGCACACATGGTCTGTTCCAGAGTGACTAGAGCTATCATTTGACACCGTTTCAATAGAAAATGGAGCTTTTCTGCGATTTTTATGCACCCTCAGACAAATTTGACAAACAAAGCGAAATTGAATTTACTACAAAAACGACCCAGTTTAGAGGGCTAAAAGCTAGTTAAATAGGACATTCTCAGTAATGTAGCACACATGGTCTGTTCCAGTGTGACTAGAGCTATCATTTGACACCGTTTCAATAGAAAATGGAGCTTTTCTGCGATTTTTATGCACCCTCAGACAAATTTGACAAATAAAGCTAAATTGAATTTACTACAAAAACGACCCAGTTTAGAGGGCTAAAAGCTAGTTAAATAGGACATTCTCAGTAATGTAGCACACATGGTCTGTTCCAGTGTGACTAGAGCTATCATTTGACACCGTTTCAATAGAAAATGGAGCTTTTCCGCGATTTTTATGCACCCTCAGACAAATTTGACAAACAAAGCTAAATTGAATTTACTACAAAAACGACCCAGTTTAGAGGGCTAAAAGCTAGTTAAATAGGACATTCTCAGTAATGTAGCACACATGGTCTGTTCCAGTGTGACTAGAGCTATCATTTGACACCGTTTCAATAGAAAATGGAGCTTTTCTGCGATTTTTATGCACCCTCAGACAAATTTGACAAACAAAGCGAAATTGAATTTACTACAAAAACGACCCAGTTTAGAGGGCTAAAAGCTAGTTAAATAGGACATTCTCAGTAATGTAGCACACATGGTCTGTTCCAGTGTGACTTGAGCTATCTTTTGACACCGTTTCAATAGACAATGGAGCTTTTCTGCGATTTTTATGCACCCCCAGACAAATTTGACAAACAAAGCGAAATTGAATTTACTACAAAAACGACCCAGTTTAGAGGGCTAAAAGCTAGTTAAATAGGACATTCTCAGTAATGTAGCACACATGGTCTGTTCCAGTGTGACTAGAGCTATCATTTGACACCGTTTCAATAGACAATGGAGCTTTTCTGCGATTTTTATGCACTCCCAGACAAATTTGACAAACAAAGCGAAATTGAATTTACTACAAAAACGACCCAGTTTAGAGGGCTAAAAGCTAGTTAAATAGGACATTCTCAGTAATGTAGCACACATGGTCTGTTCCAGTGTGACTAGAGCTATCATTTGACACCGTTTCAATAGAAAATGGAGCTTTTCTGCGATTTTTATGCACCCTCAGACAAATTTGACAAACAAAGCGAAATTGAATTTACTACAAAAACGACCCAGTTTAGAGGGCTAAAAGCTAGTTAAATAGGACATTCTCAGTAATGTAGCACACATGGTCTGTTCCAGTGTGACTAGAGCTATCATTTGACACCGTTTCAATAGACAATGGAGCTTTTCTGCGATTTTTATGCACCCCCAGACAAATTTGACAAACAAAGCTAAATTGAATTTACTACAAAAACGACCCAGTTTAGAGGGCTAAAAGCTAGTTAAATAGGACATTCTCAGTAATGTAGCACACATGGTCTGTTCCAGAGTGACTAGAGCTATCATTTGACACCGTTTCAATAGAAAATGGAGCTTTTCTGCGATTTTTATGCACCCTCAGACAAATTTGACAAACAAAGCGAAATTGAATTTACTACAAAAACGACCCAGTTTAGAGGGCTAAAAGCTAGTTAAATAGGACATTCTCAGTAATGTAGCACACATGGTCTGTTCCAGTGTGACTAGAGCTATCATTTGACACCGTTTCAATAGAAAATGGAGCTTTTCTGCGATTTTTATGCACCCTCAGACAAATTTGACAAACAAAGCTAAATTGAATTTACTACAAAAACGACCCAGTTTAGAGGGCTAAAAGCTAGTTAAATAGGACATTCTCAGTAATGTAGCACACATGGTCTGTTCCAGTGTGACTTGAGCTATCTTTTGACACCGTTTCAATAGACAATGGAGCTTTTCTGCGATTTTTATGCACCCCCAGACAAATTTGACAAACAAAGCGAAATATAATTTACTACAAAAACGACCCAGTTTAGAGGGCTAAAAGCTAGTTAAATAGGACATTCTCAGTAATGTAGCACACATGGTCTGTTCCAGTGTGCCTAGAGCTATCATTTGACACCGTTTCAATAGACAATGGAGCTTTTCTGCGATTTTTATGCACTCCCAGACAAATTTGACAAACAAAGCGAAATTGAATTTACTACAAAAACGACCCAGTTTAGAGGGCTAAAAGCTAGTTAAATAGGACATTCTCAGTAATGTAGCACACATGGTCTGTTCCAGTGTGACTAGAGCTATCATTTGACACCGTTTCAATAGAAAATGGAGCTTTTCTGCGATTTTTATGCACCCTCAGACAAATTTGACAAACAAAGCGAAATTGAATTTACTACAAAAACGACCCAGTTTAGAGGGCTAAAAGCTAGTTAAATAGGACATTCTCAGTAATGTAGCACACATGGTCTGTTCCAGTGTGACTAGAGCTATCATTTGACACCGTTTCAATAGAAAATGGAGCTTTTCTGCGATTTTTATGCACCCTCAGACAAATTTGACAAATAAAGCTAAATTGAATTTACTACAAAAACGACCCAGTTTAGAGGGCTAAAAGCTAGTTAAATAGGACATTCTCAGTAATGTAGCACACATGGTCTGTTCCAGTGTGACTAGAGCTATCATTTGACACCGTTTCAATAGACAATGGAGCTTTTCTGCGCTTTTTATGCACCCCCAGACAAATTTGACAAACAAAGCTAAATTGAATTTACTACAAAAACGACCCAGTTTAGAGGGCTAAAAGCTAGTTAAATGGGACATTCTCAGTAATGTCGCACACATGGTCTGTTCCAGAGTGACTAGAGCTATCATTTGACACCGTTTCAATAGAAAATGGAGCTTTTCTGCGATTTTTATGCACCCTCAGACAAATTTGACAAACAAAGCGAAATTGAATTTACTACAAAAACGACCCAGTTTAGAGGGCTAAAAGCTAGTTAAATAGGACATTCTCAGTAATGTAGCACACATGGTCTGTTCCAGTGTGACTTGAGCTATCTTTTGACACCGTTTCAATAGACAATGGAGCTTTTCTGCGATTTTTATGCACCCCCAGACAAATTTGACAAACAAAGCGAAATTGAATTTACTACAAAAACGACCCAGTTTAGAGGGCTAAAAGCTAGTTAAATAGGACATTCTCAGTAATGTAGCACACATGGTCTGTTCCAGTGTGACTAGAGCTATCTTTTGACACCGTTTCAATAGACAATGGAGCTTTTCTGCGATTTTTATGCACCCCCAGACAAATTTGACAAACAAAGCGAAATTGAATTTACTACAAAAACGACCCAGTTTAGAGGGCTAAAAGCTAGTTAAATAGGACATTCTCAGTAATGTAGCACACATGGTCTGTTCCAGTGTGACTAGAGCTATCATTTGACACCGTTTCAATAGACAATGGAGCTTTTCTGCGATTTTTATGCACCCCCAGACAAATTTGACAAACAAAGCGAAATTGAATTTACTACAAAAACGACCCAGTTTAGAGGGCTAAAAGCTAGTTAAATAGGACATTCTCAGTAATGTAGCACACATGGTCTGTTCCAGTGTGACTAGAGCTATCATTTGACACCGTTTCAATAGAAAATGGAGCTTTTCTGCGATTTTTATGCACCCTCAGACAAATTTGACAAATAAAGCTAAATTGAATTTACTACAAAAACGACCCAGTTTAGAGGGCTAAAAGCTAGTTAAATAGGACATTCTCAGTAATGTAGCACACATGGTCTGTTCCTGTGTGACTAGAGCTATCATTTGACACCGTTTCAATAGAAAATGGAGCTTTTCTGCGATTTTTATGCACCCTCAGACAAATTTGACAAACAAAGCTAAATTGAATTTACTACAAAAACGACCCAGTTTAGAGGGCTAAAAGCTAGTTAAATAGGACATTCTCAGTAATGTAGCACACATGGTCTGTTCCAGTGTGACTTGAGCTATCTTTTGACACCGTTTCAATAGACAATGGAGCTTTTCTGCGATTTTTATGCACCCCCAGACAAATTTGACAAACAAAGCGAAATTGAATTTACTACAAAAACGACCCAGTTTAGAGGGCTAAAAGCTAGTTAAATAGGACATTCTCAGTAATGTAGCACACATGGTCTGTTCCAGTGTGACTAGAGCTATCATTTGACACCGTTTCAATAGAAAATGGAGCTTTTCTGCGATTTTTATGCACCCTCAGACAAATTTGACAAACAAAGCGAAATTGAATTTACTACAAAAACGACCCAGTTTAGAGGGCTAAAAGCTAGTTAAATAGGACATTCTCAGTAATGTAGCACACATGGTCTGTTCCAGTGTGACTAGAGCTATCATTTGACACCGTTTCAATAGACAATGGAGCTTTTCTGCGATTTTTATGCACCCCCAGACAAATTTGACAAACAAAGCTAAATTGAATTTACTACAAAAACGACCCAGTTTAGAGGGCTAAAAGCTAGTTAAATAGGACATTCTCAGTAATGTAGCACACATGGTCTGTTCCAGAGTGACTAGAGCTATCATTTGACACCGTTTCAATAGAAAATGGAGCTTTTCTGCGATTTTTATGCACCCTCAGACAAATTTGACAAACAAAGCGAAATTGAATTTACTACAAAAACGACCCAGTTTAGAGGGCTAAAAGCTAGTTAAATAGGACATTCTCAGTAATGTAGCACACATGGTCTGTTCCAGTGTGACTAGAGCTATCATTTGACACCGTTTCAATAGAAAATGGAGCTTTTCTGCGATTTTTATGCACCCTCAGACAAATTTGACAAACAAAGCTAAATTGAATTTACTACAAAAACGACCCAGTTTAGAGGGCTAAAAGCTAGTTAAATAGGACATTCTCAGTAATGTAGCACACATGGTCTGTTCCAGTGTGACTTGAGCTATCTTTTGACACCGTTTCAATAGACAATGGAGCTTTTCTGCGATTTTTATGCACCCCCAGACAAATTTGACAAACAAAGCGAAATTGAATTTACTACAAAAACGACCCAGTTTAGAGGGCTAAAAGCTAGTTAAATAGGACATTCTCAGTAATGTAGCACACATGGTCTGTTCCAGTGTGACTAGAGCTATCATTTGACACCGTTTCAATAGACAATGGAGCTTTTCTGCGATTTTTATGCACTCCCAGACAAATTTGACAAACAAAGCGAAATTGAATTTACTACAAAAACGACCCAGTTTAGAGGGCTAAAAGCTAGTTAAATAGGACATTCTCAGTAATGTAGCACACATGGTCTGTTCCAGTGTGACTAGAGCTATCATTTGACACCGTTTCAATAGAAAATGGAGCTTTTCTGCGATTTTTATGCACCCTCAGACAAATTTGACAAACAAAGCGAAATTGAATTTACTACAAAAACGACCCAGTTTAGAGGGCTAAAAGCTAGTTAAATAGGACATTCTCAGTAATGTAGCACACATGGTCTGTTCCAGTGTGACTAGAGCTATCATTTGACACCGTTTCAATAGAAAATGGAGCTTTTCTGCGATTTTTATGCACCCTCAGACAAATTTGACAAATAAAGCTAAATTGAATTTACTACAAAAACGACCCAGTTTAGAGGGCTAAAAGCTAGTTAAATAGGACATTCTCAGTAATGTAGCACACATGGTCTGTTCCAGTGTGACTAGAGCTATCATTTGACACCGTTTCAATAGACAATGGAGCTTTTCTGCGCTTTTTATGCACCCCCAGACAAATTTGACAAACAAAGCTAAATTGAATTTACTACAAAAACGACCCAGTTTAGAGGGCTAAAAGCTAGTTAAATGGGACATTCTCAGTAATGTAGCACACATGGTCTGTTCCAGAGTGACTAGAGCTATCATTTGACACCGTTTCAATAGAAAATGGAGCTTTTCTGCGATTTTTATGCACCCTCAGACAAATTTGACAAACAAAGCGAAATTGAATTTACTACAAAAACGACCCAGTTTAGAGGGCTAAAAGCTAGTTAAATAGGACATTCTCAGTAATGTAGCACACATGGTCTGTTCCAGTGTGACTTGAGCTATCTTTTGACACCGTTTCAATAGACAATGGAGCTTTTCTGCGATTTTTATGCACCCCCAGACAAATTTGACAAACAAAGCGAAATTGAATTTACTACAAAAACGACCCAGTTTAGAGGGCTAAAAGCTAGTTAAATAGGACATTCTCAGTAATGTAGCACACATGGTCTGTTCCAGTGTGACTAGAGCTATCATTTGACACCGTTTCAATAGACAATGGAGCTTTTCTGCGATTTTTATGCACTCCCAGACAAATTTGACAAACAAAGCGAAATTAAATTTACTACAAAAACGACCCAGTTTAGAGGGCTAAAAGCTAGTTAAATAGGACATTCTCAGTAATGTAGCACACATGGTCTGTTCCAGTGTGACTAGAGCTATCATTTGACACCGTTTCAATAGAAAATGGAGCTTTTCTGCGATATTTATGCACCCTCAGACAAATTTGACAAATAAAGCTAAATTGAATTTACTACAAAAACGACCCAGTTTAGAGGGCTAAAAGCTAGTTAAATAGGACATTCTCAGTAATGTAGCACACATGGTCTGTTCCAGTGTGACTAGAGCTATCATTTGACACCGTTTCAATAGAAAATTGAGCTTTTCTGCGATTTTTATGCACCCTCAGACAAATTTGACAAACAAAGCTAAATTGAATTTACTACAAAAACGACCCAGTTTAGAGGGCTAAAAGCTAGTTAAATAGGACATTCTCAGTAATGTAGCACACATGGTCTGTTCCAGTGTGACTAGAGCTATCATTTGACACCGTTTCAATAGAAAATGGAGCTTTTCTGCGATTTTTATGCACCCTCAGACAAATTTGACAAACAAAGCGAAATTGAATTTACTACAAAAACGACCCAGTTTAGAGGGCTAAAAGCTAGTTAAATAGGACATTCTCAGTAATGTAGCACACATGGTCTGTTCCAGTGTGACTAGAGCTATCATTTGACACCGTTTCAATAGAAAATGGAGCTTTTCTGCGATTTTTATGCACCCTCAGACAAATTTGACAAATAAAGCTAAATTGAATTTACTACAAAAACGACCCAGTTTAGAGGGCTAAAAGCTAGTTAAATAGGACATTCTCAGTAATGTAGCACACATGGTCTGTTCCAGTGTGACTAGAGCTATCATTTGACACCGTTTCAATAGACAATGGAGCTTTTCTGCGCTTTTTATGCACCCCCAGACAAATTTGACAAACAAAGCTAAATTGAATTTACTACAAAAACGACCCAGTTTAGAGGGCTAAAAGCTAGTTAAATGGGACATTCTCAGTAATGTAGCACACATGGTCTGTTCCAGAGTGACTAGAGCTATCATTTGACACCGTTTCAATAGAAAATGGAGCTTTTCTGCGATTTTTATGCACCCTCAGACAAATTTGACAAACAAAGCGAAATTGAATTTACTACAAAAACGACCCAGTTTAGAGGGCTAAAAGCTAGTTAAATAGGACATTCTCAGTAATGTAGCACACATGGTCTGTTCCAGTGTGACTTGAGCTATCTTTTGACACCGTTTCAATAGACAATGGAGCTTTTCTGCGATTTTTATGCACCCCCAGACAAATTTGACAAACAAAGCGAAATTGAATTTACTACAAAAACGACCCAGTTTAGAGGGCTAAAAGCTAGTTAAATAGGACATTCTCAGTAATGTAGCACACATGGTCTGTTCCAGTGTGACTAGAGCTATCATTTGACACCGTTTCAATAGAAAATGGAGCTTTTCTGCGATTTTTATGCACCCTCAGACAAATTTGACAAATAAAGCTAAATTGAATTTACTACAAAAACGACCCAGTTTAGAGGGCTAAAAGCTAGTTAAATAGGACATTCTCAGTAATGTAGCACACATGGTCTGTTCCTGTGTGACTAGAGCTATCATTTGACACCGTTTCAATAGAAAATGGAGCTTTTCTGCGATTTTTATGCACCCTCAGACAAATTTGACAAACAAAGCTAAATTGAATTTACTACAAAAACGACCCAGTTTAGAGGGCTAAAAGCTAGTTAAATAGGACATTCTCAGTAATGTAGCACACATGGTCTGTTCCAGTGTGACTTGAGCTATCTTTTGACACCGTTTCAATAGACAATGGAGCTTTTCTGCGATTTTTATGCACCCCCAGACAAATTTGACAAACAAAGCGAAATTGAATTTACTACAAAAACGACCCAGTTTAGAGGGCTAAAAGCTAGTTAAATAGGACATTCTCAGTAATGTAGCACACATGGTCTGTTCCAGTGTGACTAGAGCTATCATTTGACACCGTTTCAATAGAAAATGGAGCTTTTCTGCGATTTTTATGCACCCTCAGACAAATTTGACAAACAAAGCGAAATTGAATTTACTACAAAAACGACCCAGTTTAGAGGGCTAAAAGCTAGTTAAATAGGACATTCTCAGTAATGTAGCACACATGGTCTGTTCCAGTGTGACTAGAGCTATCATTTGACACCGTTTCAATAGACAATGGAGCTTTTCTGCGATTTTTATGCACCCCCAGACAAATTTGACAAACAAAGCTAAATTGAATTTACTACAAAAACGACCCAGTTTAGAGGGCTAAAAGCTAGTTAAATAGGACATTCTCAGTAATGTAGCACACATGGTCTGTTCCAGAGTGACTAGAGCTATCATTTGACACCGTTTCAATAGAAAATGGAGCTTTTCTGCGATTTTTATGCACCCTCAGACAAATTTGACAAACAAAGCGAAATTGAATTTACTACAAAAACGACCCAGTTTAGAGGGCTAAAAGCTAGTTAAATAGGACATTCTCAGTAATGTAGCACACATGGTCTGTTCCAGTGTGACTAGAGCTATCATTTGACACCGTTTCAATAGAAAATGGAGCTTTTCTGCGATTTTTATGCACCCTCAGACAAATTTGACAAACAAAGCTAAATTGAATTTACTACAAAAACGACCCAGTTTAGAGGGCTAAAAGCTAGTTAAATAGGACATTCTCAGTAATGTAGCACACATGGTCTGTTCCAGTGTGACTTGAGCTATCTTTTGACACCGTTTCAATAGACAATGGAGCTTTTCTGCGATTTTTATGCACCCCCAGACAAATTTGACAAACAAAGCGAAATTGAATTTACTACAAAAACGACCCAGTTTAGAGGGCTAAAAGCTAGTTAAATAGGACATTCTCAGTAATGTAGCACACATGGTCTGTTCCAGTGTGACTAGAGCTATCATTTGACACCGTTTCAATAGACAATGGAGCTTTTCTGCGATTTTTATGCACTCCCAGACAAATTTGACAAACAAAGCGAAATTGAATTTACTACAAAAACGACCCAGTTTAGAGGGCTAAAAGCTAGTTAAATAGGACATTCTCAGTAATGTAGCACACATGGTCTGTTCCAGTGTGACTAGAGCTATCATTTGACACCGTTTCAATAGAAAATGGAGCTTTTCTGCGATTTTTATGCACCCTCAGACAAATTTGACAAACAAAGCGAAATTGAATTTACTACAAAAACGACCCAGTTTAGAGGGCTAAAAGCTAGTTAAATAGGACATTCTCAGTAATGTAGCACACATGGTCTGTTCCAGTGTGACTAGAGCTATCATTTGACACCGTTTCAATAGAAAATGGAGCTTTTCTGCGATTTTTATGCACCCTCAGACAAATTTGACAAATAAAGCTAAATTGAATTTACTACAAAAACGACCCAGTTTAGAGGGCTAAAAGCTAGTTAAATAGGACATTCTCAGTAATGTAGCACACATGGTCTGTTCCAGTGTGACTAGAGCTATCATTTGACACCGTTTCAATAGACAATGGAGCTTTTCTGCGCTTTTTATGCACCCCCAGACAAATTTGACAAACAAAGCTAAATTGAATTTACTACAAAAACGACCCAGTTTAGAGGGCTAAAAGCTAGTTAAATGGGACATTCTCAGTAATGTAGCACACATGGTCTGTTCCAGAGTGACTAGAGCTATCATTTGACACCGTTTCAATAGAAAATGGAGCTTTTCTGCGATTTTTATGCACCCTCAGACAAATTTGACAAACAAAGCGAAATTGAATTTACTACAAAAACGACCCAGTTTAGAGGGCTAAAAGCTAGTTAAATAGGACATTCTCAGTAATGTAGCACACATGGTCTGTTCCAGTGTGACTTGAGCTATCTTTTGACACCGTTTCAATAGACAATGGAGCTTTTCTGCGATTTTTATGCACCCCCAGACAAATTTGACAAACAAAGCGAAATTGAATTTACTACAAAAACGACCCAGTTTAGAGGGCTAAAAGCTAGTTAAATAGGACATTCTCAGTAATGTAGCACACATGGTCTGTTCCAGTGTGACTAGAGCTATCATTTGACACCGTTTCAATAGACAATGGAGCTTTTCTGCGATTTTTATGCACTCCCAGACAAATTTGACAAACAAAGCGAAATTAAATTTACTACAAAAACGACCCAGTTTAGAGGGCTAAAAGCTAGTTAAATAGGACATTCTCAGTAATGTAGCACACATGGTCTGTTCCAGTGTGACTAGAGCTATCATTTGACACCGTTTCAATAGAAAATGGAGCTTTTCTGCGATATTTATGCACCCTCAGACAAATTTGACAAATAAAGCTAAATTGAATTTACTACAAAAACGACCCAGTTTAGAGGGCTAAAAGCTAGTTAAATAGGACATTCTCAGTAATGTAGCACACATGGTCTGTTCCAGTGTGACTAGAGCTATCATTTGACACCGTTTCAATAGAAAATTGAGCTTTTCTGCGATTTTTATGCACCCTCAGACAAATTTGACAAACAAAGCTAAATTGAATTTACTACAAAAACGACCCAGTTTAGAGGGCTAAAAGCTAGTTAAATAGGACATTCTCAGTAATGTAGCACACATGGTCTGTTCCAGTGTGACTAGAGCTATCATTTGACACCGTTTCAATAGAAAATGGAGCTTTTCTGCGATTTTTATGCACCCTCAGACAAATTTGACAAACAAAGCGAAATTGAATTTACTACAAAAACGACCCAGTTTAGAGGGCTAAAAGCTAGTTAAATAGGACATTCTCAGTAATGTAGCACACATGGTCTGTTCCAGTGTGACTAGAGCTATCATTTGACACCGTTTCAATAGAAAATGGAGCTTTTCTGCGATTTTTATGCACCCTCAGACAAATTTGACAAATAAAGCTAAATTGAATTTACTACAAAAACGACCCAGTTTAGAGGGCTAAAAGCTAGTTAAATAGGACATTCTCAGTAATGTAGCACACATGGTCTGTTCCAGTGTGACTAGAGCTATCATTTGACACCGTTTCAATAGACAATGGAGCTTTTCTGCGCTTTTTATGCACCCCCAGACAAATTTGACAAACAAAGCTAAATTGAATTTACTACAAAAACGACCCAGTTTAGAGGGCTAAAAGCTAGTTAAATGGGACATTCTCAGTAATGTAGCACACATGGTCTGTTCCAGAGTGACTAGAGCTATCATTTGACACCGTTTCAATAGAAAATGGAGCTTTTCTGCGATTTTTATGCACCCTCAGACAAATTTGACAAACAAAGCGAAATTGAATTTACTACAAAAACGACCCAGTTTAGAGGGCTAAAAGCTAGTTAAATAGGACATTCTCAGTAATGTAGCACACATGGTCTGTTCCAGTGTGACTTGAGCTATCTTTTGACACCGTTTCAATAGACAATGGAGCTTTTCTGCGATTTTTATGCACCCCCAGACAAATTTGACAAACAAAGCGAAATTGAATTTACTACAAAAACGACCCAGTTTAGAGGGCTAAAAGCTAGTTAAATAGGACATTCTCAGTAATGTAGCACACATGGTCTGTTCCAGTGTGACTAGAGCTATCATTTGACACCGTTTCAATAGACAATGGAGCTTTTCTGCGATTTTTATGCACTCCCAGACAAATTTGACAAACAAAGCGAAATTAAATTTACTACAAAAACGACCCAGTTTAGAGGGCTAAAAGCTAGTTAAATAGGACATTCTCAGTAATGTAGCACACATGGTCTGTTCCAGTGTGACTAGAGCTATCATTTGACACCGTTTCAATAGAAAATGGAGCTTTTCTGCGATATTTATGCACCCTCAGACAAATTTGACAAATAAAGCTAAATTGAATTTACTACAAAAACGACCCAGTTTAGAGGGCTAAAAGCTAGTTAAATAGGACATTCTCAGTAATGTAGCACACATGGTCTGTTCCAGTGTGACTAGAGCTATCATTTGACACCGTTTCAATAGAAAATTGAGCTTTTCTGCGATTTTTATGCACCCTCAGACAAATTTGACAAACAAAGCTAAATTGAATTTACTACAAAAACGACCCAGTTTAGAGGGCTAAAAGCTAGTTAAATAGGACATTCTCAGTAATGTAGCACACATGGTCTGTTCCAGTGTGACTAGAGCTATCATTTGACACCGTTTCAATAGACAATGGAGCTTTTCTGCGATTTTTATGCACTTCCCAGACAAATTTGACAAACAAAGCGAAATTGAATTTACTACAAAAACGACCCAGTTTAGAGGGCTAAAAGCTAGTTAAATAGGACATTCTCAGTAATGTAGCACACATGGTCTGTTCCAGTGTGACTAGAGCTATCATTTGACACCGTTTCAATAGAAAATGGAGCTTTTCTGCGATTTTTATGCACCCTCAGACAAATTTGACAAACAAAGCGAAATTGAATTTACTACAAAAACGACCCAGTTTAGAGGGCTAAAAGCTAGTTAAATAGGACATTCTCAGTAATGTAGCACACATGGTCTGTTCCAGTGTGACTAGAGCTATCATTTGACACCGTTTCAATAGACAATGGAGCTTTTCTGCGATTTTTATGCACCCCCAGACAAATTTGACAAACAAAGCTAAATTGAATTTACTACAAAAACGACCCAGTTTAGAGGGCTAAAAGCTAGTTAAATAGGACATTCTCAGTAATGTAGCACACATGGTCTGTTCCAGAGTGACTAGAGCTATCATTTGACACCGTTTCAATAGACAATGGAGCTTTTCTGCGATTTTTATGCACTCCCAGACAAATTTGACAAACAAAGCGAAATTGAATTTACTACAAAAACGACCCAGTTTAGAGGGCTAAAAGCTAGTTAAATAGGACATTCTCAGTAATGTAGCACACATGGTCTGTTCCAGTGTGACTAGAGCTATCATTTGACACCGTTTCAATAGAAAATGGAGCTTTTCTGCGATTTTTATGCACCCTCAGACAAATTTGACAAATAAAGCTAAATTGAATTTACTACAAAAACGACCCAGTTTAGAGGGCTAAAAGCTAGTTAAATAGGACATTCTCAGTAATGTAGCACACATGGTCTGTTCCAGTGTGACTTGAGCTATCTTTTGACACCGTTTCAATAGACAATGGAGCTTTTCTGCGATTTTTATGCACCCTCAGACAAATTTGACAAACAAAGCGAAATTGAATTTACTACAAAAACGACACAGTTTAGAGGGCTAAAAGCTAGTTAAATAGGACATTCTCAGTAATGTAGCACACATGGTCTGTTCCAGTGTGACTTGAGCTATCTTTTGACACCGTTTCAATAGACAATGGAGCTTTTCTGCGATTTTTATGCACCCCCAGACAAATTTGACAAACAAAGCGAAATTGAATTTACTACAAAAACGACCCAGTTTAGAGGGCTAAAAGCTAGTTAAATAGGACATTCTCAGTAATGTAGCACACATGGTCTGTTCCAGTGTGACTTGAGCTATCTTTTGACACCGTTTCAATAGACAATGGAGCTTTTCTGCGATTTTTATGCACCCCCAGACAAATTTGACAAACAAAGCGAAATTGAATTTACTACAAAAACGACCCAGTTTAGAGGGCTAAAAGCTAGTTAAATAGGACATTCTCAGTAATGTAGCACACATGGTCTGTTCCAGTGTGACTAGAGCTATCATTTGACACCGTTTCAATAGACAATGGAGCTTTTCTGCGATTTTTATGCACTCCCAGACAAATTTGACAAACAAAGCGAAATTGAATTTACTACAAAAACGACCCAGTTTAGAGGGCTAAAAGCTAGTTAAATAGGACATTCTCAGTAATGTAGCACACATGGTCTGTTCCAGTGTGACTAGAGCTATCATTTGACACCGTTTCAATAGAAAATGGAGCTTTTCTGCGATTTTTATGCACCCTCAGACAAATTTGACAAATAAAGCTAAATTGAATTTACTACAAAAACGACCCAGTTTAGAGGGCTAAAAGCTAGTTAAATAGGACATTCTCAGTAATGTAGCACACATGGTCTGTTCCAGTGTGACTAGAGCTATCATTTGACACCGTTTCAATAGAAAATGGAGCTTTTCTGCGATTTTTATGCACCCTCAGACAAATTTGACAAACAAAGCTAAATTGAATTTGATACAAAAACGACCCAGTTTAGAGGGCTAAAAGCTAGTTAAATAGGACATTCTCAGTAATGTAGCACACATGGTCTGTTCCAGTGTGACTAGAGCTATCATTTGACACCGTTTCAATAGACAATGGAGCTTTTCTGCGCTTTTTATGCACCCCCAGACAAATTTGACAAACAAAGCTAAATTGAATTTACTACAAAAACGACCCAGTTTAGAGGGCTAAAAGCTAGTTAAATGGGACATTCTCAGTAATGTAGCACACATGGTCTGTTCCAGAGTGACTAGAGCTATCATTTGACACCGTTTCAATAGAAAATGGAGCTTTTCTGCGATTTTTATGCACCCTCAGACAAATTTGACAAACAAAGCGAAATTGAATTTACTACAAAAACGACCCAGTTTAGAGGGCTAAAAGCTAGTTAAATAGGACATTCTCAGTAATGTAGCACACATGGTCTGTTCCAGTGTGACTTGAGCTATCTTTTGACACCGTTTCAATAGACAATGGAGCTTTTCTGCGATTTTTATGCACCCCCAGACAAATTTGACAAACAAAGCGAAATTGAATTTACTACAAAAACGACCCAGTTTAGAGGGCTAAAAGCTAGTTAAATAGGACATTCTCAGTAATGTAGCACACATGGTCTGTTCCAGAGTGACTAGAGCTATCATTTGACACCGTTTCAATAGAAAATGGAGCTTTTCTGCGATTTTTATGCACCCTCAGACAAATTTGACAAACAAAGCGAAATTGAATTTACTACAAAAACGACCCAGTTTAGAGGGCTAAAAGCTAGTTAAATAGGACATTCTCAGTAATGTAGCACACATGGTCTGTTCCAGTGTGACTAGAGCTATCATTTGACACCGTTTCAATCGAAAATTGAGCTTTTCTGCGATTTTTATGCACCCTCAGACAAATTTGACAAACAAAGCTAAATTGAATTTACTACAAAAACGACCCAGTTTAGAGGGCTAAAAGCTAGTTAAATAGGACATTCTCAGTAATGTAGCACACATGGTCTGTTCCAGTGTGACTAGAGCTATCATTTGACACCGTTTCAATAGACAATGGAGCTTTTCTGCGATTTTTATGCACTTCCCAGACAAATTTGACAAACAAAGCGAAATTGAATTTACTACAAAAACGACCCAGTTTAGAGGGCTAAAAGCTAGTTAAATAGGACATTCTCAGTAATGTAGCACACATGGTCTGTTCCAGTGTGACTAGAGCTATCATTTGACACCGTTTCAATAGACAATGGAGCTTTTCTGCGATTTTTATGCACCCCCAGACAAATTTGACAAACAAAGCTAAATTGAATTTACTACAAAAACGACCCAGTTTAGAGGGCTAAAAGCTAGTTAAATAGGACATTCTCAGTAATGTAGCACACATGGTCTGTTCCAGAGTGACTAGAGCTATCATTTGACACCGTTTCAATAGACAATGGAGCTTTTCTGCGATTTTTATGCACTCCCAGACAAATTTGACAAACAAAGCGAAATTGAATTTACTACAAAAACGACCCAGTTTAGAGGGCTAAAAGCTAGTTAAATAGGACATTCTCAGTAATGTAGCACACATGGTCTGTTCCAGTGTGACTAGAGCTATCATTTGACACCATTTCAATAGAAAATGGAGCTTTTCTGCGATTTTTATGCACCCTCAGACAAATTTGACAAATAAAGCTAAATTGAATTTACTACAAAAACGACCCAGTTTAGAGGGCTAAAAGCTAGTTAAATAGGACATTCTCAGTAATGTAGCACACATGGTCTGTTCCAGTGTGACTAGAGCTATCATTTGACACCGTTTCAATAGAAAATGGAGCTTTTCTGCGATGTTTATGCACCCTCAGACAAATTTGACAAACAAAGCTAAATTGAATTTACTACAAAAACGACCCAGTTTAGAGGGCTAAAAGCTAGTTAAATAGGACATTCTCAGTAATGTAGCACACATGGTCTGTTCCAGTGTGACTAGAGCTATCTTTTGACACCGTTTCAATAGACAATGGAGCTTTTCTGCGATTTTTATGCACCCCCAGACAAATTTGACAAACAAAGCGAAATTGAATTTACTACAAAAACGACCCAGTTTAGAGGGCTAAAAGCTAGTTAAATAGGACATTCTCAGTAATGTAGCACACATGGTCTGTTCCAGTGTGACTAGAGCTATCATTTGACACCGTTTCAATAGACAATGGAGCTTTTCTGCGATTTTTATGCACCCTCAGACAAATTTGACAAACAAAGCGAAATTGAATTTACTACAAAAACGACCCAGTTTAGAGGGCTAAAAGCTAGTTAAATAGGACATTCTCAGTAATGTAGCACACATGGTCTGTTCCAGTGTGACTTGAGCTATCTTTTGACACCGTTTCAATAGACAATGGAGCTTTTCTGCGATTTTTATGCACCCTCAGACAAATTTGACAAACAAAGCGAAATTGAATTTACTACAAAAACGACACAGTTTAGAGGGCTAAAAGCTAGTTAAATAGGACATTCTCAGTAATGTAGCACACATGGTCTGTTCCAGTGTGACTTGAGCTATCTTTTGACACCGTTTCAATAGACAATGGAGCTTTTCTGCGATTTTTATGCACCCCCAGACAAATTTGACAAACAAAGCGAAATTGAATTTACTACAAAAACGACCCAGTTTAGAGGGCTAAAAGCTAGTTAAATAGGACATTCTCAGTAATGTAGCACACATGGTCTGTTCCAGTGTGACTTGAGCTATCTTTTGACACCGTTTCAATAGACAATGGAGCTTTTCTGCGATTTTTATGCACCCCCAGACAAATTTGACAAACAAAGCGAAATTGAATTTACTACAAAAACGACCCAGTTTAGAGGGCTAAAAGCTAGTTAAATAGGACATTCTCAGTAATGTAGCACACATGGTCTGTTCCAGTGTGACTAGAGCTATCATTTGACACCGTTTCAATAGACAATGGAGCTTTTCTGCGATTTTTATGCACTCCCAGACAAATTTGACAAACAAAGCGAAATTGAATTTACTACAAAAACGACCCAGTTTAGAGGGCTAAAAGCTAGTTAAATAGGACATTCTCAGTAATGTAGCACACATGGTCTGTTCCAGTGTGACTAGAGCTATCATTTGACACCGTTTCAATAGAAAATGGAGCTTTTCTGCGATTTTTATGCACCCTCAGACAAATTTGACAAATAAAGCTAAATTGAATTTACTACAAAAACGACCCAGTTTAGAGGGCTAAAAGCTAGTTAAATAGGACATTCTCAGTAATGTAGCACACATGGTCTGTTCCAGTGTGACTAGAGCTATCATTTGACACCGTTTCAATAGAAAATGGAGCTTTTCTGCGATTTTTATGCACCCTCAGACAAATTTGACAAACAAAGCTAAATTGAATTTACTACAAAAACGACCCAGTTTAGAGGGCTAAAAGCTAGTTAAATAGGACATTCTCAGTAATGTAGCACACATGGTCTGTTCCAGTGTGACTTGAGCTATCTTTTGACACCGTTTCAATAGACAATGGAGCTTTTCTGCGATTTTTATGCACCCCCAGACAAATTTGACAAACAAAGCGAAATTGAATTTACTACAAAAACGACCCAGTTTAGAGGGCTAAAAGCTAGTTAAATAGGACATTCTCAGTAATGTAGCACACATGGTCTGTTCCAGTGTGACTAGAGCTATCATTTGACACCGTTTCAATAGACAATGGAGCTTTTCTGCGATTTTTATGCACTCCCAGACAAATTTGACAAACAAAGCGAAATTGAATTTACTACAAAAACGACCCAGTTTAGAGGGCTAAAAGCTAGTTAAATAGGACATTCTCAGTAATGTAGCACACATGGTCTGTTCCAGTGTGACTAGAGCTATCATTTGACACCGTTTCAATAGAAAATGGAGCTTTTCTGCGATTTTTATGCACCCTCAGACAAATTTGACAAACAAAGCGAAATTGAATTTACTACAAAAACGACCCAGTTTAGAGGGCTAAAAGCTAGTTAAATAGGACATTCTCAGTAATGTAGCACACATGGTCTGTTCCAGTGTGACTAGAGCTATCATTTGACACCGTTTCAATAGAAAATGGAGCTTTTCTGCGATTTTTATGCACCCTCAGACAAATTTGACAAATAAAGCTAAATTGAATTTACTACAAAAACGACCCAGTTTAGAGGGCTAAAAGCTAGTTAAATAGGACATTCTCAGTAATGTAGCACACATGGTCTGTTCCAGTGTGACTAGAGCTATCATTTGACACCGTTTCAATAGACAATGGAGCTTTTCTGCGCTTTTTATGCACCCCCAGACAAATTTGACAAACAAAGCTAAATTGAATTTACTACAAAAACGACCCAGTTTAGAGGGCTAAAAGCTAGTTAAATGGGACATTCTCAGTAATGTAGCACACATGGTCTGTTCCAGAGTGACTAGAGCTATCATTTGACACCGTTTCAATAGAAAATGGAGCTTTTCTGCGATTTTTATGCACCCTCAGACAAATTTGACAAACAAAGCGAAATTGAATTTACTACAAAAACGACCCAGTTTAGAGGGCTAAAAGCTAGTTAAATAGGACATTCTCAGTAATGTAGCACACATGGTCTGTTCCAGTGTGACTTGAGCTATCTTTTGACACCGTTTCAATAGACAATGGAGCTTTTCTGCGATTTTTATGCACCCCCAGACAAATTTGACAAACAAAGCGAAATTGAATTTACTACAAAAACGACCCAGTTTAGAGGGCTAAAAGCTAGTTAAATAGGACATTCTCAGTAATGTAGCACACATGGTCTGTTCCAGTGTGACTAGAGCTATCATTTGACACCGTTTCAATAGACAATGGAGCTTTTCTGCGATTTTTATGCACTCCCAGACAAATTTGACAAACAAAGCGAAATTAAATTTACTACAAAAACGACCCAGTTTAGAGGGCTAAAAGCTAGTTAAATAGGACATTCTCAGTAATGTAGCACACATGGTCTGTTCCAGTGTGACTAGAGCTATCATTTGACACCGTTTCAATAGAAAATTGAGCTTTTCTGCGATTTTTATGCACCCTCAGACAAATTTGACAAACAAAGCTAAATTGAATTTACTACAAAAACGACCCAGTTTAGAGGGCTAAAAGCTAGTTAAATAGGACATTCTCAGTAATGTAGCACACATGGTCTGTTCCAGTGTGACTTGAGCTATCTTTTGACACCGTTTCAATAGACAATGGAGCTTTTCTGCGATTTTTATGCACCCCCAGACAAATTTGACAAACAAAGCGAAATTGAATTTACTACAAAAACGACCCAGTTTAGAGGGCTAAAAGCTAGTTAAATAGGACATTCTCAGTAATGTAGCACACATGGTCTGTTCCAGTGTGACTAGAGCTATCATTTGACACCGTTTCAATAGACAATGGAGCTTTTCTGCGATTTTTATGCACTTCCCAGACAAATTTGACAAACAAAGCGAAATTGAATTTACTACAAAAACGACCCAGTTTAGAGGGCTAAAAGCTAGTTAAATAGGACATTCTCAGTAATGTAGCACACATGGTCTGTTCCAGTGTGACTAGAGCTATCATTTGACACCGTTTCAATAGAAAATGGAGCTTTTCTGCGATTTTTATGCACCCTCAGACAAATTTGACAAACAAAGCGAAATTGAATTTACTACAAAAACGACCCAGTTTAGAGGGCTAAAAGCTAGTTAAATAGGACATTCTCAGTAATGTAGCACACATGGTCTGTTCCAGTGTGACTAGAGCTATCATTTGACACCGTTTCAATAGAAAATGGAGCTTTTCTGCGATTTTTATGCACCCTCAGACAAATTTGACAAACAAAGCGAAATTGAATTTACTACAAAAACGACCCAGTTTAGAGGGCTAAAAGCTAGTTAAATAGGACATTCTCAGTAATGTAGCACACATGGTCTGTTCCAGAGTGACTAGAGCTATCATTTGACACCGTTTCAATAGAAAATGGAGCTTTTCTGCGATTTTTATGCACCCTCAGACAAATTTGACAAACAAAGCGAAATTGAATTTACTACAAAAACGACCCAGTTTAGAGGGCTAAAAGCTAGTTAAATAGGACATTCTCAGTAATGTAGCACACATGGTCTGTTCCAGTGTGACTTGAGCTATCTTTTGACACCGTTTCAATAGACAATGGAGCTTTTCTGCGATTTTTATGCACCCCCAGACAAATTTGACAAACAAAGCGAAATTGAATTTACTACAAAAACGACCCAGTTTAGAGGGCTAAAAGCTAGTTAAATAGGACATTCTCAGTAATGTAGCACACATGGTCTGTTCCAGTGTGACTAGAGCTATCATTTGACACCGTTTCAATAGACAATGGAGCTTTTCTGCGATTTTTATGCACCCTCAGACAAATTTGACAAACAAAGCTAAATTGAATTTACTACAAAAACGACCCAGTTTAGAGGGCTAAAAGCTAGTTAAATAGGACATTCTCAGTAATGTAGCACACATGGTCTGTTCCAGAGTGACTAGAGCTATCATTTGACACCGTTTCAATAGAAAATGGAGCTTTTCTGCGATTTTTATGCACCCTCAGACAAATTTGACAAACAAAGCGAAATTGAATTTACTACAAAAACGACCCAGTTTAGAGGGCTAAAAGCTAGTTAAATAGGACATTCTCAGTAATGTAGCACACATGGTCTGTTCCAGTGTGACTTGAGCTATCTTTTGACACCGTTTCAATAGACAATGGAGCTTTTCTGCGATTTTTATGCACCCTCAGACAAATTTGACAAACAAAGCGAAATTGAATTTACTACAAAAACGACCCAGTTTAGAGGGCTAAAAGCTAGTTAAATAGGACATTCTCAGTAATGTAGCACACATGGTCTGTTCCAGTGTGACTAGAGCTATCATTTGACACCGTTTCAATAGAAAATGGAGCTTTTCTGCGATTTTTATGCACCCTCAGACAAATTTGACAAATAAAGCTAAATTGAATTTACTACAAAAACGACCCAGTTTAGAGGGCTAAAAGCTAGTTAAATAGGACATTCTCAGTAATGTAGCACACATGGTCTGTTCCAGTGTGACTAGAGCTATCATTTGACACCGTTTCAATAGAAAATGGAGCTTTTCTGCGATTTTTATGCACCCTCAGACAAATTTGACAAACACAGCTAAATTGAATTTACTACAAAAACGACCCAGTTTAGAGGGCTAAAAGCTAGTTAAATAGGACATTCTCAGTAATGTAGCACACATGGTCTGTTCCAGAGTGACTAGAGCTATCATTTGACACCGTTTCAATAGAAAATGGAGCTTTTCTGCGATTTTTATGCACCCTCAGACAAATTTGACAAACAAAGCGAAATTGAATTTACTACAAAAACGACCCAGTTTAGAGGGCTAAAAGCTAGTTAAATAGGACATTCTCAGTAATGTAGCACACATGGTCTGTTCCAGTGTGACTTGAGCTATCTTTTGACACCGTTTCAATAGACAATGGAGCTTTTCTGCGATTTTTATGCACCCCCAGACAAATTTGACAAACAAAGCGAAATTGAATTTACTACAAAAACGACCCAGTTTAGAGGGCTAAAAGCTAGTTAAATAGGACATTCTCAGTAATGTAGCACACATGGTCTGTTCCAGTGTGACTAGAGCTATCATTTGACACCGTTTCAATAGAAAATGGAGCTTTTCTGCGATTTTTATGCACCCTCAGACAAATTTGACAAACAAAGCGAAATTGAATTTACTACAAAAACGACCCAGTTTAGAGGGCTAAAAGCTAGTTAAATAGGACATTCTCAGTAATGTAGCACACATGGTCTGTTCCAGTGTGACTAGAGCTATCATTTGACACCGTTTCAATAGACAATGGAGCTTTTCTGCGATTTTTATGCACTTCCCAGACAAATTTGACAAACAAAGCGAAATTGAATTTACTACAAAAACGACCCAGTTTAGAGGGCTAAAAGCTAGTTAAATAGGACATTCTCAGTAATGTAGCACACATGGTCTGTTCCAGTGTGACTAGAGCTATCATTTGACACCGTTTCAATAGAAAATGGAGCTTTTCTGCGATTTTTATGCACCCTCAGACAAATTTGACAAACAAAGCGAAATTGAATTTACTACAAAAACGACCCAGTTTAGAGGGCTAAAAGCTAGTTAAATAGGACATTCTCAGTAATGTAGCACACATGGTCTGTTCCAGTGTGACTAGAGCTATCATTTGACACCGTTTCAATAGAAAATGGAGCTTTTCTGCGATTTTTATGCACCCTCAGACAAATTTGACAAACAAAGCGAAATTGAATTTACTACAAAAACGACCCAGTTTAGAGGGCTAAAAGCTAGTTAAATAGGACATTCTCAGTAATGTAGCACACATGGTCTGTTCCAGAGTGACTAGAGCTATCATTTGACACCGTTTCAATAGAAAATGGAGCTTTTCTGCGATTTTTATGCACCCTCAGACAAATTTGACAAACAAAGCGAAATTGAATTTACTACAAAAACGACCCAGTTTAGAGGGCTAAAAGCTAGTTAAATAGGACATTCTCAGTAATGTAGCACACATGGTCTGTTCCAGTGTGACTTGAGCTATCTTTTGACACCGTTTCAATAGACAATGGAGCTTTTCTGCGATTTTTATGCACCCCCAGACAAATTTGACAAACAAAGCGAAATTGAATTTACTACAAAAACGACCCAGTTTAGAGGGCTAAAAGCTAGTTAAATAGGACATTCTCAGTAATGTAGCACACATGGTCTGTTCCAGTGTGACTAGAGCTATCATTTGACACCGTTTCAATAGAAAATGGAGCTTTTCTGCGATTTTTATGCACCCTCAGACAAATTTGACAAACAAAGCTAAATTGAATTTACTACAAAAACGACCCAGTTTAGAGGGCTAAAAGCTAGTTAAATAGGACATTCTCAGTAATGTAGCACACATGGTCTGTTCCAGTGTGACTAGAGCTATCATTTGACACCGTTTCAATAGAAAATGGAGCTTTTCTGCGATTTTTATGCACCCTCAGACAAATTTGACAAACAAAGCGAAATTGAATTTACTACAAAAACGACCCAGTTTAGAGGGCTAAAAGCTAGTTAAATAGGACATTCTCAGTAATGTAGCACACATGGTCTGTTCCAGAGTGACTAGAGCTATCATTTGACACCGTTTCAATAGAAAATGGAGCTTTTCTGCGATTTTTATGCACCCTCAGACAAATTTGACAAACAAAGCGAAATTGAATTTACTACAAAAACGACCCAGTTTAGAGGGCTAAAAGCTAGTTAAATAGGACATTCTCAGTAATGTAGCACACATGGTCTGTTCCAGTGTGACTAGAGCTATCATTTGACACCGTTTCAATAGAAAATGGAGCTTTTCTGCGATTTTTATGCACCCTCAGACAAATTTGACAAATAAAGCTAAATTGAATTTACTACAAAAACGACCCAGTTTAGAGGGCTAAAAGCTAGTTAAATAGGACATTCTCAGTAATGTAGCACACATGGTCTGTTCCAGTGTGACTAGAGCTATCATTTGACACCGTTTCAATAGACAATGGAGCTTTTCTGCGCTTTTTATGCACCCCCAGACAAATTTGACAAACAAAGCTAAATTGAATTTACTACAAAAACGACCCAGTTTAGAGGGCTAAAAGCTAGTTAAATGGGACATTCTCAGTAATGTAGCACACATGGTCTGTTCCAGAGTGACTAGAGCTATCATTTGACACCGTTTCAATAGAAAATGGAGCTTTTCTGCGATTTTTATGCACCCTCAGACAAATTTGACAAACAAAGCGAAATTGAATTTACTACAAAAACGACCCAGTTTAGAGGGCTAAAAGCTAGTTAAATAGGACATTCTCAGTAATGTAGCACACATGGTCTGTTCCAGTGTGACTTGAGCTATCTTTTGACACCGTTTCAATAGACAATGGAGCTTTTCTGCGATTTTTATGCACCCCCAGACAAATTTGACAAACAAAGCGAAATTGAATTTACTACAAAAACGACCCAGTTTAGAGGGCTAAAAGCTAGTTAAATAGGACATTCTCAGTAATGTAGCACACATGGTCTGTTCCAGTGTGACTAGAGCTATCATTTGACACCGTTTCAATAGACAATGGAGCTTTTCTGCGATTTTTATGCACTCCCAGACAAATTTGACAAACAAAGCGAAATTGAATTTACTACAAAAACGACCCAGTTTAGAGGGCTAAAAGCTAGTTAAATAGGACATTCTCAGTAATGTAGCACACATGGTCTGTTCCAGTGTGACTAGAGCTATCATTTGACACCGTTTCAATAGAAAATGGAGCTTTTCTGCGATTTTTATGCACCCTCAGACAAATTTGACAAACAAAGCGAAATTGAATTTACTACAAAAACGACCCAGTTTAGAGGGCTAAAAGCTAGTTAAATAGGACATTCTCAGTAATGTAGCACACATGGTCTGTTCCAGTGTGACTAGAGCTATCATTTGACACCGTTTCAATAGACAATGGAGCTTTTCTGCGATTTTTATGCACCCCCAGACAAATTTGACAAACAAAGCTAAATTGAATTTACTACAAAAACGACCCAGTTTAGAGGGCTAAAAGCTAGTTAAATAGGACATTCTCAGTAATGTAGCACACATGGTCTGTTCCAGAGTGACTAGAGCTATCATTTGACACCGTTTCAATAGAAAATGGAGCTTTTCTGCGATTTTTATGCACCCTCAGACAAATTTGACAAACAAAGCGAAATTGAATTTACTACAAAAACGACCCAGTTTAGAGGGCTAAAAGCTAGTTAAATAGGACATTCTCAGTAATGTAGCACACATGGTCTGTTCCAGTGTGACTAGAGCTATCATTTGACACCGTTTCAATAGAAAATGGAGCTTTTCTGCGATTTTTATGCACCCTCAGACAAATTTGACAAACAAAGCTAAATTGAATTTACTACAAAAACGACCCAGTTTAGAGGGCTAAAAGCTAGTTAAATAGGACATTCTCAGTAATGTAGCACACATGGTCTGTTCCAGTGTGACTTGAGCTATCTTTTGACACCGTTTCAATAGACAATGGAGCTTTTCTGCGATTTTTATGCACCCCCAGACAAATTTGACAAACAAAGCGAAATTGAATTTACTACAAAAACGACCCAGTTTAGAGGGCTAAAAGCTAGTTAAATAGGACATTCTCAGTAATGTAGCACACATGGTCTGTTCCAGTGTGACTAGAGCTATCATTTGACACCGTTTCAATAGACAATGGAGCTTTTCTGCGATTTTTATGCACTCCCAGACAAATTTGACAAACAAAGCGAAATTGAATTTACTACAAAAACGACCCAGTTTAGAGGGCTAAAAGCTAGTTAAATAGGACATTCTCAGTAATGTAGCACACATGGTCTGTTCCAGTGTGACTAGAGCTATCATTTGACACCGTTTCAATAGAAAATGGAGCTTTTCTGCGATTTTTATGCACCCTCAGACAAATTTGACAAACAAAGCGAAATTGAATTTACTACAAAAACGACCCAGTTTAGAGGGCTAAAAGCTAGTTAAATAGGACATTCTCAGTAATGTAGCACACATGGTCTGTTCCAGTGTGACTAGAGCTATCATTTGACACCGTTTCAATAGAAAATGGAGCTTTTCTGCGATTTTTATGCACCCTCAGACAAATTTGACAAATAAAGCTAAATTGAATTTACTACAAAAACGACCCAGTTTAGAGGGCTAAAAGCTAGTTAAATAGGACATTCTCAGTAATGTAGCACACATGGTCTGTTCCAGTGTGACTAGAGCTATCATTTGACACCGTTTCAATAGACAATGGAGCTTTTCTGCGCTTTTTATGCACCCCCAGACAAATTTGACAAACAAAGCTAAATTGAATTTACTACAAAAACGACCCAGTTTAGAGGGCTAAAAGCTAGTTAAATGGGACATTCTCAGTAATGTCGCACACATGGTCTGTTCCAGAGTGACTAGAGCTATCATTTGACACCGTTTCAATAGAAAATGGAGCTTTTCTGCGATTTTTATGCACCCTCAGACAAATTTGACAAACAAAGCGAAATTGAATTTACTACAAAAACGACCCAGTTTAGAGGGCTAAAAGCTAGTTAAATAGGACATTCTCAGTAATGTAGCACACATGGTCTGTTCCAGTGTGACTTGAGCTATCTTTTGACACCGTTTCAATAGACAATGGAGCTTTTCTGCGATTTTTATGCACCCCCAGACAAATTTGACAAACAAAGCGAAATTGAATTTACTACAAAAACGACCCAGTTTAGAGGGCTAAAAGCTAGTTAAATAGGACATTCTCAGTAATGTAGCACACATGGTCTGTTCCAGTGTGACTAGAGCTATCTTTTGACACCGTTTCAATAGACAATGGAGCTTTTCTGCGATTTTTATGCACCCCCAGACAAATTTGACAAACAAAGCGAAATTGAATTTACTACAAAAACGACCCAGTTTAGAGGGCTAAAAGCTAGTTAAATAGGACATTCTCAGTAATGTAGCACACATGGTCTGTTCCAGTGTGACTAGAGCTATCTTTTGACACCGTTTCAATAGACAATGGAGCTTTTCTGCGATTTTTATGCACCCCCAGACAAATTTGACAAACAAAGCGAAATTGAATTTACTACAAAAACGACCCAGTTTAGAGGGCTAAAAGCTAGTTAAATAGGACATTCTCAGTAATGTAGCACACATGGTCTGTTCCAGTGTGACTAGAGCTATCATTTGACACCGTTTCAATAGACAATGGAGCTTTTCTGCGATTTTTATGCACTCCCAGACAAATTTGACAAACAAAGCGAAATTGAATTTACTACAAAAACGACCCAGTTTAGAGGGCTAAAAGCTAGTTAAATAGGACATTCTCAGTAATGTAGCACACATGGTCTGTTCCAGTGTGACTAGAGCTATCATTTGACACCGTTTCAATAGAAAATGGAGCTTTTCTGCGATTTTTATGCACCCTCAGACAAATTTGACAAACAAAGCGAAATTGAATTTACTACAAAAACGACCCAGTTTAGAGGGCTAAAAGCTAGTTAAATAGGACATTCTCAGTAATGTAGCACACATGGTCTGTTCCAGTGTGACTAGAGCTATCATTTGACACCGTTTCAATAGACAATGGAGCTTTTCTGCGATTTTTATGCACCCCCAGACAAATTTGACAAACAAAGCTAAATTGAATTTACTACAAAAACGACCCAGTTTAGAGGGCTAAAAGCTAGTTAAATAGGACATTCTCAGTAATGTAGCACACATGGTCTGTTCCAGAGTGACTAGAGCTATCATTTGACACCGTTTCAATAGAAAATGGAGCTTTTCTGCGATTTTTATGCACCCTCAGACAAATTTGACAAACAAAGCGAAATTGAATTTACTACAAAAACGACCCAGTTTAGAGGGCTAAAAGCTAGTTAAATAGGACATTCTCAGTAATGTAGCACACATGGTCTGTTCCAGTGTGACTAGAGCTATCATTTGACACCGTTTCAATAGAAAATGGAGCTTTTCTGCGATTTTTATGCACCCTCAGACAAATTTGACAAATAAAGCTAAATTGAATTTACTACAAAAACGACCCAGTTTAGAGGGCTAAAAGCTAGTTAAATAGGACATTCTCAGTAATGTAGCACACATGGTCTGTTCCAGTGTGACTAGAGCTATCATTTGACACCGTTTCAATAGAAAATGGAGCTTTTCCGCGATTTTTATGCACCCTCAGACAAATTTGACAAACAAAGCTAAATTGAATTTACTACAAAAACGACCCAGTTTAGAGGGCTAAAAGCTAGTTAAATAGGACATTCTCAGTAATGTAGCACACATGGTCTGTTCCAGTGTGACTAGAGCTATCATTTGACACCGTTTCAATAGAAAATGGAGCTTTTCTGCGATTTTTATGCACCCTCAGACAAATTTGACAAACAAAGCGAAATTGAATTTACTACAAAAACGACCCAGTTTAGAGGGCTAAAAGCTAGTTAAATAGGACATTCTCAGTAATGTAGCACACATGGTCTGTTCCAGTGTGACTTGAGCTATCTTTTGACACCGTTTCAATAGACAATGGAGCTTTTCTGCGATTTTTATGCACCCCCAGACAAATTTGACAAACAAAGCGAAATTGAATTTACTACAAAAACGACCCAGTTTAGAGGGCTAAAAGCTAGTTAAATAGGACATTCTCAGTAATGTAGCACACATGGTCTGTTCCAGTGTGACTAGAGCTATCATTTGACACCGTTTCAATAGACAATGGAGCTTTTCTGCGATTTTTATGCACTCCCAGACAAATTTGACAAACAAAGCGAAATTGAATTTACTACAAAAACGACCCAGTTTAGAGGGCTAAAAGCTAGTTAAATAGGACATTCTCAGTAATGTAGCACACATGGTCTGTTCCAGTGTGACTAGAGCTATCATTTGACACCGTTTCAATAGAAAATGGAGCTTTTCTGCGATTTTTATGCACCCTCAGACAAATTTGACAAACAAAGCGAAATTGAATTTACTACAAAAACGACCCAGTTTAGAGGGCTAAAAGCTAGTTAAATAGGACATTCTCAGTAATGTAGCACACATGGTCTGTTCCAGTGTGACTAGAGCTATCATTTGACACCGTTTCAATAGACAATGGAGCTTTTCTGCGATTTTTATGCACCCCCAGACAAATTTGACAAACAAAGCTAAATTGAATTTACTACAAAAACGACCCAGTTTAGAGGGCTAAAAGCTAGTTAAATAGGACATTCTCAGTAATGTAGCACACATGGTCTGTTCCAGAGTGACTAGAGCTATCATTTGACACCGTTTCAATAGAAAATGGAGCTTTTCTGCGATTTTTATGCACCCTCAGACAAATTTGACAAACAAAGCGAAATTGAATTTACTACAAAAACGACCCAGTTTAGAGGGCTAAAAGCTAGTTAAATAGGACATTCTCAGTAATGTAGCACACATGGTCTGTTCCAGTGTGACTAGAGCTATCATTTGACACCGTTTCAATAGAAAATGGAGCTTTTCTGCGATTTTTATGCACCCTCAGACAAATTTGACAAACAAAGCGAAATTGAATTTACTACAAAAACGACCCAGTTTAGAGGGCTAAAAGCTAGTTAAATAGGACATTCTCAGTAATGTAGCACACATGGTCTGTTCCAGTGTGACTAGAGCTATCATTTGACACCGTTTCAATAGAAAATGGAGCTTTTCTGCGATTTTTATGCACCCCCAGACAAATTTGACAAACAAAGCGAAATTGAATTTACTACAAAAACGACCCAGTTTAGAGGGCTAAAAGCTAGTTAAATAGGACATTCTCAGTAATGTAGCACACATGGTCTGTTCCAGTGTGACTAGAGCTATCATTTGACACCGTTTCAATAGAAAATGGAGCTTTTCTGCGATTTTTATGCACCCTCAGACAAATTTGACAAACAAAGCTAAATTGAATTTACTACAAAAACGACCCAGTTTAGAGGGCTAAAAGCTAGTTAAATAGGACATTCTCAGTAATGTAGCACACATGGTCTGTTCCAGTGTGACTAGAGCTATCATTTGACACCGTTTCAATAGAAAATGGAGCTTTTCTGCGATTTTTATGCACCCTCAGACAAATTTGACAAACAAAGCGAAATTGAATTTACTACAAAAACGACCCAGTTTAGAGGGCTAAAAGCTAGTTAAATAGGACATTCTCAGTAATGTAGCACACATGGTCTGTTCCAGAGTGACTAGAGCTATCATTTGACACCGTTTCAATAGAAAATGGAGCTTTTCTGCGATTTTTATGCACCCTCAGACAAATTTGACAAACAAAGCGAAATTGAATTTACTACAAAAACGACCCAGTTTAGAGGGCTAAAAGCTAGTTAAATAGGACATTCTCAGTAATGTAGCACACATGGTCTGTTCCAGTGTGACTTGAGCTATCTTTTGACACCGTTTCAATAGACAATGGAGCTTTTCTGCGATTTTTATGCACCCCCAGACAAATTTGACAAACAAAGCGAAATTGAATTTACTACAAAAACGACCCAGTTTAGAGGGCTAAAAGCTAGTTAAATAGGACATTCTCAGTAATGTAGCACACATGGTCTGTTCCAGTGTGACTAGAGCTATCATTTGACACCGTTTCAATAGACAATGGAGCTTTTCTGCGATTTTTATGCACTCCCAGACAAATTTGACAAACAAAGCGAAATTGAATTTACTACAAAAACGACCCAGTTTAGAGGGCTAAAAGCTAGTTAAATAGGACATTCTCAGTAATGTAGCACACATGGTCTGTTCCAGTGTGACTAGAGCTATCATTTGACACCGTTTCAATAGAAAATGGAGCTTTTCTGCGATTTTTATGCACCCTCAGACAAATTTGACAAATAAAGCTAAATTGAATTTACTACAAAAACGACCCAGTTTAGAGGGCTAAAAGCTAGTTAAATAGGACATTCTCAGTAATGTAGCACACATGGTCTGTTCCAGTGTGACTAGAGCTATCATTTGACACCGTTTCAATAGAAAATGGAGCTTTTCTGCGATTTTTATGCACCCTCAGACAAATTTGACAAACAAAGCGAAATTGAATTTACTACAAAAACGACCCAGTTTAGAGGGCTAAAAGCTAGTTAAATAGGACATTCTCAGTAATGTAGCACACATGGTCTGTTCCAGTGTGACTAGAGCTATCATTTGACACCGTTTCAATAGAAAATGGAGCTTTTCTGCGATTTTTATGCACCCTCAGACAAATTTGACAAACAAAGCGAAATTGAATTTACTACAAAAACGACCCAGTTTAGAGGGCTAAAAGCTAGTTAAATAGGACATTCTCAGTAATGTAGCACACATGGTCTGTTCCAGAGTGACTAGAGCTATCATTTGACACCGTTTCAATAGAAAATGGAGCTTTTCTGCGATTTTTATGCACCCTCAGACAAATTTGACAAACAAAGCGAAATTGAATTTACTACAAAAACGACCCAGTTTAGAGGGCTAAAAGCTAGTTAAATAGGACATTCTCAGTAATGTAGCACACATGGTCTGTTCCAGTGTGACTTGAGCTATCTTTTGACACCGTTTCAATAGACAATGGAGCTTTTCTGCGATTTTTATGCACCCCCAGACAAATTTGACAAACAAAGCGAAATTGAATTTACTACAAAAACGACCCAGTTTAGAGGGCTAAAAGCTAGTTAAATAGCACATTCTCAGTAATGTAGCACACATGGTCTGTTCCAGTGTGACTAGAGCTATCATTTGACACCGTTTCAATAGACAATGGAGCTTTTCTGCGATTTTTATGCACCCTCAGACAAATTTGACAAACAAAGCTAAATTGAATTTACTACAAAAACGACCCAGTTTAGAGGGCTAAAAGCTAGTTAAATAGGACATTCTCAGTAATGTAGCACACATGGTCTGTTCCAGTGTGACTAGAGCTATCATTTGACACCGTTTCAATAGAAAATGGAGCTTTTCTGCGATTTTTATGCACCCTCAGACAAATTTGACAAATAAAGCTAAATTGAATTTACTACAAAAACGACCCAGTTTAGAGGGCTAAAAGCTAGTTAAATAGGACATTCTCAGTAATGTAGCACACATGGTCTGTTCCAGTGTGACTAGAGCTATCATTTGACACCGTTTCAATAGAAAATGGAGCTTTTCTGCGATTTTTATGCACCCTCAGACAAATTTGACAAACAAAGCGAAATTGAATTTACTACAAAAACGACCCAGTTTAGAGGGCTAAAAGCTAGTTAAATAGGACATTCTCAGTAATGTAGCACACATGGTCTGTTCCAGTGTGACTAGAGTTATCATTTGACACCGTTTCAATAGACAATGGAGCTTTTCTGCGATTTTTATGCACCCTCAGACAGATTTGACAAACAAAGCTAAATTGAATTTGATACAAAAACGACCCAGTTTAGAGGGCTAAAAGCTAGTTAAATAGGACATTCTCAGTAATGTAGCACACATGGTCTGTTCCAGTGTGACTAGAGCTATCATTTGACACCGTTTCAATAGAAAATGGAGCTTTTCTGCGATTTTTATGCACCCTCAGACAAATTTGACAAATAAAGCTAAATTGAATTTACTACAAAAACGACCCAGTTTAGAGGGCTAAAAGCTAGTTAAATAGGACATTCTCAGTAATGTAGCACACATGGTCTGTTCCAGTGTGACTAGAGCTATCATTTGACACCGTTTCAATAGACAATGGAGCTTTTCTGCGCTTTTTATGCACCCCCAGACAAATTTGACAAACAAAGCTAAATTGAATTTACTACAAAAACGACCCAGTTTAGAGGGCTAAAAGCTAGTTAAATGGGACATTCTCAGTAATGTAGCACACATGGTCTGTTCCAGAGTGACTAGAGCTATCATTTGACACCGTTTCAATAGAAAATGGAGCTTTTCTGCGATTTTTATGCACCCTCAGACAAATTTGACAAACAAAGCGAAATTGAATTTACTACAAAAACGACCCAGTTTAGAGGGCTAAAAGCTAGTTAAATAGGACATTCTCAGTAATGTAGCACACATGGTCTGTTCCAGTGTGACTTGAGCTATCTTTTGACACCGTTTCAATAGACAATGGAGCTTTTCTGCGATTTTTATGCACCCCCAGACAAATTTGACAAACAAAGCGAAATTGAATTTACTACAAAAACGACCCAGTTTAGAGGGCTAAAAGCTAGTTAAATAGGACATTCTCAGTAATGTAGCACACATGGTCTGTTCCAGTGTGACTAGAGCTATCATTTGACACCGTTTCAATAGACAATGGAGCTTTTCTGCGATTTTTATGCACTCCCAGACAAATTTGACAAACAAAGCGAAATTAAATTTACTACAAAAACGACCCAGTTTAGAGGGCTAAAAGCTAGTTAAATAGGACATTCTCAGTAATGTAGCACACATGGTCTGTTCCAGTGTGACTAGAGCTATCATTTGACACCGTTTCAATAGATAATTGAGCTTTTCTGCGATTTTTATGCACCCTCAGACAAATTTGACAAACAAAGCTAAATTGAATTTACTACAAAAACGACCCAGTTTAGAGGGCTAAAAGCTAGTTAAATAGGACATTCTCAGTAATGTAGCACACATGGTCTGTTCCAGTGTGACTTGAGCTATCTTTTGACACCGTTTCAATAGACAATGGAGCTTTTCTGCGATTTTTATGCACCCCCAGACAAATTTGACAAACAAAGCGAAATTGAATTTACTACAAAAACGACCCAGTTTAGAGGGCTAAAAGCTAGTTAAATAGGACATTCTCAGTAATGTAGCACACATGGTCTGTTCCAGTGTGACTAGAGCTATCATTTGACACCGTTTCAATAGACAATGGAGCTTTTCTGCGATTTTTATGCACTTCCCAGACAAATTTGACAAACAAAGCGAAATTGAATTTACTACAAAAACGACCCAGTTTAGAGGGCTAAAAGCTAGTTAAATAGGACATTCTCAGTAATGTAGCACACATGGTCTGTTCCAGTGTGACTAGAGCTATCATTTGACACCGTTTCAATAGAAAATGGAGCTTTTCTGCGATTTTTATGCACCCTCAGACAAATTTGACAAACAAAGCGAAATTGAATTTACTACAAAAACGACCCAGTTTAGAGGGCTAAAAGCTAGTTAAATAGGACATTCTCAGTAATGTAGCACACATGGTCTGTTCCAGTGTGACTAGAGCTATCATTTGACACCGTTTCAATAGAAAATGGAGCTTTTCTGCGATTTTTATGCACCCTCAGACAAATTTGACAAACAAAGCGAAATTGAATTTACTACAAAAACGACCCAGTTTAGAGGGCTAAAAGCTAGTTAAATAGGACATTCTCAGTAATGTAGCACACATGGTCTGTTCCAGAGTGACTAGAGCTATCATTTGACACCGTTTCAATAGAAAATGGAGCTTTTCTGCGATTTTTATGCACCCTCAGACAAATTTGACAAACAAAGCGAAATTGAATTTACTACAAAAACGACCCAGTTTAGAGGGCTAAAAGCTAGTTAAATAGGACATTCTCAGTAATGTAGCACACATGGTCTGTTCCAGTGTGACTTGAGCTATCTTTTGACACCGTTTCAATAGACAATGGAGCTTTTCTGCGATTTTTATGCACCCCCAGACAAATTTGACAAACAAAGCGAAATTGAATTTACTACAAAAACGACCCAGTTTAGAGGGCTAAAAGCTAGTTAAATAGGACATTCTCAGTAATGTAGCACACATGGTCTGTTCCAGTGTGACTAGAGCTATCATTTGACACCGTTTCAATAGACAATGGAGCTTTTCTGCGATTTTTATGCACCCTCAGACAAATTTGACAAACAAAGCTAAATTGAATTTACTACAAAAACGACCCAGTTTAGAGGGCTAAAAGCTAGTTAAATAGGACATTCTCAGTAATGTAGCACACATGGTCTGTTCCAGAGTGACTAGAGCTATCATTTGACACCGTTTCAATAGAAAATGGAGCTTTTCTGCGATTTTTATGCACCCTCAGACAAATTTGACAAACAAAGCGAAATTGAATTTACTACAAAAACGACCCAGTTTAGAGGGCTAAAAGCTAGTTAAATAGGACATTCTCAGTAATGTAGCACACATGGTCTGTTCCAGTGTGACTTGAGCTATCTTTTGACACCGTTTCAATAGACAATGGAGCTTTTCTGCGATTTTTATGCACCCTCAGACAAATTTGACAAACAAAGCGAAATTGAATTTACTACAAAAACGACCCAGTTTAGAGGGCTAAAAGCTAGTTAAATAGGACATTCTCAGTAATGTAGCACACATGGTCTGTTCCAGTGTGACTAGAGCTATCATTTGACACCGTTTCAATAGAAAATGGAGCTTTTCTGCGATTTTTATGCACCCTCAGACAAATTTGACAAATAAAGCTAAATTGAATTTACTACAAAAACGACCCAGTTTAGAGGGCTAAAAGCTAGTTAAATAGGACATTCTCAGTAATGTAGCACACATGGTCTGTTCCAGTGTGACTAGAGCTATCATTTGACACCGTTTCAATAGAAAATGGAGCTTTTCTGCGATTTTTATGCACCCTCAGACAAATTTGACAAACACAGCTAAATTGAATTTACTACAAAAACGACCCAGTTTAGAGGGCTAAAAGCTAGTTAAATAGGACATTCTCAGTAATGTAGCACACATGGTCTGTTCCAGAGTGACTAGAGCTATCATTTGACACCGTTTCAATAGAAAATGGAGCTTTTCTGCGATTTTTATGCACCCTCAGACAAATTTGACAAACAAAGCGAAATTGAATTTACTACAAAAACGACCCAGTTTAGAGGGCTAAAAGCTAGTTAAATAGGACATTCTCAGTAATGTAGCACACATGGTCTGTTCCAGTGTGACTTGAGCTATCTTTTGACACCGTTTCAATAGACAATGGAGCTTTTCTGCGATTTTTATGCACCCCCAGACAAATTTGACAAACAAAGCGAAATTGAATTTACTACAAAAACGACCCAGTTTAGAGGGCTAAAAGCTAGTTAAATAGGACATTCTCAGTAATGTAGCACACATGGTCTGTTCCAGAGTGACTAGAGCTATCATTTGACACCGTTTCAATAGAAAATGGAGCTTTTCTGCGATTTTTATGCACCCTCAGACAAATTTGACAAACAAAGCGAAATTGAATTTACTACAAAAACGACCCAGTTTAGAGGGCTAAAAGCTAGTTAAATAGGACATTCTCAGTAATGTAGCACACATGGTCTGTTCCAGTGTGACTTGAGCTATCTTTTGACACCGTTTCAATAGACAATGGAGCTTTTCTGCGATTTTTATGCACCCCCAGACAAATTTGACAAACAAAGCGAAATTGAATTTACTACAAAAACGACCCAGTTTAGAGGGCTAAAAGCTAGTTAAATAGGACATTCTCAGTAATGTAGCACACATGGTCTGTTCCAGTGTGACTAGAGCTATCATTTGACACCGTTTCAATAGACAATGGAGCTTTTCTGCGATTTTTATGCACCCTCAGACAAATTTGACAAACAAAGCTAAATTGAATTTACTACAAAAACGACCCAGTTTAGAGGGCTAAAAGCTAGTTAAATAGGACATTCTCAGTAATGTAGCACACATGGTCTGTTCCAGAGTGACTAGAGCTATCATTTGACACCGTTTCAATAGAAAATGGAGCTTTTCTGCGATTTTTATGCACCCTCAGACAAATTTGACAAACAAAGCGAAATTGAATTTACTACAAAAACGACCCAGTTTAGAGGGCTAAAAGCTAGTTAAATAGGACATTCTCAGTAATGTAGCACACATGGTCTGTTCCAGTGTGACTTGAGCTATCTTTTGACACCGTTTCAATAGACAATGGAGCTTTTCTGCGATTTTTATGCACCCTCAGACAAATTTGACAAACAAAGCGAAATTGAATTTACTACAAAAACGACCCAGTTTAGAGGGCTAAAAGCTAGTTAAATAGGACATTCTCAGTAATGTAGCACACATGGTCTGTTCCAGTGTGACTAGAGCTATCATTTGACACCGTTTCAATAGAAAATGGAGCTTTTCTGCGATTTTTATGCACCCTCAGACAAATTTGACAAATAAAGCTAAATTGAATTTACTACAAAAACGACCCAGTTTAGAGGGCTAAAAGCTAGTTAAATAGGACATTCTCAGTAATGTAGCACACATGGTCTGTTCCAGTGTGACTAGAGCTATCATTTGACACCGTTTCAATAGAAAATGGAGCTTTTCTGCGATTTTTATGCACCCTCAGACAAATTTGACAAACACAGCTAAATTGAATTTACTACAAAAACGACCCAGTTTAGAGGGCTAAAAGCTAGTTAAATAGGACATTCTCAGTAATGTAGCACACATGGTCTGTTCCAGAGTGACTAGAGCTATCATTTGACACCGTTTCAATAGAAAATGGAGCTTTTCTGCGATTTTTATGCACCCTCAGACAAATTTGACAAACAAAGCGAAATTGAATTTACTACAAAAACGACCCAGTTTAGAGGGCTAAAAGCTAGTTAAATAGGACATTCTCAGTAATGTAGCACACATGGTCTGTTCCAGTGTGACTTGAGCTATCTTTTGACACCGTTTCAATAGACAATGGAGCTTTTCTGCGATTTTTATGCACCCCCAGACAAATTTGACAAACAAAGCGAAATTGAATTTACTACAAAAACGACCCAGTTTAGAGGGCTAAAAGCTAGTTAAATAGGACATTCTCAGTAATGTAGCACACATGGTCTGTTCCAGTGTGACTAGAGCTATCATTTGACACCGTTTCAATAGAAAATGGAGCTTTTCTGCGATTTTTATGCACCCTCAGACAAATTTGACAAACAAAGCGAAATTGAATTTACTACAAAAACGACCCAGTTTAGAGGGCTAAAAGCTAGTTAAATAGGACATTCTCAGTAATGTAGCACACATGGTCTGTTCCAGTGTGACTAGAGCTATCATTTGACACCGTTTCAATAGACAATGGAGCTTTTCTGCGATTTTTATGCACTCCCAGACAAATTTGACAAACAAAGCGAAATTGAATTTACTACAAAAACGACCCACTTTAGAGGGCTAAAAGCTAGTTAAATAGGACATTCTCAGTAATGTAGCACACATGGTCTGTTCCAGTGTGACTAGAGCTATCATTTGACACCGTTTCAATAGAAAATGGAGCTTTTCTGCGATTTTTATGCACCCTCAGACAAATTTGACAAATAAAGCTAAATTGAATTTACTACAAAAACGACCCAGTTTAGAGGGCTAAAAGCTAGTTAAATAGGACATTCTCAGTAATGTAGCACACATGGTCTGTTCCAGTGTGACTAGAGCTATCATTTGACACCGTTTCAATAGAAAATGGAGCTTTTCTGCGATTTTTATGCACCCTCAGACAAATTTGACAAACAAAGCGAAATTGAATTTACTACAAAAACGACCCAGTTTAGAGGGCTAAAAGCTAGTTAAATAGGACATTCTCAGTAATGTAGCACACATGGTCTGTTCCAGTGTGACTTGAGCTATCTTTTGACACCGTTTCAATAGACAATGGAGCTTTTCTGCGATTTTTATGCACCCCCAGACAAATTTGACAAACAAAGCGAAATTGAATTTACTACAAAAACGACCCAGTTTAGAGGGCTAAAAGCTAGTTAAATAGGACATTCTCAGTAATGTAGCACACATGGTCTGTTCCAGTGTGACTAGAGCTATCATTTGACACCGTTTCAATAGAAAATGGAGCTTTTCTGCGATTTTTATGCACCCTCAGACAAATTTGACAAACAAAGCGAAATTGAATTTACTACAAAAACGACGCAGTTTAGAGGGCTAAAAGCTAGTTAAATAGGACATTCTCAGTAATGTAGCACACATGGTCTGTTCCAGTGTGACTAGAGCTATCATTTGACACCGTTTCAATAGACAATGGAGCTTTTCTGCGATTTTTATGCACTCCCAGACAAATTTGACAAACAAAGCGAAATTGAATTTACTACAAAAACGACCCAGTTTAGAGGGCTAAAAGCTAGTTAAATAGGACATTCTCAGTAATGTAGCACACATGGTCTGTTCCAGTGTGACTAGAGCTATCATTTGACACCGTTTCAATAGAAAATGGAGCTTTTCTGCGATTTTTATGCACCCTCAGACAAATTTGACAAATAAAGCTAAATTGAATTTACTACAAAAACGACCCAGTTTAGAGGGCTAAAAGCTAGTTAAATAGGACATTCTCAGTAATGTAGCACACATGGTCTGTTCCAGTGTGACTAGAGCTATCATTTGACACCGTTTCAATAGAAAATGGAGCTTTTCTGCGATTTTTATGCACCCTCAGACAAATTTGACAAACAAAGCGAAATTGAATTTACTACAAAAACGACCCAGTTTAGAGGGCTAAAAGCTAGTTAAATAGGACATTCTCAGTAATGTAGCACACATGGTCTGTTCCAGTGTGACTTGAGCTATCTTTTGACACCGTTTCAATAGACAATGGAGCTTTTCTGCGATTTTTATGCACCCCCAGACAAATTTGACAAACAAAGCGAAATTGAATTTACTACAAAAACGACCCAGTTTAGAGGGCTAAAAGCTAGTTAAATAGGACATTCTCAGTAATGTAGCACACATGGTCTGTTCCAGTGTGACTAGAGCTATCATTTGACACCGTTTCAATAGAAAATGGAGCTTTTCTGCGATTTTTATGCACCCTCAGACAAATTTGACAAACAAAGCGAAATTGAATTTACTACAAAAACGACCCAGTTTAGAGGGCTAAAAGCTAGTTAAATAGGACATTCTCAGTAATGTAGCACACATGGTCTGTTCCAGAGTGACTAGAGCTATCATTTGACACCGTTTCAATAGAAAATGGAGCTTTTCTGCGATTTTTATGCACCCTCAGACAAATTTGACAAACAAAGCGAAATTGAATTTACTACAAAAACGACCCAGTTTAGAGGGCTAAAAGCTAGTTAAATAGGACATTCTCAGTAATGTAGCACACATGGTCTGTTCCAGTGTGACTTGAGCTATCTTTTGACACCGTTTCAATAGACAATGGAGCTTTTCTGCGATTTTTATGCACCCCCAGACAAATTTGACAAACAAAGCGAAATTGAATTTACTACAAAAACGACCCAGTTTAGAGGGCTAAAAGCTAGTTAAATAGGACATTCTCAGTAATGTAGCACACATGGTCTGTTCCAGTGTGACTAGAGCTATCATTTGACACCGTTTCAATAGACAATGGAGCTTTTCTGCGATTTTTATGCACCCTCAGACAAATTTGACAAACAAAGCTAAATTGAATTTACTACAAAAACGACCCAGTTTAGAGGGCTAAAAGCTAGTTAAATAGGACATTCTCAGTAATGTAGCACACATGGTCTGTTCCAGTGTGACTAGAGCTATCATTTGACACCGTTTCAATAGAAAATGGAGCTTTTCTGCGATTTTTATGCACCCCCAGACAAATTTGACAAACAAAGCGAAATTGAATTTACTACAAAAACGACCCAGTTTAGAGGGCTAAAAGCTAGTTAAATAGGACATTCTCAGTAATGTAGCACACATGGTCTGTTCCAGTGTGACTAGAGCTATCATTTGACACCGTTTCAATAGAAAATGGAGCTTTTCTGCGATTTTTATGCACCCTCAGACAAATTTGACAAACAAAGCTAAATTGAATTTACTACAAAAACGACCCAGTTTAGAGGGCTAAAAGCTAGTTAAATAGGACATTCTCAGTAATGTAGCACACATGGTCTGTTCCAGTGTGACTAGAGCTATCATTTGACACCGTTTCAATAGAAAATGGAGCTTTTCTGCGATTTTTATGCACCCTCAGACAAATTTGACAAACAAAGCGAAATTGAATTTACTACAAAAACGACCCAGTTTAGAGGGCTAAAAGCTAGTTAAATAGGACATTCTCAGTAATGTAGCACACATGGTCTGTTCCAGAGTGACTAGAGCTATCATTTGACACCGTTTCAATAGAAAATGGAGCTTTTCTGCGATTTTTATGCACCCTCAGACAAATTTGACAAACAAAGCGAAATTGAATTTACTACAAAAACGACCCAGTTTAGAGGGCTAAAAGCTAGTTAAATAGGACATTCTCAGTAATGTAGCACACATGGTCTGTTCCAGTGTGACTAGAGCTATCATTTGACACCGTTTCAATAGAAAATGGAGCTTTTCTGCGATTTTTATGCACCCCCAGACAAATTTGACAAACAAAGCGAAATTGAATTTACTACAAAAACGACCCAGTTTAGAGGGCTAAAAGCTAGTTAAATAGGACATTCTCAGTAATGTAGCACACATGGTCTGTTCCAGTGTGACTAGAGCTATCATTTGACACCGTTTCAATAGAAAATGGAGCTTTTCTGCGATTTTTATGCACCCTCAGACAAATTTGACAAACAAAGCTAAATTGAATTTACTACAAAAACGACCCAGTTTAGAGGGCTAAAAGCTAGTTAAATAGGACATTCTCAGTAATGTAGCACACATGGTCTGTTCCAGTGTGACTAGAGCTATCATTTGACACCGTTTCAATAGAAAATGGAGCTTTTCTGCGATTTTTATGCACCCTCAGACAAATTTGACAAACAAAGCGAAATTGAATTTACTACAAAAACGACCCAGTTTAGAGGGCTAAAAGCTAGTTAAATAGGACATTCTCAGTAATGTAGCACACATGGTCTGTTCCAGAGTGACTAGAGCTATCATTTGACACCGTTTCAATAGAAAATGGAGCTTTTCTGCGATTTTTATGCACCCTCAGACAAATTTGACAAACAAAGCGAAATTGAATTTACTACAAAAACGACCCAGTTTAGAGGGCTAAAAGCTAGTTAAATAGGACATTCTCAGTAATGTAGCACACATGGTCTGTTCCAGTGTGACTTGAGCTATCTTTTGACACCGTTTCAATAGACAATGGAGCTTTTCTGCGATTTTTATGCACCCCCAGACAAATTTGACAAACAAAGCGAAATTGAATTTACTACAAAAACGACCCAGTTTAGAGGGCTAAAAGCTAGTTAAATAGGACATTCTCAGTAATGTAGCACACATGGTCTGTTCCAGTGTGACTAGAGCTATCATTTGACACCGTTTCAATAGACAATGGAGCTTTTCTGCGATTTTTATGCACTCCCAGACAAATTTGACAAACAAAGCGAAATTGAATTTACTACAAAAACGACCCAGTTTAGAGGGCTAAAAGCTAGTTAAATAGGACATTCTCAGTAATGTAGCACACATGGTCTGTTCCAGTGTGACTAGAGCTATCATTTGACACCGTTTCAATAGAAAATGGAGCTTTTCTGCGATTTTTATGCACCCTCAGACAAATTTGACAAATAAAGCTAAATTGAATTTACTACAAAAACGACCCAGTTTAGAGGGCTAAAAGCTAGTTAAATAGGACATTCTCAGTAATGTAGCACACATGGTCTGTTCCAGTGTGACTAGAGCTATCATTTGACACCGTTTCAATAGAAAATGGAGCTTTTCTGCGATTTTTATGCACCCTCAGACAAATTTGACAAACAAAGCGAAATTGAATTTACTACAAAAACGACCCAGTTTAGAGGGCTAAAAGCTAGTTAAATAGGACATTCTCAGTAATGTAGCACACATGGTCTGTTCCAGTGTGACTAGAGCTATCATTTGACACCGTTTCAATAGAAAATGGAGCTTTTCTGCGATTTTTATGCACCCTCAGACAAATTTGACAAACAAAGCGAAATTGAATTTACTACAAAAACGACCCAGTTTAGAGGGCTAAAAGCTAGTTAAATAGGACATTCTCAGTAATGTAGCACACATGGTCTGTTCCAGAGTGACTAGAGCTATCATTTGACACCGTTTCAATAGAAAATGGAGCTTTTCTGCGATTTTTATGCACCCTCAGACAAATTTGACAAACAAAGCGAAATTGAATTTACTACAAAAACGACCCAGTTTAGAGGGCTAAAAGCTAGTTAAATAGGACATTCTCAGTAATGTAGCACACATGGTCTGTTCCAGTGTGACTTGAGCTATCTTTTGACACCGTTTCAATAGACAATGGAGCTTTTCTGCGATTTTTATGCACCCCCAGACAAATTTGACAAACAAAGCGAAATTGAATTTACTACAAAAACGACCCAGTTTAGAGGGCTAAAAGCTAGTTAAATAGCACATTCTCAGTAATGTAGCACACATGGTCTGTTCCAGTGTGACTAGAGCTATCATTTGACACCGTTTCAATAGACAATGGAGCTTTTCTGCGATTTTTATGCACCCTCAGACAAATTTGACAAACAAAGCTAAATTGAATTTACTACAAAAACGACCCAGTTTAGAGGGCTAAAAGCTAGTTAAATAGGACATTCTCAGTAATGTAGCACACATGGTCTGTTCCAGTGTGACTAGAGCTATCATTTGACACCGTTTCAATAGAAAATGGAGCTTTTCTGCGATTTTTATGCACCCTCAGACAAATTTGACAAATAAAGCTAAATTGAATTTACTACAAAAACGACCCAGTTTAGAGGGCTAAAAGCTAGTTAAATAGGACATTCTCAGTAATGTAGCACACATGGTCTGTTCCAGTGTGACTAGAGCTATCATTTGACACCGTTTCAATAGAAAATGGAGCTTTTCTGCGATTTTTATGCACCCTCAGACAAATTTGACAAACAAAGCGAAATTGAATTTACTACAAAAACGACCCAGTTTAGAGGGCTAAAAGCTAGTTAAATAGGACATTCTCAGTAATGTAGCACACATGGTCTGTTCCAGTGTGACTAGAGTTATCATTTGACACCGTTTCAATAGACAATGGAGCTTTTCTGCGATTTTTATGCACCCTCAGACAGATTTGACAAACAAAGCTAAATTGAATTTGATACAAAAACGACCCAGTTTAGAGGGCTAAAAGCTAGTTAAATAGGACATTCTCAGTAATGTAGCACACATGGTCTGTTCCAGTGTGACTAGAGCTATCATTTGACACCGTTTCAATAGACAATGGAGCTTTTCTGCGATTTTTATGCACCCTCAGACAAATTTGACAAACAAAGCTAAATTGAATTTACTACAAAAACGACCCAGTTTAGAGGGCTAAAAGCTAGTTAAATAGAACATTCTCAGTAATGTAGCACACATGGTCTGTTCCAGTGTGACTAGAGCTATCATTTGACACCGTTTCAATAGAAAATGGAGCTTTTCTGCGATTTTTATGCACCCCCAGACAAATTTGACAAACAAAGCGAAATTGAATTTACTACAAAAACGACCCAGTTTAGAGGGCTAAAAGCTAGTTAAATAGGACATTCTCAGTAATGTAGCACACATGGTCTGTTCCAGTGTGACTAGAGCTATCATTTGACACCGTTTCAATAGAAAATGGAGCTTTTCTGCGATTTTTATGCACCCTCAGACAAATTTGACAAACAAAGCTAAATTGAATTTACTACAAAAACGACCCAGTTTAGAGGGCTAAAAGCTAGTTAAATAGGACATTCTCAGTAATGTAGCACACATGGTCTGTTCCAGTGTGACTTGAGCTATCTTTTGACACCGTTTCAATAGACAATGGAGCTTTTCTGCGATTTTTATGCACCCCCAGACAAATTTGACAAACAAAGCGAAATTGAATTTACTACAAAAACGACCCAGTTTAGAGGGCTAAAAGCTAGTTAAATAGGACATTCTCAGTAATGTAGCACACATGGTCTGTTCCAGTGTGACTAGAGCTATCATTTGACACCGTTTCAATAGAAAATGGAGCTTTTCTGCGATTTTTATGCACCCTCAGACAAATTTGACAAACAAAGCGAAATTGAATTTACTACAAAAACGACCCAGTTTAGAGGGCTAAAAGCTAGTTAAATAGGACATTCTCAGTAATGTAGCACACATGGTCTGTTCCAGAGTGACTAGAGCTATCATTTGACACCGTTTCAATAGAAAATGGAGCTTTTCTGCGATTTTTATGCACCCTCAGACAAATTTGACAAACAAAGCGAAATTGAATTTACTACAAAAACGACCCAGTTTAGAGGGCTAAAAGCTAGTTAAATAGGACATTCTCAGTAATGTAGCACACATGGTCTGTTCCAGTGTGACTTGAGCTATCTTTTGACACCGTTTCAATAGACAATGGAGCTTTTCTGCGATTTTTATGCACCCCCAGACAAATTTGACAAACAAAGCGAAATTGAATTTACTACAAAAACGACCCAGTTTAGAGGGCTAAAAGCTAGTTAAATAGGACATTCTCAGTAATGTAGCACACATGGTCTGTTCCAGTGTGACTAGAGCTATCATTTGACACCGTTTCAATAGACAATGGAGCTTTTCTGCGATTTTTATGCACCCTCAGACAGATTTGACAAACAAAGCTAAATTGAATTTGATACAAAAACGACCCAGTTTAGAGGGCTAAAAGCTAGTTAAATAGGACATTCTCAGTAATGTAGCACACATGGTCTGTTCCAGTGTGACTAGAGCTATCATTTGACACCGTTTCAATAGACAATGGAGCTTTTCTGCGATTTTTATGCACCCTCAGACAAATTTGACAAACAAAGCTAAATTGAATTTGATACAAAAACGACCCAGTTTAGAGGGCTAAAAGCTAGTTAAATAGGACATTCTCACTAATGTAGCACACATGGTCTGTTCCAGTGTGACTAGAGCTATCTTTTGACACCGTTTCAATAGACAATGGAGCTTTTCTGCGATTTTTATGCACCCTCAGACAAATTTGACAAACAAAGCTAAATTGAATTAACTGCAAAAACAAGCCAATTTTAGAGGGCGAAAAGCTAGTTAAATAGGACATTCTCAGTGATGTAGCACAAATGGTCTGATACAGTGTGACTAGAGCTATCATTTGACAACGTTTCAATAGACTGCCAAGACTAACCCTAACCCTAACCCCAACCCTAACCCAAACCCCACGCCTAACCTTAACCTCTCCCCAAACCCCACGCCTAACCTTAACCTCTCCCCAAACCCCACGCCTAACCTTAATGCTCACCATTACCCTAACCAGGGTTCTCATCCCAACTTAACCCCTATCTCCCTCCCTCACCCTAATCCTGACCCCCTTCTGGGGAGTGATCTGCACCAATCACTAAACCGCAACATTTCCTCTGTCTCTTCTCCTTTGTCATCAATACCCAATCAACAGACAATTATCATCCCCCAAGTAACCACATTTTCACATAGAATCAGATCCCTACATCAATCAATCACACACAACTTCTCTACAGTTCAGCACACTTACATACCACTTAAACCATACAGAGTAATTTCAGCATTCAGAAAAAACAAAAATTTAAAGGACCTCCTCACCACAGCTAGATTCAGTAGTAAGCCACCACAAGACCCCAAATCTCACAATTCCCATTTTCAACAGAAAGTTCATTACAAACACACACAGCCATACATCAGCACCAGTACAACAATCTTATTCACTGAACACACATAACGCTATTTATATCATTACATGCACACTCTGCAATAAACAATACATTGGAGAAACCAAACACACTATAGAAACCAGACTCAAACAACAACTGTACAACATCAAAAGGGCACACTTACAAACGACACTAATAACCCACTTCCAGGATCACCCCATCACTCACCTCACCATATCAGGGTTACAGTCATATATAGGCTGGACCTGTGGGCAGCGAAAGAGGGCAGAACGGGAGTGGATCCAGCACCTACAGACAATAACGCCAAATGGCCTGAACGAGAGGTTTTAGAAAATGGGTTTTAATAGACAGGAAAATGGATGCAGAAGAACATGGTTTTATTTATATTCTATATATTTATATTCTATATATTTATGTTTTGTTCGGTTTTAGTTTGGTACCTTCCCCTTTTTTTTAGGTCTTTCCATTCTTTTAACAGAATAAAACAATAAAACCAACTAAATGCACAATATTGCTTTTATGTTCATATTTAACAACACTGGTTGAATTAATCTCACCACATCAGCTCCTCCTCACACAGAAAAAGGCATTTTAGAACTCATTTTAGTCTATTTATGATCTTAGGAGGAAATCTACAGGCAATTTTAAGTACTACACCTAAATATAATATCATCAGAAGGAGAGGGATGAACAGGAGATGGGCCTGTGCACCGTAAAACAAGCTAGTTGATATGAAACACAATTATATTCAAAACCTAACCCTAACCCTAATCTAATGTTTTGCTTTCGTTGTAAAGCCTTTTTGAAATCGGACAGTGTGGTTAGATAAAGGAGAGTCTTATCTTTAAAATGCTGTGAAATAGTCATATGTTTGAAAAATTGAAGTTTTTGTATTTTAGAGGAGTTTGTATTTCGCGCCACGCCCATCATTGGATATTGGAGCAGGTGTTCCGCTAGCGGAACGTCTAGATGTATGAGGTTAAAGTCACCCAGAACTGTGAGACACCTCTCACAGTTCTGGGTGACGTTAACCTCCCCTCGTCTACCTTTGGAGAGTTCATCAATGAGCTTGACGCCTTGATAAGTTCCTTTCCTGAGGATGGCTCACCAGCCATCCTCAGGAAAGGAACTTATCAAGGAGTCAAGCTCATTGATGAACTCTCCAAGGGAACCTGAAGGGCGATAAATGATAAGGATGTTAAGCTTGAAAGAGCTGGTAACTGTGACAGCATGGAATTCAAAGGAGGCGATAGATGGGTCAGGGGAGAAAGAGAGAATGTCCACTTAGCAGAGATGAGGATCCCAGTGCCACCACCCCGCTGACCAGTGCGAGAACACGTGGGCAGACGAGGAGAGAGCAGTAGGAGTAGCAGTGTTACCTGTGGTAATCCATGTTTCCGTCAGCGCCAAGTCGAGGGACTGGAGGGTAGCATAGGCTGAGATGAACTCTGCCTTGTTGGCCGCAGACAGGCAGTTCCAGAGGCTGCCGGAGACCTGGAACTCCACGTGGGTCGTGCACGCTGGGACCACCAGGTTAGAGTGGCAGCGGCCACGCGGTGTGAAGCGTCTGTATGGCCTGTGCAGAGGGGAGAACAGGGATAGACAGACACAGTGAAATAGTGAATAGTGAAATAGTCATAGTGAAAGTCATATGTTTGAAAAATTGAATTTTTTGTATTTTTGAGGAATTTGTAATTCGCGCCACGCCTATCATTGGAGCAGGTGTTCCGCTAGCGGAACGTCTAGATATAAGAGGTTAAGGTAGAGACTTCATATTCAGGATTCTGTTTATGCCTACCCCAAAGACAACGTGTGTCGAGTATACGCTTCCTGTGACAACCGGAAGTGCCTTAAATAGGGGTCAGAGTAGCTGTTTTGAAGGGTTAGAAAAGTCACATCTTTCCAAAACTTCATATGTTTGACTAGGTAACCCTCATGAACAGTCATTTTTCCCATCAGATGTCAAAGAAAAGCTCTCACACACAAACAAACACACACACACACACTCACACACACACACACACTCACACACACAGCAAGGATGGAGTGACAGAGTGCGGTGCTTAAAGACACACAGAGCCTGCAATGGCATTACCATTATCTCTAGGCTGAGACGAGTTCAACGAGATGCCCCGCTTGACCGTAGCTTGCTCGGTCTGAGGGCAATGACCGTGAGAAAAACTAGGCCCAAATGAAGCCTGCCCCAAAATGTCGAGTGCTTTTGGGTGACAGTGAGAGAACCGTTAGGGTTAGAAGCACAATTCAACCTCAGGAGCATTCCTGAGGTCCTCCCGATCTGTGCAAGCCTAACCTTGACCCTGTGGCATTAACCCTTCATAGTTTAAAGAAGGTGTTTAGATCAAACAGTGTGCAATGACTTCTCTCCCCATAGGAATACATTGACTATTCTCCTAAATTCAACCTGAAGTCTATGTGGGTTATGAATGCCTTATGAACCTGTCTTCTATAACAATCCATCAGGCTACTGTGAGGTCTACCTGTGTCGATTCTAAGCTTCCTGGAGCAACCGGAAGTTGTTAAAATCACCCTAAAGCTATTGTAATATAACCAACCTGCAGAATGTGAAAATCACGCAACTCAACCCTGTGTCATTCAGTCAATTCTTAAGGTAGAAGGCGGTAAAAAGCTGAATCGTGGCTTTGCAGGCTCTGGCTGAAAAAAAGTAGCGCGTTTGGGTAGTGGCTGGTTACAGTACTGTGAGACTCAGGCGCGTGCCCGCGGCGACTGAAAGCTTTGTTTACTTTCCTCAGTTTAGCTAAAAGGAGATTCCCGGTCGGAATATTATCGCTTTTCTACGAGAAAAATGGCATAAAAATGGATTTTAAACAGCGGTTGACATGCTTCGAAGTACGGTAATGGAATATTTAGATTTTTTTTGTCACGAATTGCGCTATGCGCACGACCCTGATTTACCATTTCAGATAGTGTCTGGGACGCACGAACAAAACGCCGCTATTCGGATATAACGATGGATTATTTTGGACCAAACCAACATTTGCTATTGAAGTAGCAGTCCTGGGAGTGCATTCTGACGAAGACAACAAAAGGTAATCAAACTTTTATAATAGTAAACCTGATATTGGTGAGTGCTAAACTTGCCGGGTGTCTAAATAGCTAGCCCGTGATGCCTGGGCTATGTACTTAGAATATTGCAAAATGTGCTTTCACCAAAAAGCTATTTTAAAATCGGACCTATCGAGTGCATAGAGGAGTTTGTGAACGTTTATCGTGAGTAATTTAGTAAATTCTTAGTGAATTCGGCGGAAGTTTGCGGGGGTATGCTAGTTCTGAACGTCACATGCTAATGTAAAAAGCTGGTTTTTGATATAAATATGAACTTGATTGAACAAAACATGCATGTATTGTATAACATAATGTCCTAGGGTTGTCATCTGATGAAGATCATCAAAGGTTCGTGCTGCATTTAGCTGTCTTCTGGGTTTTTGTGACATTATATGCTAGCTTGAAAAATGGGTGTCTGATTATTTCTGGCTTGGTACTCTGCTGACATAATCTAATGTTTTGTTTTCGTTGTAAAGTCTTTTTGAAATCGGACAGTGTGGTTAGATAAAGGAGAGTCTTATCTTTAAAATGCTGTGAAATAGTCATATGTTTGAAAAATTGAATTTTTGGTATTTTTGAGGAATTTGTCATTCGCGCCACGCCTATCATTGGAGCAGGTGTTCCGCTAGCGGAACGTCTAGATGTAAGAGGTTAAGGTAGAGACTTCATATTCAGGATTCTGTTTATGCCTACCCCAAAGACAACGTGTGTCGAGTATACGCTTCCTGTGACAACCGGAAGTGCCTTAAATAGGGGTCAGAGTAGCTGTTTTGAAGGGTTAGAAAAGTCACATCTTTCCAAAACTTCATATGTTTGACTAGGTAACCCTCATGAACAGTCATTTTTCCCATCAGATGTCAAAGAAAAGCTCTCACACACAAACAAACACACACACACACACACACACTCACACACACACACTCACACACACAGCAAGGATGGAGTGACAGAGTGCGGTGCTTAAAGACACACAGAGCCTGCAATGGCATTACCATTATCTCTAGGCTGAGACGAGTTCAACGAGATGCCCCGCTTGACCGTAGCTTGCTCGGTCTGAGGGCAATGACCGTGAGAAAAACTAGGCCCAAATGAAGCCTGCCCCAAAATGTCGAGTGCTTTTGGGTGACAGTGAGAGAACCGTTAGGGTTAGAAGCACAATTCAACCTCAGGAGCATTCCTGAGGTCCTCCCGATCTGTGCAAGCCTAACCTTGACCCTGTGGCATTAACCCTTCATAGTTTAAAGAAGGTGTTTAGATCAAACAGTGTGCAATGACTTCTCTCCCCATAGGAATACATTGACTATTCTCCTAAATTCAACCTGAAGTCTATGTGGGTTATGAATGCCTTATGAACCTGTCTTCTATAACAATCCATCAGGCTACTGTGAGGTCTACCTGTGTCGATTCTAAGCTTCCTGGAGCAACCGGAAGTTGTTAAAATCACCCTAAAGCTATTGTAATATAACCAACCTGCAGAATGTGAAAATCACGCAACTCAACCCTGTGTCATTCAGTCAATTCTTAAGGTAGAAGGCGGTAAAAAGCTGAATCGTGGCTTTGCAGGCTCTGGCTGAAAAAAAGTAGCGCGTTTGGGTAGTGGCTGGTTACAGTACTGTGAGACTCAGGCGCGTGCCCGCAACCACAGAAAACACTACACACTAGAGTCTACTTCAAACCAACAGACACACATGCTTTACTCCATAAACACAGTTACCATCCTAAACATACATTTAAGGGAATAATAAAATCACAAATCATACGGTTCTACAGGATATCATCTTGCAAGCAAGACCTGGATTATGCAATAAATACACTATTCAATGCAATCAGAAGAAGAGGATATTCAAAACGATTTTTAAGAACCATTAAAAACAACACATTGGCAGCCCTCTCTCCCATTCATCCAACCCTCACAGACCACATCAAACCATCCACCTCTCTTAATCTCATTATTTTAACAGAATAAAACAATAAAACTAACTAAATGCACAATATTGCTTTTATGTTCATATTTAACAACACTGGTTGAATTAATCTCACCACATCAGCTCCTCCTCACACAGAAAAAGGCATTTTAGAACTCATTTTAGTCTATTTATGATCTTAGGAGGACATCTACAGGCAATTTTAAGTACTACACCTAAATATAATATCATCAGAAGGAGAGGGATGAACAGGAGATGGGCCTGTGCACCGTAAAACAAGCTAGTTGATATGAAACACAATTATATTCAAAACCTAACCCTAACCCTAATCTAATGTTTTGCTTTCGTTGTAAAGCCTTTTTGAAATCGGACAGTGTGGTTAGATAAAGGAGAGTCTTATCTTTAAAATGCTGTGAAATAGTCATATGTTTGAAAAATTGAAGTTTTTGTATTTTAGAGGAGTTTGTATTTCGCGCCACGCCCATCATTGGATATTGGAGCAGGTGTTCCGCTAGCGGAACGTCTAGATGTATGAGGTTAAAGTCACCCAGAACTGTGAGACACCTCTCACAGTTCTGGGTGACGTTAACCTCCCCTCGTCTACCTTTGGAGAGTTCATCAATGAGCTTGACGCCTTGATAAGTTCCTTTCCTGAGGATGGCTCACCAGCCATCCTCAGGAAAGGAACTTATCAAGGAGTCATGCTCATTGATGAACTCTCCAAGGGAACCTGAAGGGCGATAAATGATAAGGATGTTAAGCTTGAAAGAGCTGGTAACTGTGACAGCATGGAATTCAAAGGAGGCGATAGATGGGTCAGGGGAGAAAGAGAGAATGTCCACTTAGCAGAGATGAGGATCCCAGTGCCACCACCCCGCTGACCAGTGCGAGAACACGTGGGCAGACGAGGAGAGAGCAGTAGGAGTAGCAGTGTTACCTGTGGTAATCCATGTTTCCGTCAGCGCCAAGTCGAGGGACTGGAGGGTAGCATAGGCTGAGATGAACTCTGCCTTGTTGGCCGCAGACCGGCAGTTCCAGAGGCTGCCGGAGACCTGGAACTCCACGTGGGTCGTGCACGCTGGGACCACCAGGTTAGAGTGGCAGCGGCCACGCGGTGTGAAGCGTCTGTATGGCCTGTGCAGAGGGGAGAACAGGGATAGACAGACACAGTGAAATAGTGAATAGTGAAATAGTCATAGTGAAAGTCATATGTTTGAAAAATTGAATTTTTTGTATTTTTGAGGAATTTGTAATTCGCGCCACGCCTATCATTGGAGCAGGTGTTCCGCTAGCGGAACGTCTAGATATAAGAGGTTAAGGTAGAGACTTCATATTCAGGATTCTGTTTATGCCTACCCCAAAGACAACGTGTGTCGAGTATACGCTTCCTGTGACAACCGGAAGTGCCTTAAATAGGGGTCAGAGTAGCTGTTTTGAAGGGTTAGAAAAGTCACATCTTTCCAAAACTTCATATGTTTGACTAGGTAACCCTCATGAACAGTCATTTTTCCCATCAGATGTCAAAGAAAAGCTCTCACACACAAACAAACACACACACACACACACACACACTCACACACACACACTCACACACACAGCAAGGATGGAGTGACAGAGTGCGGTGCTTAAAGACACACAGAGCCTGCAATGGCATTACCATTATCTCTAGGCTGAGACGAGTTCAACGAGATGCCCCGCTTGACCGTAGCTTGCTCGGTCTGAGGGCAATGACCGTGAGAAAAACTAGGCCCAAATGAAGCCTGCCCCAAAATGTCGAGTGCTTTTGGGTGACAGTGAGAGAACCGTTAGGGTTAGAAGCACAATTCAACCTCAGGAGCATTCCTGAGGTCCTCCCGATCTGTGCAAGCCTAACCTTGACCCTGTGGCATTAACCCTTCATAGTTTAAAGAAGGTGTTTAGATCAAACAGTGTGCAATGACTTCTCTCCCCATAGGAATACATTGACTATTCTCCTAAATTCAACCTGAAGTCTATGTGGGTTATGAATGCCTTATGAACCTGTCTTCTATAACAATCCATCAGGCTACTGTGAGGTCTACCTGTGTCGATTCTAAGCTTCCTGGAGCAACCGGAAGTTGTTAAAATCACCCTAAAGCTATTGTAATATAACCAACCTGCAGAATGTGAAAATCACGCAACTCAACCCTGTGTCATTCAGTCAATTCTTAAGGTAGAAGGCGGTAAAAAGCTGAATCGTGGCTTTGCAGGCTCTGGCTGAAAAAAAGTAGCGCGTTTGGGTAGTGGCTGGTTACAGTACTGTGAGACTCAGGCGCGTGCCCGCAACCACAGAAAACACTACACACTAGAGTCTACTTCAAACCAACAGACACACATGCTTTACTCCATAAACACAGTTACCATCCTAAACATACATTTAAGGGAATAATAAAATCACAAATCATACGGTTCTACAGGATATCATCTTGCAAGCAAGACCTGGATTATGCAATAAATACACTATTCAATGCAATCAGAAGAAGAGGATATTCAAAACGATTTTTAAGAACCATTAAAAACAACACATTGGCAGCCCTCTCTCCCATTCATCCAACCCTCACAGACCACATCAAACCATCCACCTCTCTTAATCTCATTATTTTAACAGAATAAAACAATAAAACTAACTAAATGCACAATATTGCTTTTATGTTCATATTTAACAACACTGGTTGAATTAATCTCACCACATCAGCTCCTCCTCACACAGAAAAAGGCATTTTAGAACTCATTTTAGTCTATTTATGATCTTAGGAGGACATCTACAGGCAATTTTAAGTACTACACCTAAATATAATATCATCAGAAGGAGAGGGATGAACAGGAGATGGGCCTGTGCACCGTAAAACAAGCTAGTTGATATGAAACACAATTATATTCAAAACCTAACCCTAACCCTAATCTAATGTTTTGCTTTCGTTGTAAAGCCTTTTTGAAATCGGACAGTGTGGTTAGATAAAGGAGAGTCTTATCTTTAAAATGCTGTGAAATAGTCATATGTTTGAAAAATTGAAGTTTTTGTATTTTAGAGGAGTTTGTATTTCGCGCCACGCCCATCATTGGATATTGGAGCAGGTGTTCCGCTAGCGGAACGTCTAGATGTATGAGGTTAAAGTCACCCAGAACTGTGAGACACCTCTCACAGTTCTGGGTGACGTTAACCTCCCCTCGTCTACCTTTGGAGAGTTCATCAATGAGCTTGACGCCTTGATAAGTTCCTTTCCTGAGGATGGCTCACCAGCCATCCTCAGGAAAGGAACTTATCAAGGAGTCATGCTCATTGATGAACTCTCCAAGGGAACCTGAAGGGCGATAAATGATAAGGATGTTAAGCTTGAAAGAGCTGGTAACTGTGACAGCATGGAATTCAAAGGAGGCGATAGATGGGTCAGGGGAGAAAGAGAGAATGTCCACTTAGCAGAGATGAGGATCCCAGTGCCACCACCCCGCTGACCAGTGCGAGAACACGTGGGCAGACGAGGAGAGAGCAGTAGGAGTAGCAGTGTTACCTGTGGTAATCCATGTTTCCGTCAGCGCCAAGTCGAGGGACTGGAGGGTAGCATAGGCTGAGATGAACTCTGCCTTGTTGGCCGCAGACCGGCAGTTCCAGAGGCTGCCGGAGACCTGGAACTCCACGTGGGTCGTGCACGCTGGGACCACCAGGTTAGAGTGGCAGCGGCCACGCGGTGTGAAGCGTCTGTATGGCCTGTGCAGAGGGGAGAACAGGGATAGACAGACACAGTGAAATAGTGAATAGTGAAATAGTCATAGTGAAAGTCATATGTTTGAAAAATTGAATTTTTTGTATTTTTGAGGAATTTGTAATTCGCGCCACGCCTATCATTGGAGCAGGTGTTCCGCTAGCGGAACGTCTAGATATAAGAGGTTAAGGTAGAGACTTCATATTCAGGATTCTGTTTATGCCTACCCCAAAGACAACGTGTGTCGAGTATACGCTTCCTGTGACAACCGGAAGTGCCTTAAATAGGGGTCAGAGTAGCTGTTTTGAAGGGTTAGAAAAGTCACATCTTTCCAAAACTTCATATGTTTGACTAGGTAACCCTCATGAACAGTCATTTTTCCCATCAGATGTCAAAGAAAAGCTCTCACACACAAACAAACACACACACACACACACACACACTCACACACACACACTCACACACACAGCAAGGATGGAGTGACAGAGTGCGGTGCTTAAAGACACACAGAGCCTGCAATGGCATTACCATTATCTCTAGGCTGAGACGAGTTCAACGAGATGCCCCGCTTGACCGTAGCTTGCTCGGTCTGAGGGCAATGACCGTGAGAAAAACTAGGCCCAAATGAAGCCTGCCCCAAAATGTCGAGTGCTTTTGGGTGACAGTGAGAGAACCGTTAGGGTTAGAAGCACAATTCAACCTCAGGAGCATTCCTGAGGTCCTCCCGATCTGTGCAAGCCTAACCTTGACCCTGTGGCATTAACCCTTCATAGTTTAAAGAAGGTGTTTAGATCAAACAGTGTGCAATGACTTCTCTCCCCATAGGAATACATTGACTATTCTCCTAAATTCAACCTGAAGTCTATGTGGGTTATGAATGCCTTATGAACCTGTCTTCTATAACAATCCATCAGGCTACTGTGAGGTCTACCTGTGTCGATTCTAAGCTTCCTGGAGCAACCGGAAGTTGTTAAAATCACCCTAAAGCTATTGTAATATAACCAACCTGCAGAATGTGAAAATCACGCAACTCAACCCTGTGTCATTCAGTCAATTCTTAAGGTAGAAGGCGGTAAAAAGCTGAATCGTGGCTTTGCAGGCTCTGGCTGAAAAAAAGTAGCGCGTTTGGGTAGTGGCTGGTTACAGTACTGTGAGACTCAGGCGCGTGCCCGCAACCACAGAAAACACTACACACTAGAGTCTACTTCAAACCAACAGACACACATGCTTTACTCCATAAACACAGTTACCATCCTAAACATACATTTAAGGGAATAATAAAATCACAAATCATACGGTTCTACAGGATATCATCTTGCAAGCAAGACCTGGATTATGCAATAAATACACTATTCAATGCAATCAGAAGAAGAGGATATTCAAAACGATTTTTAAGAACCATTAAAAACAACACATTGGCAGCCCTCTCTCCCATTCATCCAACCCTCACAGACCACATCAAACCATCCACCTCTCTTAATCTCATTATTTTAACAGAATAAAACAATAAAACCAACTAAATGCACAATATTGCTTTTATGTTCATATTTAACAACACTGGTTGAATTAATCTCACCACATCAGCTCCTCCTCACACAGAAAAAGGCATTTTAGAACTCATTTTAGTCTATTTATGATCTTAGGAGGACATCTACAGGCAATTTTAAGTACTACACCTAAATATAATATCATCAGAAGGAGAGGGATGAACAGGAGATGGGCCTGTGCACCGTAAAACAAGCTAGTTGATATGAAAGACAGACAGACACAGTGAAATAGTGAATAGTGAAATAGTCATAGTGAAAGTCATATGTTTGAAAAATTGAATTTTTTGTATTTTTGAGGAATTTGTAATTCGCGCCACGCCTATCATTGGAGCAGGTGTTCCGCTAGCGGAACGTCTAGATATAAGAGGTTAAGGTAGAGACTTCATATTCAGGATTCTGTTTATGCCTACCCCAAAGACAACGTGTGTCGAGTATACGCTTCCTGTGACAACCGGAAGTGCCTTAAATAGGGGTCAGAGTAGCTGTTTTGAAGGGTTAGAAAAGTCACATCTTTCCAAAACTTCATATGTTTGACTAGGTAACCCTCATGAACAGTCATTTTTCCCATCAGATGTCAAAGAAAAGCTCTCACACACAAACAAACACACACACACACACACTCACACACACACACTCACACACACAGCAAGGATGGAGTGACAGAGTGCGGTGCTTAAAGACACACAGAGCCTGCAAATGGCATTACCATTATCTCTAGGCTGAGACGAGTTCAACGAGATGCCCCGCTTGACCGTAGCTTGCTCGGTCTGAGGGCAATGACCGTGAGAAAAACTAGGCCCAAATGAAGCCTGCCCCAAAATGTCGAGTGCTTTTGGGTGACAGTGAGAGAACCGTTAGGGTTAGAAGCACAATTCAACCTCAGGAGCATTCCTGAGGTCCTCCCGATCTGTGCAAGCCTAACCTTGACCCTGTGGCATTAACCCTTCATAGTTTAAAGAAGGTGTTTAGATCAAACAGTGTGCAATGACTTCTCTCCCCATAGGAATACATTGACTATTCTCCTAAATTCAACCTGAAGTCTATGTGGGTTATGAATGCCTTATGAACCTGTCTTCTATAACAATCCATCAGGCTACTGTGAGGTCTACCTGTGTCGATTCTAAGCTTCCTGGAGCAACCGGAAGTTGTTAAAATCACCCTAAAGCTATTGTAATATAACCAACCTGCAGAATGTGAAAATCACGCAACTCAACCCTGTGTCATTCAGTCAATTCTTAAGGTAGAAGGCGGTAAAAAGCTGAATCGTGGCTTTGCAGGCTCTGGCTGAAAAAAAGTAGCGCGTTTGGGTAGTGGCTGGTTACAGTACTGTGAGACTCAGGCGCGTGCCCGCAACCACAGAAAACACTACACACTAGAGTCTACTTCAAACCAACAGACACACATGCTTTACTCCATAAACACAGTTACCATCCTAAACATACATTTAAGGGAATAATAAAATCACAAATCATACGGTTCTACAGGATATCATCTTGCAAGCAAGACCTGGATTATGCAATAAATACACTATTCAATGCAATCAGAAGAAGAGGATATTCAAAACGATTTTTAAGAACCATTAAAAACAACACATTGGCAGCCCTCTCTCCCATTCATCCAACCCTCACAGACCACATCAAACCATCCACCTCTCTTAATCTCATTATTTTAACAGAATAAAACAATAAAACCAACTAAATGCACAATATTGCTTTTATGTTCATATTTAACAACACTGGTTGAATTAATCTCACCACATCAGCTCCTCCTCACACAGAAAAAGGCATTTTAGAACTCATTTTAGTCTATTTATGATCTTAGGAGGACATCTACAGGCAATTTTAAGTACTACACCTAAATATAATATCATCAGAAGGAGAGGGATGAACAGGAGATGGGCCTGTGCACCGTAAAACAAGCTAGTTGATATGAAAGACAGACAGACACAGTGAAATAGTGAATAGTGAAATAGTCATAGTGAAAGTCATATGTTTGAAAAATTGAATTTTTTGTATTTTTGAGGAATTTGTAATTCGCGCCACGCCTATCATTGGAGCAGGTGTTCCGCTAGCGGAACGTCTAGATATAAGAGGTTAAGGTAGAGACTTCATATTCAGGATTCTGTTTATGCCTACCCCAAAGACAACGTGTGTCGAGTATACGCTTCCTGTGACAACCGGAAGTGCCTTAAATAGGGGTCAGAGTAGCTGTTTTGAAGGGTTAGAAAAGTCACATCTTTCCAAAACTTCATATGTTTGACTAGGTAACCCTCATGAACAGTCATTTTTCCCATCAGATGTCAAAGAAAAGCTCTCACACACAAACAAACACACACACACACACACACACTCACACACACAGCAAGGATGGAGTGACAGAGTGCGGTGCTTAAAGACACACAGAGCCTGCAAATGGCATTACCATTATCTCTAGGCTGAGACGAGTTCAACGAGATGCCCCGCTTGACCGTAGCTTGCTCGGTCTGAGGGCAATGACCGTGAGAAAAACTAGGCCCAAATGAAGCCTGCCCCAAAATGTCGAGTGCTTTTGGGTGACAGTGAGAGAACCGTTAGGGTTAGAAGCACAATTCAACCTCAGGAGCATTCCTGAGGTCCTCCCGATCTGTGCAAGCCTAACCTTGACCCTGTGGCATTAACCCTTCATAGTTTAAAGAAGGTGTTTAGATCAAACAGTGTGCAATGACTTCTCTCCCCATAGGAATACATTGACTATTCTCCTAAATTCAACCTGAAGTCTATGTGGGTTATGAATGCCTTATGAACCTGTCTTCTATAACAATCCATCAGGCTACTGTGAGGTCTACCTGTGTCGATTCTAAGCTTCCTGGAGCAACCGGAAGTTGTTAAAATCACCCTAAAGCTATTGTAATATAACCAACCTGCAGAATGTGAAAATCACGCAACTCAACCCTGTGTCATTCAGTCAATTCTTAAGGTAGAAGGCGGTAAAAAGCTGAATCGTGGCTTTGCAGGCTCTGGCTGAAAAAAAGTAGCGCGTTTGGGTAGTGGCTGGTTACAGTACTGTGAGACTCAGGCGCGTGCCCGCAACCACAGAAAACACTACACACTAGAGTCTACTTCAAACCAACAGACACACATGCTTTACTCCATAAACACAGTTACCATCCTAAACATACATTTAAGGGAATAATAAAATCACAAATCATACGGTTCTACAGGATATCATCTTGCAAGCAAGACCTGGATTATGCAATAAATACACTATTCAATGCAATCAGAAGAAGAGGATATTCAAAACGATTTTTAAGAACCATTAAAAACAACACATTGGCAGCCCTCTCTCCCATTCATCCAACCCTCACAGACCACATCAAACCATCCACCTCTCTTAATCTCATTATTTTAACAGAATAAAACAATAAAACCAACTAAATGCACAATATTGCTTTTATGTTCATATTTAACAACACTGGTTGAATTAATCTCACCACATCAGCTCCTCCTCACACAGAAAAAGGCATTTTAGAACTCATTTTAGTCTATTTATGATCTTAGGAGGACATCTACAGGCAATTTTAAGTACTACACCTAAATATAATATCATCAGAAGGAGAGGGATGAACAGGAGATGGGCCTGTGCACCGTAAAACAAGCTAGTTGATATGAAAGACAGACAGACACAGTGAAATAGTGAATAGTGAAATAGTCATAGTGAAAGTCATATGTTTGAAAAATTGAATTTTTTGTATTTTTGAGGAATTTGTAATTCGCGCCACGCCTATCATTGGAGCAGGTGTTCCGCTAGCGGAACGTCTAGATATAAGAGGTTAAGGTAGAGACTTCATATTCAGGATTCTGTTTATGCCTACCCCAAAGACAACGTGTGTCGAGTATACGCTTCCTGTGACAACCGGAAGTGCCTTAAATAGGGGTCAGAGTAGCTGTTTTGAAGGGTTAGAAAAGTCACATCTTTCCAAAACTTCATATGTTTGACTAGGTAACCCTCATGAACAGTCATTTTTCCCATCAGATGTCAAAGAAAAGCTCTCACACACAAACAAACACACACACACACACACTCACACACACACACTCACACACACAGCAAGGATGGAGTGACAGAGTGCGGTGCTTAAAGACACACAGAGCCTGCAAATGGCATTACCATTATCTCTAGGCTGAGACGAGTTCAACGAGATGCCCCGCTTGACCGTAGCTTGCTCGGTCTGAGGGCAATGACCGTGAGAAAAACTAGGCCCAAATGAAGCCTGCCCCAAAATGTCGAGTGCTTTTGGGTGACAGTGAGAGAACCGTTAGGGTTAGAAGCACAATTCAACCTCAGGAGCATTCCTGAGGTCCTCCCGATCTGTGCAAGCCTAACCTTGACCCTGTGGCATTAACCCTTCATAGTTTAAAGAAGGTGTTTAGATCAAACAGTGTGCAATGACTTCTCTCCCCATAGGAATACATTGACTATTCTCCTAAATTCAACCTGAAGTCTATGTGGGTTATGAATGCCTTATGAACCTGTCTTCTATAACAATCCATCAGGCTACTGTGAGGTCTACCTGTGTCGATTCTAAGCTTCCTGGAGCAACCGGAAGTTGTTAAAATCACCCTAAAGCTATTGTAATATAACCAACCTGCAGAATGTGAAAATCACGCAACTCAACCCTGTGTCATTCAGTCAATTCTTAAGGTAGAAGGCGGTAAAAAGCTGAATCGTGGCTTTGCAGGCTCTGGCTGAAAAAAAGTAGCGCGTTTGGGTAGTGGCTGGTTACAGTACTGTGAGACTCAGGCGCGTGCCCGCAACCACAGAAAACACTACACACTAGAGTCTACTTCAAACCAACAGACACACATGCTTTACTCCATAAACACAGTTACCATCCTAAACATACATTTAAGGGAATAATAAAATCACAAATCATACGGTTCTACAGGATATCATCTTGCAAGCAAGACCTGGATTATGCAATAAATACACTATTCAATGCAATCAGAAGAAGAGGATATTCAAAACGATTTTTAAGAACCATTAAAAACAACACATTGGCAGCCCTCTCTCCCATTCATCCAACCCTCACAGACCACATCAAACCATCCACCTCTCTTAATCTCATTATTTTAACAGAATAAAACAATAAAACCAACTAAATGCACAATATTGCTTTTATGTTCATATTTAACAACACTGGTTGAATTAATCTCACCACATCAGCTCCTCCTCACACAGAAAAAGGCATTTTAGAACTCATTTTAGTCTATTTATGATCTTAGGAGGACATCTACAGGCAATTTTAAGTACTACACCTAAATATAATATCATCAGAAGGAGAGGGATGAACAGGAGATGGGCCTGTGCACCGTAAAACAAGCTAGTTGATATGAAAGACAGACAGACACAGTGAAATAGTGAATAGTGAAATAGTCATAGTGAAAGTCATATGTTTGAAAAATTGAATTTTTTGTATTTTTGAGGAATTTGTAATTCGCGCCACGCCTATCATTGGAGCAGGTGTTCCGCTAGCGGAACGTCTAGATATAAGAGGTTAAGGTAGAGACTTCATATTCAGGATTCTGTTTATGCCTACCCCAAAGACAACGTGTGTCGAGTATACGCTTCCTGTGACAACCGGAAGTGCCTTAAATAGGGGTCAGAGTAGCTGTTTTGAAGGGTTAGAAAAGTCACATCTTTCCAAAACTTCATATGTTTGACTAGGTAACCCTCATGAACAGTCATTTTTCCCATCAGATGTCAAAGAAAAGCTCTCACACACAAACAAACACACACACACACACACACACTCACACACACAGCAAGGATGGAGTGACAGAGTGCGGTGCTTAAAGACACACAGAGCCTGCAAATGGCATTACCATTATCTCTAGGCTGAGACGAGTTCAACGAGATGCCCCGCTTGACCGTAGCTTGCTCGGTCTGAGGGCAATGACCGTGAGAAAAACTAGGCCCAAATGAAGCCTGCCCCAAAATGTCGAGTGCTTTTGGGTGACAGTGAGAGAACCGTTAGGGTTAGAAGCACAATTCAACCTCAGGAGCATTCCTGAGGTCCTCCCGATCTGTGCAAGCCTAACCTTGACCCTGTGGCATTAACCCTTCATAGTTTAAAGAAGGTGTTTAGATCAAACAGTGTGCAATGACTTCTCTCCCCATAGGAATACATTGACTATTCTCCTAAATTCAACCTGAAGTCTATGTGGGTTATGAATGCCTTATGAACCTGTCTTCTATAACAATCCATCAGGCTACTGTGAGGTCTACCTGTGTCGATTCTAAGCTTCCTGGAGCAACCGGAAGTTGTTAAAATCACCCTAAAGCTATTGTAATATAACCAACCTGCAGAATGTGAAAATCACGCAACTCAACCCTGTGTCATTCAGTCAATTCTTAAGGTAGAAGGCGGTAAAAAGCTGAATCGTGGCTTTGCAGGCTCTGGCTGAAAAAAAGTAGCGCGTTTGGGTAGTGGCTGGTTACAGTACTGTGAGACTCAGGCGCGTGCCCGCAACCACAGAAAACACTACACACTAGAGTCTACTTCAAACCAACAGACACACATGCTTTACTCCATAAACACAGTTACCATCCTAAACATACATTTAAGGGAATAATAAAATCACAAATCATACGGTTCTACAGGATATCATCTTGCAAGCAAGACCTGGATTATGCAATAAATACACTATTCAATGCAATCAGAAGAAGAGGATATTCAAAACGATTTTTAAGAACCATTAAAAACAACACATTGGCAGCCCTCTCTCCCATTCATCCAACCCTCACAGACCACATCAAACCATCCACCTCTCTTAATCTCATTATTTTAACAGAATAAAACAATAAAACCAACTAAATGCACAATATTGCTTTTATGTTCATATTTAACAACACTGGTTGAATTAATCTCACCACATCAGCTCCTCCTCACACAGAAAAAGGCATTTTAGAACTCATTTTAGTCTATTTATGATCTTAGGAGGACATCTACAGGCAATTTTAAGTACTACACCTAAATATAATATCATCAGAAGGAGAGGGATGAACAGGAGATGGGCCTGTGCACCGTAAAACAAGCTAGTTGATATGAAAGACAGACAGACACAGTGAAATAGTGAATAGTGAAATAGTCATAGTGAAAGTCATATGTTTGAAAAATTGAATTTTTTGTATTTTTGAGGAATTTGTAATTCGCGCCACGCCTATCATTGGAGCAGGTGTTCCGCTAGCGGAACGTCTAGATATAAGAGGTTAAGGTAGAGACTTCATATTCAGGATTCTGTTTATGCCTACCCCAAAGACAACGTGTGTCGAGTATACGCTTCCTGTGACAACCGGAAGTGCCTTAAATAGGGGTCAGAGTAGCTGTTTTGAAGGGTTAGAAAAGTCACATCTTTCCAAAACTTCATATGTTTGACTAGGTAACCCTCATGAACAGTCATTTTTCCCATCAGATGTCAAAGAAAAGCTCTCACACACAAACAAACACACACACACACACACTCACACACACACACTCACACACACAGCAAGGATGGAGTGACAGAGTGCGGTGCTTAAAGACACACAGAGCCTGCAAATGGCATTACCATTATCTCTAGGCTGAGACGAGTTCAACGAGATGCCCCGCTTGACCGTAGCTTGCTCGGTCTGAGGGCAATGACCGTGAGAAAAACTAGGCCCAAATGAAGCCTGCCCCAAAATGTCGAGTGCTTTTGGGTGACAGTGAGAGAACCGTTAGGGTTAGAAGCACAATTCAACCTCAGGAGCATTCCTGAGGTCCTCCCGATCTGTGCAAGCCTAACCTTGACCCTGTGGCATTAACCCTTCATAGTTTAAAGAAGGTGTTTAGATCAAACAGTGTGCAATGACTTCTCTCCCCATAGGAATACATTGACTATTCTCCTAAATTCAACCTGAAGTCTATGTGGGTTATGAATGCCTTATGAACCTGTCTTCTATAACAATCCATCAGGCTACTGTGAGGTCTACCTGTGTCGATTCTAAGCTTCCTGGAGCAACCGGAAGTTGTTAAAATCACCCTAAAGCTATTGTAATATAACCAACCTGCAGAATGTGAAAATCACGCAACTCAACCCTGTGTCATTCAGTCAATTCTTAAGGTAGAAGGCGGTAAAAAGCTGAATCGTGGCTTTGCAGGCTCTGGCTGAAAAAAAGTAGCGCGTTTGGGTAGTGGCTGGTTACAGTACTGTGAGACTCAGGCGCGTGCCCGCAACCACAGAAAACACTACACACTAGAGTCTACTTCAAACCAACAGACACACATGCTTTACTCCATAAACACAGTTACCATCCTAAACATACATTTAAGGGAATAATAAAATCACAAATCATACGGTTCTACAGGATATCATCTTGCAAGCAAGACCTGGATTATGCAATAAATACACTATTCAATGCAATCAGAAGAAGAGGATATTCAAAACGATTTTTAAGAACCATTAAAAACAACACATTGGCAGCCCTCTCTCCCATTCATCCAACCCTCACAGACCACATCAAACCATCCACCTCTCTTAATCTCATTATTTTAACAGAATAAAACAATAAAACCAACTAAATGCACAATATTGCTTTTATGTTCATATTTAACAACACTGGTTGAATTAATCTCACCACATCAGCTCCTCCTCACACAGAAAAAGGCATTTTAGAACTCATTTTAGTCTATTTATGATCTTAGGAGGACATCTACAGGCAATTTTAAGTACTACACCTAAATATAATATCATCAGAAGGAGAGGGATGAACAGGAGATGGGCCTGTGCACCGTAAAACAAGCTAGTTGATATGAAACACAATTATATTCAAAACCTAACCCTAACCCTAATCTAATGTTTTGCTTTCGTTGTAAAGCCTTTTTGAAATCGGACAGTGTGGTTAGATAAAGGAGAGTCTTATCTTTAAAATGCTGTGAAATAGTCATATGTTTGAAAAATTGAAGTTTTTGTATTTTAGAGGAGTTTGTATTTCGCGCCACGCCCATCATTGGATATTGGAGCAGGTGTTCCGCTAGCGGAACGTCTAGATGTATGAGGTTAAAGTCACCCAGAACTGTGAGACACCTCTCACAGTTCTGGGTGACGTTAACCTCCCCTCGTCTACCTTTGGAGAGTTCATCAATGAGCTTGACGCCTTGATAAGTTCCTTTCCTGAGGATGGCTCACCAGCCATCCTCAGGAAAGGAACTTATCAAGGAGTCAAGCTCATTGATGAACTCTCCAAGGGAACCTGAAGGGCGATAAATGATAAGGATGTTAAGCTTGAAAGAGCTGGTAACTGTGACAGCATGGAATTCAAAGGAGGCGATAGATGGGTCAGGGGAGAAAGAGAGAATGTCCACTTAGCAGAGATGAGGATCCCAGTGCCACCACCCCGCTGACCAGTGCGAGAACACGTGGGCAGACGAGGAGAGAGCAGTAGGAGTAGCAGTGTTACCTGTGGTAATCCATGTTTCCGTCAGCGCCAAGTCGAGGGACTGGAGGGTAGCATAGGCTGAGATGAACTCTGCCTTGTTGGCCGCAGACCGGCAGTTCCAGAGGCTGCCGGAGACCTGGAACTCCACGTGGGTCGTGCACGCTGGGACCACCAGGTTAGAGTGGCAGCGGCCACGCGGTGTGAAGCGTCTGTATGGCCTGTGCAGAGGGGAGAACAGGGATAGACAGACACAGTGAAATAGTGAATAGTGAAATAGTCATAGTGAAAGTCATATGTTTGAAAAATTGAATTTTTTGTATTTTTGAGGAATTTGTAATTCGCGCCACGCCTATCATTGGAGCAGGTGTTCCGCTAGCGGAACGTCTAGATATAAGAGGTTAAGGTAGAGACTTCATATTCAGGATTCTGTTTATGCCTACCCCAAAGACAACGTGTGTCGAGTATACGCTTCCTGTGACAACCGGAAGTGCCTTAAATAGGGGTCAGAGTAGCTGTTTTGAAGGGTTAGAAAAGTCACATCTTTCCAAAACTTCATATGTTTGACTAGGTAACCCTCATGAACAGTCATTTTTCCCATCAGATGTCAAAGAAAAGCTCTCACACACAAACAAACACACACACACACACACACTCACACACACACACTCACACACACAGCAAGGATGGAGTGACAGAGTGCGGTGCTTAAAGACACACAGAGCCTGCAATGGCATTACCATTATCTCTAGGCTGAGACGAGTTCAACGAGATGCCCCGCTTGACCGTAGCTTGCTCGGTCTGAGGGCAATGACCGTGAGAAAAACTAGGCCCAAATGAAGCCTGCCCCAAAATGTCGAGTGCTTTTGGGTGACAGTGAGAGAACCGTTAGGGTTAGAAGCACAATTCAACCTCAGGAGCATTCCTGAGGTCCTCCCGATCTGTGCAAGCCTAACCTTGACCCTGTGGCATTAACCCTTCATAGTTTAAAGAAGGTGTTTAGATCAAACAGTGTGCAATGACTTCTCTCCCCATAGGAATACATTGACTATTCTCCTAAATTCAACCTGAAGTCTATGTGGGTTATGAATGCCTTATGAACCTGTCTTCTATAACAATCCATCAGGCTACTGTGAGGTCTACCTGTGTCGATTCTAAGCTTCCTGGAGCAACCGGAAGTTGTTAAAATCACCCTAAAGCTATTGTAATATAACCAACCTGCAGAATGTGAAAATCACGCAACTCAACCCTGTGTCATTCAGTCAATTCTTAAGGTAGAAGGCGGTAAAAAGCTGAATCGTGGCTTTGCAGGCTCTGGCTGAAAAAAAGTAGCGCGTTTGGGTAGTGGCTGGTTACAGTACTGTGAGACTCAGGCGCGTGCCCGCAACCACAGAAAACACTACACACTAGAGTCTACTTCAAACCAACAGACACACATGCTTTACTCCATAAACACAGTTACCATCCTAAACATACATTTAAGGGAATAATAAAATCACAAATCATACGGTTCTACAGGATATCATCTTGCAAGCAAGACCTGGATTATGCAATAAATACACTATTCAATGCAATCAGAAGAAGAGGATATTCAAAACGATTTTTAAGAACCATTAAAAACAACACATTGGCAGCCCTCTCTCCCATTCATCCAACCCTCACAGACCACATCAAACCATCCACCTCTCTTAATCTCATTATTTTAACAGAATAAAACAATAAAACCAACTAAATGCACAATATTGCTTTTATGTTCATATTTAACAACACTGGTTGAATTAATCTCACCACATCAGCTCCTCCTCACACAGAAAAAGGCATTTTAGAACTCATTTTAGTCTATTTATGATCTTAGGAGGACATCTACAGGCAATTTTAAGTACTACACCTAAATATAATATCATCAGAAGGAGAGGGATGAACAGGAGATGGGCCTGTGCACCGTAAAACAAGCTAGTTGATATGAAACACAATTATATTCAAAACCTAACCCTAACCCTAATCTAATGTTTTGCTTTCGTTGTAAAGCCTTTTTGAAATCGGACAGTGTGGTTAGATAAAGGAGAGTCTTATCTTTAAAATGCTGTGAAATAGTCATATGTTTGAAAAATTGAAGTTTTTGTATTTTAGAGGAGTTTGTATTTCGCGCCACGCCCATCATTGGATATTGGAGCAGGTGTTCCGCTAGCGGAACGTCTAGATGTATGAGGTTAAAGTCACCCAGAACTGTGAGACACCTCTCACAGTTCTGGGTGACGTTAACCTCCCCTCGTCTACCTTTGGAGAGTTCATCAATGAGCTTGACGCCTTGATAAGTTCCTTTCCCTGAGGATGGCTCACCAGCCATCCTCAGGAAAGGAACTTATCAAGGAGTCAAGCTCATTGATGAACTCTCCAAGGGAACCTGAAGGGCGATAAATGATAAGGATGTTAAGCTTGAAAGAGCTGGTAACTGTGACAGCATGGAATTCAAAGGAGGCGATAGATGGGTCAGGGGAGAAAGAGAGAATGTCCACTTAGCAGAGATGAGGATCCCAGTGCCACCACCCCGCTGACCAGTGCGAGAACACGTGGGCAGACGAGGAGAGAGCAGTAGGAGTAGCAGTGTTACCTGTGGTAATCCATGTTTCCGTCAGCGCCAAGTCGAGGGACTGGAGGGTAGCATAGGCTGAGATGAACTCTGCCTTGTTGGCCGCAGACCGGCAGTTCCAGAGGCTGCCGGAGACCTGGAACTCCACGTGGGTCGTGCACGCTGGGACCACCAGGTTAGAGTGGCAGCGGCCACGCGGTGTGAAGCGTCTGTATGGCCTGTGCAGAGGGGAGAACAGGGATAGACAGACACAGTGAAATAGTGAATAGTGAAATAGTCATAGTGAAAGTCATATGTTTGAAAAATTGAATTTTTTGTATTTTTGAGGAATTTGTAATTCGCGCCACGCCTATCATTGGAGCAGGTGTTCCGCTAGCGGAACGTCTACATATGTTTGAAAAATTGAAGTTTTTGTATTTTTGAGGAGTTTGTATTTCGCGCCACGCCCATCATTGGATATTGGAGCAGGTGTTCCGCTAGCGGAACGTCTAGATGTATGAGGTTAAAGTCACCCAGAACTGTGAGACACCTCTCACAGTTCTGGGTGACGTTAACCTCCCCTCGTCTACCTTTGGAGAGTTCATCAATGAGCTTGACGCCTTGATAAGTTCCTTTCCTGAGGATGGCTCACCAGCCATCCTCAGGAAAGGAACTTATCAAGGAGTCAAGCTCATTGATGAAACTCTCCAAGGGAACCTGAAGGGCGATAAATGATAAGGATGTTAAGCTTGAAAGAGCTGGTAACTGTGACAGCATGGAATTCAAAGGAGGCGATAGATGGGTCAGGGGAGAAAGAGAGAATGTCCACTTAGCAGAGATGAGGATCCCAGTGCCACCACCCCGCTGACCAGTGCGAGAACACGTGGGCAGACGAGGAGAGAGCAGTAGGAGTAGCAGTGTTACCTGTGGTAATCCATGTTTCCGTCAGCGCCAAGTCGAGGGACTGGAGGGTAACATAGGCTGAGATGAACTCTGCCTTGTTGGCCGCAGACCGGCAGTTCCAGAGGCTGCCGGAGACCTGGAACTCCACGTGGGTCGTGCACGCTGGGACCACCAGGTTAGAGTGGCAGCGGCCACGCCGGTGTGAAGCGTCTGTATGGCCTGTGCAGAGGGGAGAACAGGGATAGACAGACACAGTGAAATAGTGAATAGTGAAATAGTCATAGTGAAAGTCATATGTTTGAAAAATTGAATTTTTTGTATTTTTGAGGAATTTGTAATTCGCGCCACGCCTATCATTGGAGCAGGTGTTCCGCTAGCGGAACGTCTAGATATAAGAGGTTAAGGTAGAGACTTCATATTCAGGATTCTGTTTATGCCTACCCCAAAGACAACGTGTGTCGATTATACGCTTCCTGTGACAACCGGAAGTGCCTTAAATAGGGGTAAGAGTAGCTGTTTTGAAGGGTTAGAAAAGTCACATCTTTCCAAAACTTCATATGTTTGACTAGGTAACCCTCATGAACAGTCATTTTTCCCATCAGATGTCAAAGAAAAGCTCTCACACACAAACAAACACACACACACACACACTCACACACACACACTCACACACACAGCAAGGATGGAGTGACAGAGTGCGGTGCTTAAAGACACACAGAGCCTGCAATGGCATTACCATTATCTCTAGGCTGAGACGAGTTCAACGAGATGCCCCGCTTGACCGTAGCTTGCTCGGTCTGAGGGCAATGACCGTGAGAAAAACTAGGCCCAAATGAAGCCTGCCCCAAAATGTCGAGTGCTTTTGGGTGACAGTGAGAGAACCGTTAGGGTTAGAAGCACAATTCAACCTCAGGAGCATTCCTGAGGTCCTCCCGATCTGTGCAAGCCTAACCTTGACCCTGTGGCATTAACCCTTCATAGTTTAAAGAAGGTGTTTAGATCAAACAGTGTGCAATGACTTCTCTCCCCATAGGAATACATTGACTATTCTCCTAAATTCAACCTGAAGTCTATGTGGGTTATGAATGCCTTATGAACCTGTCTTCTATAACAATCCATCAGGCTACTGTGAGGTCTACCTGTGTCGATTCTAAGCTTCCTGGAGCAACCGGAAGTTGTTAAAATCACCCTAAAGCTATTGTAATATAACCAACCTGCAGAATGTGAAAATCACGCAACTCAACCCTGTGTCATTCAGTCAATTCTTAAGGTAGAAGGCGGTAAAAAGCTGAATCGTGGCTTTGCAGGCTCTGGCTGAAAAAAAGTAGCGCGTTTGGGTAGTGGCTGGTTACAGTACTGTGAGACTGCAGGCGCGTGCCCGCAACCACAGAAAACACTACACACTAGAGTCTACTTCAAACCAACAGACACACATGCTTTACGAAGAAGAGGATATTCAAAACGATTTTTAAGAACCATTAAAAACAACACATTGGCAGCCCTCTCTCCCATTCATCCAACCCTCACAGACCACATCAAACCATCCACCTCTCTTAATCTCATTATTTTAACAGAATAAAACAATAAAACCAACTAAATGCACAATATTGCTTTTATGTTCATATTTAACAACACTGGTTGAATTAATCTCACCACATCAGCTCCTCCTCACACAGAAAAAGGCATTTTAGAACTCATTTTAGTCTATTTATGATCTTAGGAGGACATCTACAGGCAATTTTAAGTACTACACCTAAATATAATATCATCAGAAGGAGAGGGATGAACAGGAGATGGGCCTGTGCACCGTAAAACAAGCTAGTTGATATGAAACACAATTATATTCAAAACCTAACCCTAACCCTAATCTAATGTTTTGCTTTCGTTGTAAAGCCTTTTTGAAATCGGACAGTGTGGTTAGATAAAGGAGAGTCTTATCTTTAAAATGCTGTGAAATAGTCATATGTTTGAAAAATTGAAGTTTTTGTATTTTAGAGGAGTTTGTATTTCGCGCCACGCCCATCATTGGATATTGGAGCAGGTGTTCCGCTAGCGGAACGTCTAGATGTATGAGGTTAAAGTCACCCAGAACTGTGAGACACCTCTCACAGTTCTGGGTGACGTTAACCTCCCCTCGTCTACCTTTGGAGAGTTCATCAATGAGCTTGACGCCTTGATAAGTTCCTTTCCTGAGGATGGCTCACCAGCCATCCTCAGGAAAGGAACTTATCAAGGAGTCAAGCTCATTGATGAACTCTCCAAGGGAACCTGAAGGGCGATAAATGATAAGGATGTTAAGCTTGAAAGAGCTGGTAACTGTGACAGCATGGAATTCAAAGGAGGCGATAGATGGGTCAGGGGAGAAAGAGAGAATGTCCACTTAGCAGAGATGAGGATCCCAGTGCCACCACCCCGCTGACCAGTGCGAGAACACGTGGGCAGACGAGGAGAGAGCAGTAGGAGTAGCAGTGTTACCTGTGGTAATCCATGTTTCCGTCAGCGCCAAGTCGAGGGACTGGAGGGTAGCATAGGCTGAGATGAACTCTGCCTTGTTGGCCGCAGACCGGCAGTTCCAGAGGCTGCCGGAGACCTGGAACTCCACGTGGGTCGTGCACGCTGGGACCACCAGGTTAGAGTGGCAGCGGCCACGCGGTGTGAAGCGTCTGTATGGCCTGTGCAGAGGGGAGAACAGGGATAGACAGACACAGTGAAATAGTGAATAGTGAAATAGTCATAGTGAAATAGTCATATGTTTGAAAAATTGAATTTTTTGTATTTTTGAGGAATTTGTCATTCGCGCCACGCCTATCATTGGAGCAGGTGTTCCGCTAGCGGAACGTCTAGATATAAGAGGTTAAGGTAGAGACTTCATATTCAGGATTCTGTTTATGCCTACCCCAAAGACAACGTGTGTCGAGTATACGCTTCCTGTGACAACCGGAAGTGCCTTAAATAGGGGTCAGAGTAGCTGTTTTGAAGGGTTAGAAAAGTCACATCTTTCCAAAACTTCATATGTTTGACTAGGTAACCCTCATGAACAGTCATTTTTCCCATCAGATGTCAAAGAAAAGCTCTCACACACAAACAAACACACACACACACACACACACTCACACACACAGCAAGGATGGAGTGACAGAGTGCGGTGCTTAAAGACACACAGAGCCTGCAATGGCATTACCATTATCTCTAGGCTGAGACGAGTTCAACGAGATGCCCCGCTTGACCGTAGCTTGCTCGGTCTGAGGGCAATGACCGTGAGAAAAACTAGGCCCAAATGAAGCCTGCCCCAAAATGTCGAGTGCTTTTGGGTGACAGTGAGAGAACCGTTAGGGTTAGAAGCACAATTCAACCTCAGGAGCATTCCTGAGGTCCTCCCGATCTGTGCAAGCCTAACCTTGACCCTGTGGCATTAACCCTTCATAGTTTAAAGAAGGTGTTTAGATCAAACAGTGTGCAATGACTTCTCTCCCCATAGGAATACATTGACTATTCTCCTAAATTCAACCTGAAGTCTATGTGGGTTATGAATGCCTTATGAACCTGTCTTCTATAACAATCCATCAGGCTACTGTGAGGTCTACCTGTGTCGATTCTAAGCTTCCTGGAGCAACCGGAAGTTGTTAAAATCACCCTAAAGCTATTGTAATATAACCAACCTGCAGAATGTGAAAATCACGCAACTCAACCCTGTGTCATTCAGTCAATTCTTAAGGTAGAAGGCGGTAAAAAGCTGAATCGTGGCTTTGCAGGCTCTGGCTGAAAAAAAGTAGCGCGTTTGGGTAGTGGCTGGTTACAGTACTGTGAGACTCAGGCGCGTGCCCGCAACCACAGAAAACACTACACACTAGAGTCTACTTCAAACCAACAGACACACATGCTTTACTCCATAAACACAGTTACCATCCTAAACATACATTTAAGGGAATAATAAAATCACAAATCATACGGTTCTACAGGATATCATCTTGCAAGCAAGACCTGGATTATGCAATAAATACACTATTCAATGCAATCAGAAGAAGAGGATATTCAAAACGATTTTTAAGAACCATTAAAAACAACACATTGGCAGCCCTCTCTCCCATTCATCCAACCCTCACAGACCACATCAAACCATCCACCTCTCTTAATCTCATTATTTTAACAGAATAAAACAATAAAACCAACTAAATGCACAATATTGCTTTTATGTTCATATTTAACAACACTGGTTGAATTAATCTCACCACATCAGCTCCTCCTCACACAGAAAAAGGCATTTTAGAACTCATTTTAGTCTATTTATGATCTTAGGAGGACATCTACAGGCAATTTTAAGTACTACACCTAAATATAATATCATCAGAAGGAGAGGGATGAACAGGAGATGGGCCTGTGCACCGTAAAACAAGCTAGTTGATATGAAACACAATTATATTCAAAACCTAACCCTAACCCTAATCTAATGTTTTGCTTTCGTTGTAAAGCCTTTTTGAAATCGGACAGTGTGGTTAGATAAAGGAGAGTCTTATCTTTAAAATGCTGTGAAATAGTCATATGTTTGAAAAATTGAAGTTTTTGTATTTTAGAGGAGTTTGTATTTCGCGCCACGCCCATCATTGGATATTGGAGCAGGTGTTCCGCTAGCGGAACGTCTAGATGTATGAGTTAAAGTCACCCAGAACTGTGAGACACCTCTCACAGTTCTGGGTGACGTTAACCTCCCCTCGTCTACCTTTGGAGAGTTCATCAATGAGCTTGACGCCTTGAGAAGTTCCTTTCCTGAGGATGGCTCACCAGCCATCCTCAGGAAAGGAACTTATCAAGGAGTCAAGCTCATTGATGAACTCTCCAAGGGAACCTGAAGGGCGATAAATGATAAGGATGTTAAGCTTGAAAGAGCTGGTAACTGTGACAGCATGGAATTCAAAGGAGGCGATAGATGGGTCAGGGGAGAAAGAGAGAATGTCCACTTAGCAGAGATGAGGATCCCAGTGCCACCACCCCGCTGACCAGTGCGAGAACACGTGGGCAGACGAGGAGAGAGCAGTAGGAGTAGCAGTGTTACCTGTGGTAATCCATGTTTCCGTCAGCGCCAAGTCGAGGGACTGGAGGGTAGCATAGGCTGAGATGAACTCTGCCTTGTTGGCCGCAGACCGGCAGTTCCAGAGGCTGCCGGAGACCTGGAACTCCACGTGGGTCGTGCACGCTGGGACCACCAGGTTAGAGTGGCAGCGGCCACGCGGTGTGAAGCGTCTGTATGGCCTGTGCAGAGGGGAGAACAGGGATAGACAGACACAGTGAAATAGTGAATAGTGAAATAGTCATAGTGAAAGTCATATGTTTGAAAAATTGAATTTTTTGTATTTTTGAGGAATTTGTCATTCGCGCCACGCCTATCATTGGAGCAGGTGTTCCGCTAGCGGAACGTCTAGATATAAGAGGTTAAGGTAGAGACTTCATATTCAGGATTCTGTTTATGCCTACCCCAAAGACAACGTGTGTCGAGTATACGCTTCCTGTGACAACCGGAAGTGCCTTAAATAGGGGTCAGAGTAGCTGTTTTGAAGGGTTAGAAAAGTCACATCTTTCCAAAACTTCATATGTTTGACTAGGTAACCCTCATGAACAGTCATTTTTCCCATCAGATGTCAAAGAAAAGCTCTCACACACAAACAAACACACACACACACACACACACTCACACACACACACTCACACACACAGCAAGGATGGAGTGACAGAGTGCGGTGCTTAAAGACACACAGAGCCTGCAATGGCATTACCATTATCTCTAGGCTGAGACGAGTTCAACGAGATGCCCCGCTTGACCGTAGCTTGCTCGGTCTGAGGGCAATGACCGTGAGAAAAACTAGGCCCAAATGAAGCCTGCCCCAAAATGTCGAGTGCTTTTGGGTGACAGTGAGAGAACCGTTAGGGTTAGAAGCACAATTCAACCTCAGGAGCATTCCTGAGGTCCTCCCGATCTGTGCAAGCCTAACCTTGACCCTGTGGCATTAACCCTTCATAGTTTAAAGAAGGTGTTTAGATCAAACAGTGTGCAATGACTTCTCTCCCCATAGGAATACATTGACTATTCTCCTAAATTCAACCTGAAGTCTATGTGGGTTATGAATGCCTTATGAACCTGTCTTCTATAACAATCCATCAGGCTACTGTGAGGTCTACCTGTGTCGATTCTAAGCTTCCTGGAGCAACCGGAAGTTGTTAAAATCACCCTAAAGCTATTGTAATATAACCAACCTGCAGAATGTGAAAATCACGCAACTCAACCCTGTGTCATTCAGTCAATTCTTAAGGTAGAAGGCGGTAAAAAGCTGAATCGTGGCTTTGCAGGCTCTGGCTGAAAAAAAGTAGCGCGTTTGGGTAGTGGCTGGTTACAGTACTGTGAGACTCAGGCGCGTGCCCGCAACCACAGAAAACACTACACACTAGAGTCTACTTCAAACCAACAGACACACATGCTTTACTCCATAAACACAGTTACCATCCTAAACATACATTTAAGGGAATAATAAAATCACAAATCATACGGTTCTACAGGATATCATCTTGCAAGCAAGACCTGGATTATGCAATAAATACACTATTCAATGCAATCAGAAGAAGAGGATATTCAAAACGATTTTTAAGAACCATTAAAAACAACACATTGGCAGCCCTCTCTCCCATTCATCCAACCCTCACAGACCACATCAAACCATCCACCTCTCTTAATCTCATTATTTTAACAGAATAAAACAATAAAACTAACTAAATGCACAATATTGCTTTTATGTTCATATTTAACAACACTGGTTGAATTAATCTCACCACATCAGCTCCTCCTCACACAGAAAAAGGCATTTTAGAACTCATTTTAGTCTATTTATGATCTTAGGAGGACATCTACAGGCAATTTTAAGTACTACACCTAAATATAATATCATCAGAAGGAGAGGGATGAACAGGAGATGGGCCTGTGCACCGTAAAACAAGCTAGTTGATATGAAACACAATTATATTCAAAACCTAACCCTAACCCTAATCTAATGTTTTGCTTTCGTTGTAAAGCCTTTTTGAAATCGGACAGTGTGGTTAGATAAAGGAGAGTCTTATCTTTAAAATGCTGTGAAATAGTCATATGTTTGAAAAATTGAAGTTTTTGTATTTTAGAGGAGTTTGTATTTCGCGCCACGCCCATCATTGGATATTGGAGCAGGTGTTCCGCTAGCGGAACGTCTAGATGTATGAGGTTAAAGTCACCCAGAACTGTGAGACACCTCTCACAGTTCTGGGTGACGTTAACCTCCCCTCGTCTACCTTTGGAGAGTTCATCAATGAGCTTGACGCCTTGATAAGTTCCTTTCCTGAGGATGGCTCACCAGCCATCCTCAGGAAAGGAACTTATCAAGGAGTCAAGCTCATTGATGAACTCTCCAAGGGAACCTGAAGGGCGATAAATGATAAGGATGTTAAGCTTGAAAGAGCTGGTAACTGTGACAGCATGGAATTCAAAGGAGGCGATAGATGGGTCAGGGGAGAAAGAGAGAATGTCCACTTAGCAGAGATGAGGATCCCAGTGCCACCACCCCGCTGACCAGTGCGAGAACACGTGGGCAGACGAGGAGAGAGCAGTAGGAGTAGCAGTGTTACCTGTGGTAATCCATGTTTCCGTCAGCGCCAAGTCGAGGGACTGGAGGGTAGCATAGGCTGAGATGAACTCTGCCTTGTTGGCCGCAGACCGGCAGTTCCAGAGGCTGCCGGAGACCTGGAACTCCACGTGGGTCGTGCACGCTGGGACCACCAGGTTAGAGTGGCAGCGGCCACGCGGTGTGAAGCGTCTGTATGGCCTGTGCAGAGGGGAGAACAGGGATAGACAGACACAGTGAAATAGTGAATAGTGAAATAGTCATAGTGAAATAGTCATATGTTTGAAAAATTGAATTTTTTGTATTTTTGAGGAATTTGTCATTCGCGCCACGCCTATCATTGGAGCAGGTGTTCCGCTAGCGGAACGTCTAGATATAAGAGGTTAAGGTAGAGACTTCATATTCAGGATTCTGTTTATGCCTACCCCAAAGACAACGTGTGTCGAGTATACGCTTCCTGTGACAACCGGAAGTGCCTTAAATAGGGGTCAGAGTAGCTGTTTTGAAGGGTTAGAAAAGTCACATCTTTCCAAAACTTCATATGTTTGACTAGGTAACCCTCATGAACAGTCATTTTTCCCATCAGATGTCAAAGAAAAGCTCTCACACACAAACAAACACACACACACACACACACACTCACACACACAGCAAGGATGGAGTGACAGAGTGCGGTGCTTAAAGACACACAGAGCCTGCAATGGCATTACCATTATCTCTAGGCTGAGACGAGTTCAACGAGATGCCCCGCTTGACCGTAGCTTGCTCGGTCTGAGGGCAATGACCGTGAGAAAAACTAGGCCCAAATGAAGCCTGCCCCAAAATGTCGAGTGCTTTTGGGTGACAGTGAGAGAACCGTTAGGGTTAGAAGCACAATTCAACCTCAGGAGCATTCCTGAGGTCCTCCCGATCTGTGCAAGCCTAACCTTGACCCTGTGGCATTAACCCTTCATAGTTTAAAGAAGGTGTTTAGATCAAACAGTGTGCAATGACTTCTCTCCCCATAGGAATACATTGACTATTCTCCTAAATTCAACCTGAAGTCTATGTGGGTTATGAATGCCTTATGAACCTGTCTTCTATAACAATCCATCAGGCTACTGTGAGGTCTACCTGTGTCGATTCTAAGCTTCCTGGAGCAACCGGAAGTTGTTAAAATCACCCTAAAGCTATTGTAATATAACCAACCTGCAGAATGTGAAAATCACGCAACTCAACCCTGTGTCATTCAGTCAATTCTTAAGGTAGAAGGCGGTAAAAAGCTGAATCGTGGCTTTGCAGGCTCTGGCTGAAAAAAAGTAGCGCGTTTGGGTAGTGGCTGGTTACAGTACTGTGAGACTCAGGCGCGTGCCCGCAACCACAGAAAACACTACACACTAGAGTCTACTTCAAACCAACAGACACACATGCTTTACTCCATAAACACAGTTACCATCCTAAACATACATTTAAGGGAATAATAAAATCACAAATCATACGGTTCTACAGGATATCATCTTGCAAGCAAGACCTGGATTATGCAATAAATACACTATTCAATGCAATCAGAAGAAGAGGATATTCAAAACGATTTTTAAGAACCATTAAAAACAACACATTGGCAGCCCTCTCTCCCATTCATCCAACCCTCACAGACCACATCAAACCATCCACCTCTCTTAATCTCATTATTTTAACAGAATAAAACAATAAAACCAACTAAATGCACAATATTGCTTTTATGTTCATATTTAACAACACTGGTTGAATTAATCTCACCACATCAGCTCCTCCTCACACAGAAAAAGGCATTTTAGAACTCATTTTAGTCTATTTATGATCTTAGGAGGACATCTACAGGCAATTTTAAGTACTACACCTAAATATAATATCATCAGAAGGAGAGGGATGAACAGGAGATGGGCCTGTGCACCGTAAAACAAGCTAGTTGATATGAAACACAATTATATTCAAAACCTAACCCTAACCCTAATCTAATGTTTTGCTTTCGTTGTAAAGCCTTTTTGAAATCGGACAGTGTGGTTAGATAAAGGAGAGTCTTATCTTTAAAATGCTGTGAAATAGTCATATGTTTGAAAAATTGAAGTTTTTGTATTTTAGAGGAGTTTGTATTTCGCGCCACGCCCATCATTGGATATTGGAGCAGGTGTTCCGCTAGCGGAACGTCTAGATGTATGAGTTAAAGTCACCCAGAACTGTGAGACACCTCTCACAGTTCTGGGTGACGTTAACCTCCCCTCGTCTACCTTTGGAGAGTTCATCAATGAGCTTGACGCCTTGAGAAGTTCCTTTCCTGAGGATGGCTCACCAGCCATCCTCAGGAAAGGAACTTATCAAGGAGTCAAGCTCATTGATGAACTCTCCAAGGGAACCTGAAGGGCGATAAATGATAAGGATGTTAAGCTTGAAAGAGCTGGTAACTGTGACAGCATGGAATTCAAAGGAGGCGATAGATGGGTCAGGGGAGAAAGAGAGAATGTCCACTTAGCAGAGATGAGGATCCCAGTGCCACCACCCCGCTGACCAGTGCGAGAACACGTGGGCAGACGAGGAGAGAGCAGTAGGAGTAGCAGTGTTACCTGTGGTAATCCATGTTTCCGTCAGCGCCAAGTCGAGGGACTGGAGGGTAGCATAGGCTGAGATGAACTCTGCCTTGTTGGCCGCAGACCGGCAGTTCCAGAGGCTGCCGGAGACCTGGAACTCCACGTGGGTCGTGCACGCTGGGACCACCAGGTTAGAGTGGCAGCGGCCACGCGGTGTGAAGCGTCTGTATGGCCTGTGCAGAGGGGAGAACAGGGATAGACAGACACAGTGAAATAGTGAATAGTGAAATAGTCATAGTGAAAGTCATATGTTTGAAAAATTGAATTTTTTGTATTTTTGAGGAATTTGTCATTCGCGCCACGCCTATCATTGGAGCAGGTGTTCCGCTAGCGGAACGTCTAGATATAAGAGGTTAAGGTAGAGACTTCATATTCAGGATTCTGTTTATGCCTACCCCAAAGACAACGTGTGTCGAGTATACGCTTCCTGTGACAACCGGAAGTGCCTTAAATAGGGGTCAGAGTAGCTGTTTTGAAGGGTTAGAAAAGTCACATCTTTCCAAAACTTCATATGTTTGACTAGGTAACCCTCATGAACAGTCATTTTTCCCATCAGATGTCAAAGAAAAGCTCTCACACACAAACAAACACACACACACACACACACACTCACACACACACACTCACACACACAGCAAGGATGGAGTGACAGAGTGCGGTGCTTAAAGACACACAGAGCCTGCAATGGCATTACCATTATCTCTAGGCTGAGACGAGTTCAACGAGATGCCCCGCTTGACCGTAGCTTGCTCGGTCTGAGGGCAATGACCGTGAGAAAAACTAGGCCCAAATGAAGCCTGCCCCAAAATGTCGAGTGCTTTTGGGTGACAGTGAGAGAACCGTTAGGGTTAGAAGCACAATTCAACCTCAGGAGCATTCCTGAGGTCCTCCCGATCTGTGCAAGCCTAACCTTGACCCTGTGGCATTAACCCTTCATAGTTTAAAGAAGGTGTTTAGATCAAACAGTGTGCAATGACTTCTCTCCCCATAGGAATACATTGACTATTCTCCTAAATTCAACCTGAAGTCTATGTGGGTTATGAATGCCTTATGAACCTGTCTTCTATAACAATCCATCAGGCTACTGTGAGGTCTACCTGTGTCGATTCTAAGCTTCCTGGAGCAACCGGAAGTTGTTAAAATCACCCTAAAGCTATTGTAATATAACCAACCTGCAGAATGTGAAAATCACGCAACTCAACCCTGTGTCATTCAGTCAATTCTTAAGGTAGAAGGCGGTAAAAAGCTGAATCGTGGCTTTGCAGGCTCTGGCTGAAAAAAAGTAGCGCGTTTGGGTAGTGGCTGGTTACAGTACTGTGAGACTCAGGCGCGTGCCCGCAACCACAGAAAACACTACACACTAGAGTCTACTTCAAACCAACAGACACACATGCTTTACTCCATAAACACAGTTACCATCCTAAACATACATTTAAGGGAATAATAAAATCACAAATCATACGGTTCTACAGGATATCATCTTGCAAGCAAGACCTGGATTATGCAATAAATACACTATTCAATGCAATCAGAAGAAGAGGATATTCAAAACGATTTTTAAGAACCATTAAAAACAACACATTGGCAGCCCTCTCTCCCATTCATCCAACCCTCACAGACCACATCAAACCATCCACCTCTCTTAATCTCATTATTTTAACAGAATAAAACAATAAAACTAACTAAATGCACAATATTGCTTTTATGTTCATATTTAACAACACTGGTTGAATTAATCTCACCACATCAGCTCCTCCTCACACAGAAAAAGGCATTTTAGAACTCATTTTAGTCTATTTATGATCTTAGGAGGACATCTACAGGCAATTTTAAGTACTACACCTAAATATAATATCATCAGAAGGAGAGGGATGAACAGGAGATGGGCCTGTGCACCGTAAAACAAGCTAGTTGATATGAAACACAATTATATTCAAAACCTAACCCTAACCCTAATCTAATGTTTTGCTTTCGTTGTAAAGCCTTTTTGAAATCGGACAGTGTGGTTAGATAAAGGAGAGTCTTATCTTTAAAATGCTGTGAAATAGTCATATGTTTGAAAAATTGAAGTTTTTGTATTTTAGAGGAGTTTGTATTTCGCGCCACGCCCATCATTGGATATTGGAGCAGGTGTTCCGCTAGCGGAACGTCTAGATGTATGAGGTTAAAGTCACCCAGAACTGTGAGACACCTCTCACAGTTCTGGGTGACGTTAACCTCCCCTCGTCTACCTTTGGAGAGTTCATCAATGAGCTTGACGCCTTGATAAGTTCCTTTCCTGAGGATGGCTCACCAGCCATCCTCAGGAAAGGAACTTATCAAGGAGTCATGCTCATTGATGAACTCTCCAAGGGAACCTGAAGGGCGATAAATGATAAGGATGTTAAGCTTGAAAGAGCTGGTAACTGTGACAGCATGGAATTCAAAGGAGGCGATAGATGGGTCAGGGGAGAAAGAGAGAATGTCCACTTAGCAGAGATGAGGATCCCAGTGCCACCACCCCGCTGACCAGTGCGAGAACACGTGGGCAGACGAGGAGAGAGCAGTAGGAGTAGCAGTGTTACCTGTGGTAATCCATGTTTCCGTCAGCGCCAAGTCGAGGGACTGGAGGGTAGCATAGGCTGTGATGAACTCTGCCTTGTTGGCCGCAGACCGGCAGTTCCAGAGGCTGCCGGAGACCTGGAACTCCACGTGGGTCGTGCACGCTGGGACCACCAGGTTAGAGTGGCAGCGGCCACGCGGTGTGAAGCGTCTGTATGGCCTGTGCAGAGGGGAGAACAGGGATAGACAGACACAGTGAAATAGTGAAATAGTCATAGTGAAAGTCATATGTTTGAAAAATTGAATTTTTTGTATTTTTGAGGAATTTGTAATTCGCGCCACGCCTATCATTGGAGCAGGTGTTCCGCTAGCGGAACGTCTAGATATAAGAGGTTAAGGTAGAGACTTCATATTCAGGATTCTGTTTATGCCTACCCCAAAGACAACGTGTGTCGAGTATACGCTTTCTGTGACAACCGGAAGTGCCTTAAATAGGGGTCAGAGTAGCTGTTTTGAAGGGTTAGAAAAGTCACATCTTTCCAAAACTTCATATGTTTGACTAGGTAACCCTCATGAACAGTCATTTTTCCCATCAGATGTCAAAGAAAAGCTCTCACACACAAACAAACACACACACACACACACACTCACACACACACACTCACACACACAGCAAGGATGGAGTGACAGAGTGCGGTGCTTAAAGACACACAGAGCCTGCAATGGCATTACCATTATCTCTAGGCTGAGACGAGTTCAACGAGATGCCCCGCTTGACCGTAGCTTGCTCGGTCTGAGGGCAATGACCGTGAGAAAAACTAGGCCCAAATGAAGCCTGCCCCAAAATGTCGAGTGCTTTTGGGTGACAGTGAGAGAACCGTTAGGGTTAGAAGCACAATTCAACCTCAGGAGCATTCCTGAGGTCCTCCCGATCTGTGCAAGCCTAACCTTGACCCTGTGGCATTAACCCTTCATAGTTTAAAGAAGGTGTTTAGATCAAACAGTGTGCAATGACTTCTCTCCCCATAGGAATACATTGACTATTCTCCTAAATTCAACCTGAAGTCTATGTGGGTTATGAATGCCTTATGAACCTGTCTTCTATAACAATCCATCAGGCTACTGTGAGGTCTACCTGTGTCGATTCTAAGCTTCCTGGAGCAACCGGAAGTTGTTAAAATCACCCTAAAGCTATTGTAATATAACCAACCTGCAGAATGTGAAAATCACGCAACTCAACCCTGTGTCATTCAGTCAATTCTTAAGGTAGAAGGCGGTAAAAAGCTGAATCGTGGCTTTGCAGGCTCTGGCTGAAAAAAAGTAGCGCGTTTGGGTAGTGGCTGGTTACAGTACTGTGAGACTCAGGCGCGTGCCCGCAACCACAGAAAACACTACACACTAGAGTCTACTTCAAACCAACAGACACACATGCTTTACTCCATAAACACAGTTACCATCCTAAACATACATTTAAGGGAATAATAAAATCACAAATCATACGGTTCTACAGGATATCATCTTGCAAGCAAGACCTGGATTATGCAATAAATACACTATTCAATGCAATCAGAAGAAGAGGATATTCAAAACGATTTTTAAGAACCATTAAAAACAACACATTGGCAGCCCTCTCTCCCATTCATCCAACCCTCACAGACCACATCAAACCATCCACCTCTCTTAATCTCATTATTTTAACAGAATAAAACAATAAAACCAACTAAATGCACAATATTGCTTTTATGTTCATATTTAACAACACTGGTTGAATTAATCTCACCACATCAGCTCCTCCTCACACAGAAAAAGGCATTTTAGAACTCATTTTAGTCTATTTATGATCTTAGGAGGACATCTACAGGCAATTTTAAGTACTACACCTAAATATAATATCATCAGAAGGAGAGGGATGAACAGGAGATGGGCCTGTGCACCGTAAAACAAGCTAGTTGATATGAAACACAATTATATTCAAAACCTAACCCTAACCCTAATCTAATGTTTTGCTTTCGTTGTAAAGCCTTTTTGAAATCGGACAGTGTGGTTAGATAAAGGAGAGTCTTATCTTTAAAATGCTGTGAAATAGTCATATGTTTGAAAAATTGAAGTTTTTGTATTTTAGAGGAGTTTGTATTTCGCGCCACGCCCATCATTGGATATTGGAGCAGGTGTTCCGCTAGCGGAACGTCTAGATGTATGAGTTAAAGTCACCCAGAACTGTGAGACACCTCTCACAGTTCTGGGTGACGTTAACCTCCCCTCGTCTACCTTTGGAGAGTTCATCAATGAGCTTGACGCCTTGAGAAGTTCCTTTCCTGAGGATGGCTCACCAGCCATCCTCAGGAAAGGAACTTATCAAGGAGTCAAGCTCATTGATGAACTCTCCAAGGGAACCTGAAGGGCGATAAATGATAAGGATGTTAAGCTTGAAAGAGCTGGTAACTGTGACAGCATGGAATTCAAAGGAGGCGATAGATGGGTCAGGGGAGAAAGAGAGAATGTCCACTTAGCAGAGATGAGGATCCCAGTGCCACCACCCCGCTGACCAGTGCGAGAACACGTGGGCAGACGAGGAGAGAGCAGTAGGAGTAGCAGTGTTACCTGTGGTAATCCATGTTTCCGTCAGCGCCAAGTCGAGGGACTGGAGGGTAGCATAGGCTGAGATGAACTCTGCCTTGTTGGCCGCAGACCGGCAGTTCCAGAGGCTGCCGGAGACCTGGAACTCCACGTGGGTCGTGCACGCTGGGACCACCAGGTTAGAGTGGCAGCGGCCACGCGGTGTGAAGCGTCTGTATGGCCTGTGCAGAGGGGAGAACAGGGATAGACAGACACAGTGAAATAGTGAATAGTGAAATAGTCATAGTGAAAGTCATATGTTTGAAAAATTGAATTTTTTGTATTTTTGAGGAATTTGTAATTCGCGCCACGCCTATCATTGGAGCAGGTGTTCCGCTAGCGGAACGTCTAGATATAAGAGGTTAAGGTAGAGACTTCATATTCAGGATTCTGTTTATGCCTACCCCAAAGACAACGTGTGTCGAGTATACGCTTCCTGTGACAACCGGAAGTGCCTTAAATAGGGGTCAGAGTAGCTGTTTTGAAGGGTTAGAAAAGTCACATCTTTCCAAAACTTCATATGTTTGACTAGGTAACCCTCATGAACAGTCATTTTTCCCATCAGATGTCAAAGAAAAGCTCTCACACACAAACAAACACACACACACACACACTCACACACACACACTCACACACACAGCAAGGATGGAGTGACAGAGTGCGGTGCTTAAAGACACACAGAGCCTGCAATGGCATTACCATTATCTCTAGGCTGAGACGAGTTCAACGAGATGCCCCGCTTGACCGTAGCTTGCTCGGTCTGAGGGCAATGACCGTGAGAAAAACTAGGCCCAAATGAAGCCTGCCCCAAAATGTCGAGTGCTTTTGGGTGACAGTGAGAGAACCGTTAGGGTTAGAAGCACAATTCAACCTCAGGAGCATTCCTGAGGTCCTCCCGATCTGTGCAAGCCTAACCTTGACCCTGTGGCATTAACCCTTCATAGTTTAAAGAAGGTGTTTAGATCAAACAGTGTGCAATGACTTCTCTCCCCATAGGAATACATTGACTATTCTCCTAAATTCAACCTGAAGTCTATGTGGGTTATGAATGCCTTATGAACCTGTCTTCTATAACAATCCATCAGGCTACTGTGAGGTCTACCTGTGTCGATTCTAAGCTTCCTGGAGCAACCGGAAGTTGTTAAAATCACCCTAAAGCTATTGTAATATAACCAACCTGCAGAATGTGAAAATCACGCAACTCAACCCTGTGTCATTCAGTCAATTCTTAAGGTAGAAGGCGGTAAAAAGCTGAATCGTGGCTTTGCAGGCTCTGGCTGAAAAAAAGTAGCGCGTTTGGGTAGTGGCTGGTTACAGTACTGTGAGACTCAGGCGCGTGCCCGCAACCACAGAAAACACTACACACTAGAGTCTACTTCAAACCAACAGACACACATGCTTTACTCCATAAACACAGTTACCATCCTAAACATACATTTAAGGGAATAATAAAATCACAAATCATACGGTTCTACAGGATATCATCTTGCAAGCAAGACCTGGATTATGCAATAAATACACTATTCAATGCAATCAGAAGAAGAGGATATTCAAAACGATTTTTAAGAACCATTAAAAACAACACATTGGCAGCCCTCTCTCCCATTCATCCAACCCTCACAGACCACATCAAACCATCCACCTCTCTTAATCTCATTATTTTAACAGAATAAAACAATAAAACCAACTAAATGCACAATATTGCTTTTATGTTCATATTTAACAACACTGGTTGAATTAATCTCACCACATCAGCTCCTCCTCACACAGAAAAAGGCATTTTAGAACTCATTTTAGTCTATTTATGATCTTAGGAGGACATCTACAGGCAATTTTAAGTACTACACCTAAATATAATATCATCAGAAGGAGAGGGATGAACAGGAGATGGGCCTGTGCACCGTAAAACAAGCTAGTTGATATGAAACACAATTATATTCAAAACCTAACCCTAACCCTAATCTAATGTTTTGCTTTCGTTGTAAAGCCTTTTTGAAATCGGACAGTGTGGTTAGATAAAGGAGAGTCTTATCTTTAAAATGCTGTGAAATAGTCATATGTTTGAAAAATTGAAGTTTTTGTATTTTAGAGGAGTTTGTATTTCGCGCCACGCCCATCATTGGATATTGGAGCAGGTGTTCCGCTAGCGGAACGTCTAGATGTATGAGGTTAAAGTCACCCAGAACTGTGAGACACCTCTCACAGTTCTGGGTGACGTTAACCTCCCCTCGTCTACCTTTGGAGAGTTCATCAATGAGCTTGACGCCTTGATAAGTTCCTTTCCTGAGGATGGCTCACCAGCCATCCTCAGGAAAGGAACTTATCAAGGAGTCAAGCTCATTGATGAACTCTCCAAGGGAACCTGAAGGGCGATAAATGATAAGGATGTTAAGCTTGAAAGAGCTGGTAACTGTGACAGCATGGAATTCAAAGGAGGCGATAGATGGGTCAGGGGAGAAAGAGAGAATGTCCACTTAGCAGAGATGAGGATCCCAGTGCCACCACCCCGCTGACCAGTGCGAGAACACGTGGGCATACGAGGAGAGAGCAGTAGGAGTAGCAGTGTTACCTGTGGTAATCCATGTTTCCGTCAGCGCCAAGTCGAGGGACTGGAGGGTAGCATAGGCTGAGATGAACTCTGCCTTGTTGGCCGCAGACCGGCAGTTCCAGAGGCTGCCGGAGACCTGGAACTCCACGTGGGTCGTGCACGCTGGGACCACCAGGTTAGAGTGGCAGCGGCCACGCGGTGTGAAGCGTCTGTATGGCCTGTGCAGAGGGGAGAACAGGGATAGACAGACACAGTGAAATAGTGAATAGTGAAATAGTCATAGTGAAATAGTCATATGTTTGAAAAATTGAATTTTTTGTATTTTTGAGGAATTTGTCATTCGCGCCACGCCTATCATTGGAGCAGGTGTTCCGCTAGCGGAACGTCTAGATATAAGAGCTTAAGGTAGAGACTTCATATTCAGGATTCTGTTTATGCCTACCCCAAAGACAACGTGTGTCGAGTATACGCTTCCTGTGACAACCGGAAGTGCCTTAAATAGGGGTCAGAGTAGCTGTTTTGAAGGGTTAGAAAAGTCACATCTTTCCAAAACTTCATATGTTTGACTAGGTAACCCTCATGAACAGTCATTTTTCCCATCAGATGTCAAAGAAAAGCTCTCACACACAAACAAACACACACACACACACACTCACACACACACACTCACACACACAGCAAGGATGGAGTGACAGAGTGCGGTGCTTAAAGACACACAGAGCCTGCAATGGCATTACCATTATCTCTAGGCTGAGACGAGTTCAACGAGATGCCCCGCTTGACCGTAGCTTGCTCGGTCTGAGGGCAATGACCGTGAGAAAAACTAGGCCCAAATGAAGCCTGCCCCAAAATGTCGAGTGCTTTTGGGTGACAGTGAGAGAACCGTTAGGGTTAGAAGCACAATTCAACCTCAGGAGCATTCCTGAGGTCCTCCCGATCTGTGCAAGCCTAACCTTGACCCTGTGGCATTAACCCTTCATAGTTTAAAGAAGGTGTTTAGATCAAACAGTGTGCAATGACTTCTCTCCCCATAGGAATACATTGACTATTCTCCTAAATTCAACCTGAAGTCTATGTGGGTTATGAATGCCTTATGAACCTGTCTTCTATAACAATCCATCAGGCTACTGTGAGGTCTACCTGTGTCGATTCTAAGCTTCCTGGAGCAACCGGAAGTTGTTAAAATCACCCTAAAGCTATTGTAATATAACCAACCTGCAGAATGTGAAAATCACGCAACTCAACCCTGTGTCATTCAGTCAATTCTTAAGGTAGAAGGCGGTAAAAAGCTGAATCGTGGCTTTGCAGGCTCTGGCTGAAAAAAAGTAGCGCGTTTGGGTAGTGGCTGGTTACAGTACTGTGAGACTCAGGCGCGTGCCCGCAACCACAGAAAACACTACACACTAGAGTCTACTTCAAACCAACAGACACACATGCTTTACTCCATAAACACAGTTACCATCCTAAACATACATTTAAGGGAATAATAAAATCACAAATCATACGGTTCTACAGGATATCATCTTGCAAGCAAGACCTGGATTATGCAATAAATACACTATTCAATGCAATCAGAAGAAGAGGATATTCAAAACGATTTTTAAGAACCATTAAAAACAACACATTGGCAGCCCTCTCTCCCATTCATCCAACCCTCACAGACCACATCAAACCATCCACCTCTCTTAATCTCATTATTTTAACAGAATAAAACAATAAAACCAACTAAATGCACAATATTGCTTTTATGTTCATATTTAACAACACTGGTTGAATTAATCTCACCACATCAGCTCCTCCTCACACAGAAAAAGGCATTTTAGAACTCATTTTAGTCTATTTATGATCTTAGGAGGACATCTACAGGCAATTTTAAGTACTACACCTAAATATAATATCATCAGAAGGAGAGGGATGAACAGGAGATGGGCCTGTGCACCGTAAAACAAGCTAGTTGATATGAAACACAATTATATTCAAAACCTAACCCTAACCCTAATCTAATGTTTTGCTTTCGTTGTAAAGCCTTTTTGAAATCGGACAGTGTGGTTAGATAAAGGAGAGTCTTATCTTTAAAATGCTGTGAAATAGTCATATGTTTGAAAAATTGAAGTTTTTGTATTTTAGAGGAGTTTGTATTTCGCGCCACGCCCATCATTGGATATTGGAGCAGGTGTTCCGCTAGCGGAACGTCTAGATGTATGAGGTTAAAGTCACCCAGAACTGTGAGACACCTCTCACAGTTCTGGGTGACGTTAACCTCCCCTCGTCTACCTTTGGAGAGTTCATCAATGAGCTTGACGCCTTGATAAGTTCCTTTCCTGAGGATGGCTCACCAGCCATCCTCAGGAAAGGAACTTATCAAGGAGTCATGCTCATTGATGAACTCTCCAAGGGAACCTGAAGGGCGATAAATGATAAGGATGTTAAGCTTGAAAGAGCTGGTAACTGTGACAGCATGGAATTCAAAGGAGGCGATAGATGGGTCAGGGGAGAAAGAGAGAATGTCCACTTAGCAGAGATGAGGATCCCAGTGCCACCACCCCGCTGACCAGTGCGAGAACACGTGGGCAGACGAGGAGAGAGCAGTAGGAGTAGCAGTGTTACCTGTGGTAATCCATGTTTCCGTCAGCGCCAAGTCGAGGGACTGGAGGGTAGCATAGGCTGAGATGAACTCTGCCTTGTTGGCCGCAGACCGGCAGTTCCAGAGGCTGCCGGAGACCTGGAACTCCACGTGGGTCGTGCACGCTGGGACCACCAGGTTAGAGTGGCAGCGGCCACGCGGTGTGAAGCGTCTGTATGGCCTGTGCAGAGGGGAGAACAGGGATAGACAGACACAGTGAAATAGTGAATAGTGAAATAGTCATAGTGAAAGTCATATGTTTGAAAAATTGAATTTTTTGTATTTTTGAGGAATTTGTAATTCGCGCCACGCCTATCATTGGAGCAGGTGTTCCGCTAGCGGAACGTCTAGATATAAGAGGTTAAGGTAGAGACTTCATATTCAGGATTCTGTTTATGCCTACCCCAAAGACAACGTGTGTCGAGTATACGCTTCCTGTGACAACCGGAAGTGCCTTAAATAGGGGTCAGAGTAGCTGTTTTGAAGGGTTAGAAAAGTCACATCTTTCCAAAACTTCATATGTTTGACTAGGTAACCCTCATGAACAGTCATTTTTCCCATCAGATGTCAAAGAAAAGCTCTCACACACAAACAAACACACACACACACACACACACTCACACACACACACACACTCACACACACAGCAAGGATGGAGTGACAGAGTGCGGTGCTTAAAGACACACAGAGCCTGCAATGGCATTACCATTATCTCTAGGCTGAGACGAGTTCAACGAGATGCCCCGCTTGACCGTAGCTTGCTCGGTCTGAGGGCAATGACCGTGAGAAAAACTAGGCCCAAATGAAGCCTGCCCCAAAATGTCGAGTGCTTTTGGGTGACAGTGAGAGAACCGTTAGGGTTAGAAGCACAATTCAACCTCAGGAGCATTCCTGAGGTCCTCCCGATCTGTGCAAGCCTAACCTTGACCCTGTGGCATTAACCCTTCATAGTTTAAAGAAGGTGTTTAGATCAAACAGTGTGCAATGACTTCTCTCCCCATAGGAATACATTGACTATTCTCCTAAATTCAACCTGAAGTCTATGTGGGTTATGAATGCCTTATGAACCTGTCTTCTATAACAATCCATCAGGCTACTGTGAGGTCTACCTGTGTCGATTCTAAGCTTCCTGGAGCAACCGGAAGTTGTTAAAATCACCCTAAAGCTATTGTAATATAACCAACCTGCAGAATGTGAAAATCACGCAACTCAACCCTGTGTCATTCAGTCAATTCTTAAGGTAGAAGGCGGTAAAAAGCTGAATCGTGGCTTTGCAGGCTCTGGCTGAAAAAAAGTAGCGCGTTTGGGTAGTGGCTGGTTACAGTACTGTGAGACTCAGGCGCGTGCCCGCAACCACAGAAAACACTACACACTAGAGTCTACTTCAAACCAACAGACACACATGCTTTACTCCATAAACACAGTTACCATCCTAAACATACATTTAAGGGAATAATAAAATCACAAATCATACGGTTCTACAGGATATCATCTTGCAAGCAAGACCTGGATTATGCAATAAATACACTATTCAATGCAATCAGAAGAAGAGGATATTCAAAACGATTTTTAAGAACCATTAAAAACAACACATTGGCAGCCCTCTCTCCCATTCATCCAACCCTCACAGACCACATCAAACCATCCACCTCTCTTAATCTCATTATTTTAACAGAATAAAACAATAAAACCAACTAAATGCACAATATTGCTTTTATGTTCATATTTAACAACACTGGTTGAATTAATCTCACCACATCAGCTCCTCCTCACACAGAAAAAGGCATTTTAGAACTCATTTTAGTCTATTTATGATCTTAGGAGGACATCTACAGGCAATTTTAAGTACTACACCTAAATATAATATCATCAGAAGGAGAGGGATGAACAGGAGATGGGCCTGTGCACCGTAAAACAAGCTAGTTGATATGAAACACAATTATATTCAAAACCTAACCCTAACCCTAATCTAATGTTTTGCTTTCGTTGTAAAGCCTTTTTGAAATCGGACAGTGTGGTTAGATAAAGGAGAGTCTTATCTTTAAAATGCTGTGAAATAGTCATATGTTTGAAAAATTGAAGTTTTTGTATTTTAGAGGAGTTTGTATTTCGCGCCACGCCCATCATTGGATATTGGAGCAGGTGTTCCGCTAGCGGAACGTCTAGATGTATGAGGTTAAAGTCACCCAGAACTGTGAGACACCTCTCACAGTTCTGGGTGACGTTAACCTCCCCTCGTCTACCTTTGGAGAGTTCATCAATGAGCTTGACGCCTTGATAAGTTCCTTTCCTGAGGATGGCTCACCAGCCATCCTCAGGAAAGGAACTTATCAAGGAGTCATGCTCATTGATGAACTCTCCAAGGGAACCTGAAGGGCGATAAATGATAAGGATGTTAAGCTTGAAAGAGCTGGTAACTGTGACAGCATGGAATTCAAAGGAGGCGATAGATGGGTCAGGGGAGAAAGAGAGAATGTCCACTTAGCAGAGATGAGGATCCCAGTGCCACCACCCCGCTGACCAGTGCGAGAACACGTGGGCAGACGAGGAGAGAGCAGTAGGAGTAGCAGTGTTACCTGTGGTAATCCATGTTTCCGTCAGCGCCAAGTCGAGGGACTGGAGGGTAGCATAGGCTGAGATGAACTCTGCCTTGTTGGCCGCAGACCGGCAGTTCCAGAGGCTGCCGGAGACCTGGAACTCCACGTGGGTCGTGCACGCTGGGACCACCAGGTTAGAGTGGCAGCGGCCACGCGGTGTGAAGCGTCTGTATGGCCTGTGCAGAGGGGAGAACAGGGATAGACAGACACAGTGAAATAGTGAATAGTGAAATAGTCATAGTGAAAGTCATATGTTTGAAAAATTGAATTTTTTGTATTTTTGAGGAATTTGTAATTCGCGCCACGCCTATCATTGGAGCAGGTGTTCCGCTAGCGGAACGTCTAGATATAAGAGGTTAAGGTAGAGACTTCATATTCAGGATTCTGTTTATGCCTACCCCAAAGACAACGTGTGTCGAGTATACGCTTCCTGTGACAACCGGAAGTGCCTTAAATAGGGGTCAGAGTAGCTGTTTTGAAGGGTTAGAAAAGTCACATCTTTCCAAAACTTCATATGTTTGACTAGGTAACCCTCATGAACAGTCATTTTTCCCATCAGATGTCAAAGAAAAGCTCTCACACACAAACAAACACACACACACACACTCACACACACACACTCACACACACAGCAAGGATGGAGTGACAGAGTGCGGTGCTTAAAGACACACAGAGCCTGCAATGGCATTACCATTATCTCTAGGCTGAGACGAGTTCAACGAGATGCCCCGCTTGACCGTAGCTTGCTCGGTCTGAGGGCAATGACCGTGAGAAAAACTAGGCCCAAATGAAGCCTGCCCCAAAATGTCGAGTGCTTTTGGGTGACAGTGAGAGAACCGTTAGGGTTAGAAGCACAATTCAACCTCAGGAGCATTCCTGAGGTCCTCCCGATCTGTGCAAGCCTAACCTTGACCCTGTGGCATTAACCCTTCATAGTTTAAAGAAGGTGTTTAGATCAAACAGTGTGCAATGACTTCTCTCCCCATAGGAATACATTGACTATTCTCCTAAATTCAACCTGAAGTCTATGTGGGTTATGAATGCCTTATGAACCTGTCTTCTATAACAATCCATCAGGCTACTGTGAGGTCTACCTGTGTCGATTCTAAGCTTCCTGGAGCAACCGGAAGTTGTTAAAATCACCCTAAAGCTATTGTAATATAACCAACCTGCAGAATGTGAAAATCACGCAACTCAACCCTGTGTCATTCAGTCAATTCTTAAGGTAGAAGGCGGTAAAAAGCTGAATCGTGGCTTTGCAGGCTCTGGCTGAAAAAAAGTAGCGCGTTTGGGTAGTGGCTGGTTACAGTACTGTGAGACTCAGGCGCGTGCCCGCAACCACAGAAAACACTACACACTAGAGTCTACTTCAAACCAACAGACACACATGCTTTACTCCATAAACACAGTTACCATCCTAAACATACATTTAAGGGAATAATAAAATCACAAATCATACGGTTCTACAGGATATCATCTTGCAAGCAAGACCTGGATTATGCAATAAATACACTATTCAATGCAATCAGAAGAAGAGGATATTCAAAACGATTTTTAAGAACCATTAAAAACAACACATTGGCAGCCCTCTCTCCCATTCATCCAACCCTCACAGACCACATCAAACCATCCACCTCTCTTAATCTCATTATTTTAACAGAATAAAACAATAAAACCAACTAAATGCACAATATTGCTTTTATGTTCATATTTAACAACACTGGTTGAATTAATCTCACCACATCAGCTCCTCCTCACACAGAAAAAGGCATTTTAGAACTCATTTTAGTCTATTTATGATCTTAGGAGGACATCTACAGGCAATTTTAAGTACTACACCTAAATATAATATCATCAGAAGGAGAGGGATGAACAGGAGATGGGCCTGTGCACCGTAAAACAAGCTAGTTGATATGAAACACAATTATATTCAAAACCTAACCCTAACCCTAATCTAATGTTTTGCTTTCGTTGTAAAGCCTTTTTGAAATCGGACAGTGTGGTTAGATAAAGGAGAGTCTTATCTTTAAAATGCTGTGAAATAGTCATATGTTTGAAAAATTGAAGTTTTTGTATTTTAGAGGAGTTTGTATTTCGCGCCACGCCCATCATTGGATATTGGAGCAGGTGTTCCGCTAGCGGAACGTCTAGATGTATGAGGTTAAAGTCACCCAGAACTGTGAGACACCTCTCACAGTTCTGGGTGACGTTAACCTCCCCTCGTCTACCTTTGGAGAGTTCATCAATGAGCTTGACGCCTTGATAAGTTCCTTTCCTGAGGATGGCTCACCAGCCATCCTCAGGAAAGGAACTTATCAAGGAGTCAAGCTCATTGATGAACTCTCCAAGGGAACCTGAAGGGCGATAAATGATAAGGATGTTAAGCTTGAAAGAGCTGGTAACTGTGACAGCATGGAATTCAAAGGAGGCGATAGATGGGTCAGGGGAGAAAGAGAGAATGTCCACTTAGCAGAGATGAGGATCCCAGTGCCACCACCCCGCTGACCAGTGCGAGAACACGTGGGCATACGAGGAGAGAGCAGTAGGAGTAGCAGTGTTACCTGTGGTAATCCATGTTTCCGTCAGCGCCAAGTCGAGGGACTGGAGGGTAGCATAGGCTGAGATGAACTCTGCCTTGTTGGCCGCAGACCGGCAGTTCCAGAGGCTGCCGGAGACCTGGAACTCCACGTGGGTCGTGCACGCTGGGACCACCAGGTTAGAGTGGCAGCGGCCACGCGGTGTGAAGCGTCTGTATGGCCTGTGCAGAGGGGAGAACAGGGATAGACAGACACAGTGAAATAGTGAATAGTGAAATAGTCATAGTGAAATAGTCATATGTTTGAAAAATTGAATTTTTTGTATTTTTGAGGAATTTGTCATTCGCGCCACGCCTATCATTGGAGCAGGTGTTCCGCTAGCGGAACGTCTAGATATAAGAGGTTAAGGTAGAGACTTCATATTCAGGATTCTGTTTATGCCTACCCCAAAGACAACGTGTGTCGAGTATACGCTTCCTGTGACAACCGGAAGTGCCTTAAATAGGGGTCAGAGTAGCTGTTTTGAAGGGTTAGAAAAGTCACATCTTTCCAAAACTTCATATGTTTGACTAGGTAACCCTCATGAACAGTCATTTTTCCCATCAGATGTCAAAGAAAAGCTCTCACACACAAACAAACACACACACACACACACTCACACACACACACTCACACACACAGCAAGGATGGAGTGACAGAGTGCGGTGCTTAAAGACACACAGAGCCTGCAATGGCATTACCATTATCTCTAGGCTGAGACGAGTTCAACGAGATGCCCCGCTTGACCGTAGCTTGCTCGGTCTGAGGGCAATGACCGTGAGAAAAACTAGGCCCAAATGAAGCCTGCCCCAAAATGTCGAGTGCTTTTGGGTGACAGTGAGAGAACCGTTAGGGTTAGAAGCACAATTCAACCTCAGGAGCATTCCTGAGGTCCTCCCGATCTGTGCAAGCCTAACCTTGACCCTGTGGCATTAACCCTTCATAGTTTAAAGAAGGTGTTTAGATCAAACAGTGTGCAATGACTTCTCTCCCCATAGGAATACATTGACTATTCTCCTAAATTCAACCTGAAGTCTATGTGGGTTATGAATGCCTTATGAACCTGTCTTCTATAACAATCCATCAGGCTACTGTGAGGTCTACCTGTGTCGATTCTAAGCTTCCTGGAGCAACCGGAAGTTGTTAAAATCACCCTAAAGCTATTGTAATATAACCAACCTGCAGAATGTGAAAATCACGCAACTCAACCCTGTGTCATTCAGTCAATTCTTAAGGTAGAAGGCGGTAAAAAGCTGAATCGTGGCTTTGCAGGCTCTGGCTGAAAAAAAGTAGCGCGTTTGGGTAGTGGCTGGTTACAGTACTGTGAGACTCAGGCGCGTGCCCGCAACCACAGAAAACACTACACACTAGAGTCTACTTCAAACCAACAGACACACATGCTTTACTCCATAAACACAGTTACCATCCTAAACATACATTTAAGGGAATAATAAAATCACAAATCATACGGTTCTACAGGATATCATCTTGCAAGCAAGACCTGGATTATGCAATAAATACACTATTCAATGCAATCAGAAGAAGAGGATATTCAAAACGATTTTTAAGAACCATTAAAAACAACACATTGGCAGCCCTCTCTCCCATTCATCCAACCCTCACAGACCACATCAAACCATCCACCTCTCTTAATCTCATTATTTTAACAGAATAAAACAATAAAACCAACTAAATGCACAATATTGCTTTTATGTTCATATTTAACAACACTGGTTGAATTAATCTCACCACATCAGCTCCTCCTCACACAGAAAAAGGCATTTTAGAACTCATTTTAGTCTATTTATGATCTTAGGAGGACATCTACAGGCAATTTTAAGTACTACACCTAAATATAATATCATCAGAAGGAGAGGGATGAACAGGAGATGGGCCTGTGCACCGTAAAACAAGCTAGTTGATATGAAACACAATTATATTCAAAACCTAACCCTAACCCTAATCTAATGTTTTGCTTTCGTTGTAAAGCCTTTTTGAAATCGGACAGTGTGGTTAGATAAAGGAGAGTCTTATCTTTAAAATGCTGTGAAATAGTCATATGTTTGAAAAATTGAAGTTTTTGTATTTTAGAGGAGTTTGTATTTCGCGCCACGCCCATCATTGGATATTGGAGCAGGTGTTCCGCTAGCGGAACGTCTAGATGTATGAGGTTAAAGTCACCCAGAACTGTGAGACACCTCTCACAGTTCTGGGTGACGTTAACCTCCCCTCGTCTACCTTTGGAGAGTTCATCAATGAGCTTGACGCCTTGATAAGTTCCTTTCCTGAGGATGGCTCACCAGCCATCCTCAGGAAAGGAACTTATCAAGGAGTCAAGCTCATTGATGAACTCTCCAAGGGAACCTGAAGGGCGATAAATGATAAGGATGTTAAGCTTGAAAGAGCTGGTAACTGTGACAGCATGGAATTCAAAGGAGGCGATAGATGGGTCAGGGGAGAAAGAGAGAATGTCCACTTAGCAGAGATGAGGATCCCAGTGCCACCACCCCGCTGACCAGTGCGAGAACACGTGGGCATACGAGGAGAGAGCAGTAGGAGTAGCAGTGTTACCTGTGGTAATCCATGTTTCCGTCAGCGCCAAGTCGAGGGACTGGAGGGTAGCATAGGCTGAGATGAACTCTGCCTTGTTGGCCGCAGACCGGCAGTTCCAGAGGCTGCCGGAGACCTGGAACTCCACGTGGGTCGTGCACGCTGGGACCACCAGGTTAGAGTGGCAGCGGCCACGCGGTGTGAAGCGTCTGTATGGCCTGTGCAGAGGGGAGAACAGGGATAGACAGACACAGTGAAATAGTGAATAGTGAAATAGTCATAGTGAAATAGTCATATGTTTGAAAAATTGAATTTTTTGTATTTTTGAGGAATTTGTCATTCGCGCCACGCCTATCATTGGAGCAGGTGTTCCGCTAGCGGAACGTCTAGATATAAGAGGTTAAGGTAGAGACTTCATATTCAGGATTCTGTTTATGCCTACCCCAAAGACAACGTGTGTCGAGTATACGCTTCCTGTGACAACCGGAAGTGCCTTAAATAGGGGTCAGAGTAGCTGTTTTGAAGGGTTAGAAAAGTCACATCTTTCCAAAACTTCATATGTTTGACTAGGTAACCCTCATGAACAGTCATTTTTCCCATCAGATGTCAAAGAAAAGCTCTCACACACAAACAAACACACACACACACACACACACTCACACACACACACTCACACACACAGCAAGGATGGAGTGACAGAGTGCGGTGCTTAAAGACACACAGAGCCTGCAATGGCATTACCATTATCTCTAGGCTGAGACGAGTTCAACGAGATGCCCCGCTTGACCGTAGCTTGCTCGGTCTGAGGGCAATGACCGTGAGAAAAACTAGGCCCAAATGAAGCCTGCCCCAAAATGTCGAGTGCTTTTGGGTGACAGTGAGAGAACCGTTAGGGTTAGAAGCACAATTCAACCTCAGGAGCATTCCTGAGGTCCTCCCGATCTGTGCAAGCCTAACCTTGACCCTGTGGCATTAACCCTTCATAGTTTAAAGAAGGTGTTTAGATCAAACAGTGTGCAATGACTTCTCTCCCCATAGGAATACATTGACTATTCTCCTAAATTCAACCTGAAGTCTATGTGGGTTATGAATGCCTTATGAACCTGTCTTCTATAACAATCCATCAGGCTACTGTGAGGTCTACCTGTGTCGATTCTAAGCTTCCTGGAGCAACCGGAAGTTGTTAAAATCACCCTAAAGCTATTGTAATATAACCAACCTGCAGAATGTGAAAATCACGCAACTCAACCCTGTGTCATTCAGTCAATTCTTAAGGTAGAAGGCGGTAAAAAGCTGAATCGTGGCTTTGCAGGCTCTGGCTGAAAAAAAGTAGCGCGTTTGGGTAGTGGCTGGTTACAGTACTGTGAGACTCAGGCGCGTGCCCGCAACCACAGAAAACACTACACACTAGAGTCTACTTCAAACCAACAGACACACATGCTTTACTCCATAAACACAGTTACCATCCTAAACATACATTTAAGGGAATAATAAAATCACAAATCATACGGTTCTACAGGATATCATCTTGCAAGCAAGACCTGGATTATGCAATAAATACACTATTCAATGCAATCAGAAGAAGAGGATATTCAAAACGATTTTTAAGAACCATTAAAAACAACACATTGGCAGCCCTCTCTCCCATTCATCCAACCCTCACAGACCACATCAAACCATCCACCTCTCTTAATCTCATTATTTTAACAGAATAAAACAATAAAACCAACTAAATGCACAATATTGCTTTTATGTTCATATTTAACAACACTGGTTGAATTAATCTCACCACATCAGCTCCTCCTCACACAGAAAAAGGCATTTTAGAACTCATTTTAGTCTATTTATGATCTTAGGAGGACATCTACAGGCAATTTTAAGTACTACACCTAAATATAATATCATCAGAAGGAGAGGGATGAACAGGAGATGGGCCTGTGCACCGTAAAACAAGCTAGTTGATATGAAACACAATTATATTCAAAACCTAACCCTAACCCTAATCTAATGTTTTGCTTTCGTTGTAAAGCCTTTTTGAAATCGGACAGTGTGGTTAGATAAAGGAGAGTCTTATCTTTAAAATGCTGTGAAATAGTCATATGTTTGAAAAATTGAAGTTTTTGTATTTTAGAGGAGTTTGTATTTCGCGCCACGCCCATCATTGGATATTGGAGCAGGTGTTCCGCTAGCGGAACGTCTAGATGTATGAGGTTAAAGTCACCCAGAACTGTGAGACACCTCTCACAGTTCTGGGTGACGTTAACCTCCCCTCGTCTACCTTTGGAGAGTTCATCAATGAGCTTGACGCCTTGATAAGTTCCTTTCCTGAGGATGGCTCACCAGCCATCCTCAGGAAAGGAACTTATCAAGGAGTCAAGCTCATTGATGAACTCTCCAAGGGAACCTGAAGGGCGATAAATGATAAGGATGTTAAGCTTGAAAGAGCTGGTAACTGTGACAGCATGGAATTCAAAGGAGGCGATAGATGGGTCAGGGGAGAAAGAGAGAATGTCCACTTAGCAGAGATGAGGATCCCAGTGCCACCACCCCGCTGACCAGTGCGAGAACACGTGGGCAGACGAGGAGAGAGCAGTAGGAGTAGCAGTGTTACCTGTGGTAATCCATGTTTCCGTCAGCGCCAAGTCGAGGGACTGGAGGGTAGCATAGGCTGAGATGAACTCTGCCTTGTTGGCCGCAGACCGGCAGTTCCAGAGGCTGCCGGAGACCTGGAACTCCACGTGGGTCGTGCACGCTGGGACCACCAGGTTAGAGTGGCAGCGGCCACGCGGTGTGAAGCGTCTGTATGGCCTGTGCAGAGGGGAGAACAGGGATAGACAGACACAGTGAAATAGTGAATAGTGAAATAGTCATAGTGAAATAGTCATATGTTTGAAAAATTGAATTTTTTGTATTTTTGAGGAATTTGTCATTCGCGCCACGCCTATCATTGGAGCAGGTGTTCCGCTAGCGGAACGTCTAGATATAAGAGGTTAAGGTAGAGACTTCATATTCAGGATTCTGTTTATGCCTACCCCAAAGACAACGTGTGTCGAGTATACGCTTCCTGTGACAACCGGAAGTGCCTTAAATAGGGGTCAGAGTAGCTGTTTTGAAGGGTTAGAAAAGTCACATCTTTCCAAAACTTCATATGTTTGACTAGGTAACCCTCATGAACAGTCATTTTTCCCATCAGATGTCAAAGAAAAGCTCTCACACACAAACAAACACACACACACACACACACACACTCACACACACAGCAAGGATGGAGTGACAGAGTGCGGTACTTAAAGACACACAGAGCCTGCAATGGCATTACCATTATCTCTAGGCTGAGACGAGTTCAACGAGATGCCCCGCTTGACCGTAGCTTGCTCGGTCTGAGGGCAATGACCGTGAGAAAAACTAGGCCCAAATGAAGCCTGCCCCAAAATGTCGAGTGCTTTTGGGTGACAGTGAGAGAACCGTTAGGGTTAGAAGCACAATTCAACCTCAGGAGCATTCCTGAGGTCCTCCCGATCTGTGCAAGCCTAACCTTGACCCTGTGGCATTAACCCTTCATAGTTTAAAGAAGGTGTTTAGATCAAACAGTGTGCAATGACTTCTCTCCCCATAGGAATACATTGACTATTCTCCTAAATTCAACCTGAAGTCTATGTGGGTTATGAATGCCTTATGAACCTGTCTTCTATAACAATCCATCAGGCTACTGTGAGGTCTACCTGTGTCGATTCTAAGCTTCCTGGAGCAACCGGAAGTTGTTAAAATCACCCTAAAGCTATTGTAATATAACCAACCTGCAGAATGTGAAAATCACGCAACTCAACCCTGTGTCATTCAGTCAATTCTTAAGGTAGAAGGCGGTAAAAAGCTGAATCGTGGCTTTGCAGGCTCTGGCTGAAAAAAAGTAGCGCGTTTGGGTAGTGGCTGGTTACAGTACTGTGAGACTCAGGCGCGTGCCCGCAACCACAGAAAACACTACACACTAGAGTCTACTTCAAACCAACAGACACACATGCTTTACTCCATAAACACAGTTACCATCCTAAACATACATTTAAGGGAATAATAAAATCACAAATCATACGGTTCTACAGGATATCATCTTGCAAGCAAGACCTGGATTATGCAATAAATACACTATTCAATGCAATCAGAAGAAGAGGATATTCAAAGCGATTTTTAAGAACCATTAAAAACAACACATTGGCAGTCCTCTCTCCCATTCATCCAACCCTCACAGACCACATCAAACCATCCACCTCTCTTAATCTCATTCTTTTAACAGAATAAAACAATAAAACCAACTAAATGCACAATATTGCTTTTATGTTCATATTTAACAACACTGGTTGAATTAATCTCACCACATCAGCTCCTCCTCACACAGAAAAAGGCATTTTAGAACTCATTTTAGTCTATTTATGATCTTAGGAGGACATCTACAGGCAATTTTAAGTACTACACCTAAATATAATATCATCAGAAGGAGAGGGATGAACAGGAGATGGGCCTGTGCACCGTAAAACAAGCTAGTTGATATGAAACACAATTATATTCAAAACCTAACCCTAATCTAATGTTTTGCTTTCGTTGTAAAGCCTTTTTGAAATCGGACAGTGTGGTTAGATAAAGGAGAGTCTTATCTTTAAAATGCTGTGAAATAGTCATATGTTTGAAAAATTGAAGTTTTTGTATTTTAGAGGAGTTTGTATTTCGCGCCACGCCCATCATTGGATATTGGAGCAGGTGTTCCGCTAGCGGAACGTCTAGATGTATGAGGTTAAAGTCACCCAGAACTGTGAGACACCTCTCACAGTTCTGGGTGACGTTAACCTCCCCTCGTCTACCTTTGGAGAGTTCATCAATGAGCTTGACGCCTTGATAAGTTCCTTTCCTGAGGATGGCTCACCAGCCATCCTCAGGAAAGGAACTTATCAAGGAGTCAAGCTCATTGATGAACTCTCCAAGGGAACCTGGAGGGCGATAAATGATAAGGATGTTAAGCTTGAAAGAGCTGGTAACTGTGACAGCATGGAATTCAAAGGAGGCGATAGACAGATGGGTCAGGGGAGAAAGAGAGAATGTCCACTTAGCAGAGATGAGGATCCCAGTGCCACCACCCCGCTGACCAGTGCGAGAACACGTGGGCAGACGAGGAGAGAGCAGTAGGAGTAGCAGTGTTACCTGTGGTAATCCATGTTTCCGTCAGCGCCAAGTCGAGGGACTGGAGGGTAGCATAGGCTGAGATGAACTCTGCCTTGTTGGCCGCAGACCGGCAGTTCCAGAGGCTGCCGGAGACCTGGAACTCCACGTGGGTCGTGCACGCTGGGACCACCAGGTTAGAGTGGCAGCGGCCACGCGGTGTGAAGCGTCTGTATGGCCTGTGCAGAGGGGAGAACAGGGATACACAGGCTACAGAAGAGGCTACGCTAATGCAAAGGAGATTGGAATGACAAGTGGACTACACGTCTCGAATGTTCAGAAAGTTAGCTTAAGTTGCAAAAATCTTTTTGACTAAAATGATACAGTACTGCTGGCTGGCTGGTTTTTGATATAAATATGAACTTGATTGAACAAAACATGCATGTATTGTATAACATAATGTCCGACTAGCAGCGCTGTAGATACTAATACTAATACTTTACAACGGAATGATTTGACTAGTGCAGTGTTAGCTAGCTAGCAGTGGCTGCGTTGTTGACTTTGTTTGAAAGTGTAGCTGGCTAGGTAACCTCGATAGTTTCAGTACTACACCTTGTCATGATACAAAGCAACTTTGTAGCCAGCTAGCTAACATAACACTAATCAAGACGTTCCTTGTAATGTAGTTAGTTTCTACAATGCTACTCGTCAATAATAGCTGGCTGGGTTAGGAAAAATGGCGTCGCGGGGGACCGAAATAGCTGGCTAGCTAACCTCGGTAATTAATAAACTACAGAATTATCAAGCTATGACAAAGACAACTAAGTAGCTAGCTAGCTAACACTGCACTAGTCAAATCGTTCCGTTGTAAAGTATTAGTATTAGTATCTACAGCGCTGCTAGTCGGTAACGGTTGGCTAGCTAGCAGTGGGTTAATGATGACTAGGTGTGTTGACTAAGTCTGCTCAAACTACACAATTATCTTAGATACAGAGACAGCAAAGACAACTATGTAGCTGGCTAACTAACACCACACTAATCAAGTCGTTACGTTGTAATGTAATGTAATGTAATAGTTTCTGCAGTGCTGTTAGTCGGTAGAAGTTGGCTAGCTAGCAGTGATGACTAGCTAGCTAGCAGCTAGCAGTGTTGACTACATTAGGAGGACGAACATCCATAATTACTCTCAACTACACAATTATCTTAGATACAAAGACAACTTTGTAGCTAGATAACACTACACTAATCAAATCGTTCCGTATTCGTTTCTACAGTGCTGCTAGTCGGTATAAGTTGGCTAGCTTGCTAGCAGTTGTTGACTAACTAGGGAAACGGTGGCGCGCCGGACAAGATAGCTGGCTAGCTAACCTCCATTAACCTCCAACTCTAAACTACACACTTGCATACAAAAGACAGCTTAAGTAGCTATCTAAAAAATTGCTCAAATCAAACCTTTGTAATGTAATATTACCTGCGGAGTGGAATGCAGCACTACTGGCTTATTTTCCAAATGAGTCCGTTTTGTTGACACATTCACAACAATGCCATGTGGCGTGGACGAAATAGCTATTATTCACAGATGAAAAATAAAAAAGACGATGATGTCACGTGTACACACATCATGACACCTCTCCTCAGACTGGCAAATGATTGACTGAGCCAAAATGATCTGCCCGGTAACAGATGACGGTTGAAACCTATCTGGCTGATAGGTTTTCAACCGTCATCTGTTACCGGGCAGATCATTTTGGCTCAGTCAATCATTTGCCAGTCTGAGGAGAGGTGTCATGATGTGTGTACACGTGACATCATCGTCTTTTTTATTTTTCATCTGTGAATAATAGCTATTTCGTCCACGCCACATGGCATTGTTGTGAATGTGTCAACAAAACGGACTCATTTGGAAAATAAGCCAGTAGTGCTGCATTCCACTCCGCAGGTAATATTACATTACAAAGGTTTGATTTGAGCAATTTTTTAGATAGCTACTTAAGCTGTCTTTTGTATGCAAGTGTGTAGTTTAGAGTTGGAGGTTAATGGAGGTTAGCTAGCCAGCTATCTTGTCCGGCGCGCCACCGTTTCCCTAGTTAGTCAACAACTGCTAGCAAGCTAGCCAACTTATACCGACTAGCAGCACTGTAGAAACGAATACGGAACGATTTGATTAGTGTAGTGTTATCTAGCTACAAAGTTGTCTTTGTATCTAAGATAATTGTGTAGTTGAGAGTAATTATGGATGTTCGTCCTCCTAATGTAGTCAACACTGCTAGCTGCTAGCTAGCTAGTCATCACTGCTAGCTAGCCAACTTCTACCGACTAGCAGCACTGCAGAAACTATTACATTACATTACATTACAACGTAACGACTTGATTAGTGTGGTGGTTAGTTAGCCAGCTACATAGTTGTCTTTGCTGTCTCTGTATCTAAGATAATTGTGTAGTTTGAGCAGACTTAGTCAACACACCTAGTCATCATTAACCCACTGCTAGCTAGCCAACCGTTACCGACTAGCAGCGCTGTAGATACTAATACTAATACTTTACAACGGAACGATTTGACTAGTGCAGTGTTAGCTAGCTAGCTACTTAGTTGTCTTTGTCATAGCTTGATAATTCTGTAGTTTATTAATTACCGAGGTTAGCTAGCCAGCTATTTCGGTCCCCCGCGACGCCATTTTTCCTAACCCAGCCAGCTATTATTGACGAGTAGCATTGTAGAAACTAACTACATTACAAGGAACGTCTTGATTAGTGTTATGTTAGCTAGCTGGCTACAAAGTTGCTTTGTATCATGACAAGGTGTAGTACTGAAACTATCGAGGTTACCTAGCCAGCTACACTTTCAAACAAAGTCAACAACGCAGCCACTGCTAGCTAGCTAACACTGCACTAGTCAAATCATTCCGTTGTAAAGTATTAGTATTAGTATCTACAGCGCTGCTAGTCGGACATTATGTTATACAATACATGCATGTTTTGTTCAATCAAGTTCATATTTATATCAAAAACCAGCCAGCCAGCAGTACTGTATCATTTTAGTCAAAAAGATTTTTGCAACTTAAGCTAACTTTCTGAACATTCGAGACGTGTAGTCCACTTGTCATTCCAATCTCCTTTGCATTAGCGTAGCCTCTTCTGTAGCCTGTGTATCCCTGTTCTCCCCTCTGCACAGGCCATACAGACGCTTCACACCGCGTGGCCGCTGCCACTCTAACCTGGTGGTCCCAGCGTGCACGACCCACGTGGAGTTCCAGGTCTCCGGCAGCCTCTGGAACTGCCGGTCTGCGGCCAACAAGGCAGAGTTCATCTCAGCCTATGCTACCCTCCAGTCCCTCGACTTGGCGCTGACGGAAACATGGATTACCACAGGTAACACTGCTACTCCTACTGCTCTCTCCTCGTCTGCCCACGTGTTCTCGCACTGGTCAGCGGGGTGGTGGCACTGGGATCCTCATCTCTGCTAAGTGGACATTCTCTCTTTCTCCCCTGACCCATCTGTCTATCGCCTCCTTTGAATTCCATGCTGTCACAGTTACCAGCTCTTTCAAGCTTAACATCCTTATCATTTATCGCCCTCCAGGTTCCCTTGGAGAGTTCATCAATGAGCTTGACTCCTTGATAAGTTCCTTTCCTGAGGATGGCTGGTGAGCCATCCTCAGGAAAGGAACTTATCAAGGCGTCAAGCTCATTGATGAACTCTCCAAAGGTAGACGAGGGGAGGTTAACGTCACCCAGAACTGTGAGAGGTGTCTCACAGTTCTGGGTGACTTTAACCTCATACATCTAGACGTTCCGCTAGCGGAACACCTGCTCCAATATCCAATGATGGGCGTGGCGCGAAATACAAACTCCTCTAAAATACAAAAACTTCAATTTTTCAAACATATGACTATTTCACAGCATTTTAAAGATAAGACTCTCCTTTATCTAACCACACTGTCCGATTTCAAAAAGGCTTTACAACGAAAGCAAAACATTAGATTAGGGTTAGGGTTAGGTTTTGAATATAATTGTGTTTCATATCAACTAGCTTGTTTTACGGTGCACAGGCCCATCTCCTGTTCATCCCTCTCCTTCTGATGATATTATATTTAGGTGTAGTACTTAAAATTGCCTGTAGATGTCCTCCTAAGATCATAAATAGACTAAAATGAGTTCTAAAATGCCTTTTTCTGTGTGACAGTACAGGAGCTGATGTGGTGAGATTAATTCAACCAGTGTTGTTAAATATGAACATAAAAGCAATATTGTGCATTTAGTTGGTTTTATTGTTTTATTCTGTTAAAAGAATGAGATTAAGAGAGGTGGATGGTTTGATGTGGTCTGTGAGGGTTGGATGAATGGGAGAGAGGGCTGCCAATGTGTTGTTTTTTTTAATGGTTCTTAAAAATCGTTTTGAATATCCTCTTCTTCTGATTGCATTGAATAGTGTATTTATTGCATAATCCAGGTCTTGCTTGCAAGATGATATCCTGTAGAACCGTATGATTTGTGATTTTATTATTCCCTTAAATGTATGTTTAGGATGGTAACTGTGTTTATGGAGTAAAGCATGTGTGTCTGTTGGTTTGAAGTAGACTCTAGTGTGTAGTGTTTTCTGTGGTTGTGAGATATGTTGTTGTATGAAATGTATCTTGTGGAATCTCTAATAGGGTTGGGAAGTTAGTGGTAATATAAGCATTGATGAGCTTAAGGTTTCTCTTCTGCTGTGAAGTAAGAAGAGGTGAATGGCTGATGACAGGAATGTATATTGTTGCGTTTGGAAATGTTTTCTTTGCCTCCTTGTGCATACCTGACAACTGTTTTAATGATGTTTGGAATGGGTCGTGATCCTTGTTGTTCAAACCCACCGAGATAACAACAGTCCGCCGTGTCTGTATGTATGGGGGTTTTCTCCAGTACCTTTGTGAAATGATAGAATGTTGCCCCTGGATAACTGTCGACTTGGATGTTGGGGTTATTGAATGGTGGGATCCGGTTGAGGTTTGAGTCTCCTATGATGAGTATTGGTGTGTGTCCTTCAATGTTCCAATCTGTCACCTTATAATTCGGCCTAACTTTGTGATAGAAGGGTTTTTGGGGAGGGTGTGTGGGTTTGGGCTGTGGTTGGGATTGAAGATGGGGTTGTGGTGGGGATGATGGTGGGTATTTTGAGGCGCCAGTCGTACAGGGGTCCTGGACAGGCAGAGGCACAACGATATTAGTTGTTTGTGGGGGTTCGGATCTGGGAGCTTTGGGGTGTTGCCCATTGTCTTGCCCTTTGATCATCATCATACTCCCCTTGAATTGCCCTCTCCTTGTCTGTACCCCTTGCCTGGCGCCTCCTATGGGTGAAAGAGGAGCAGATGTAATTATGTCTCTTAATAGTATTGATACATTACCCTGTACTTTTTTGCAGTTTGTGTTTTGTTTAATAGGTGTGACTGTAGGTGTACTGGTTTCTGTTTGACTGTTGGCTGTGTGGTGAACCTGGGCTATGATAAGAGTGGCTGCTTTGGTTTCTGTTTGACTGTTGACTGTGTCGGTGAAACCTGGGCTATGATAGGAGTGGCTGCTTTGGTTTCTGTTTGACTGTTGACTGTGTGGTGAACCTGGGCTATGATAGGAGTGGCTGCTTTGGGAGTAGGGGGGACCCACTGGGCTTTTCCATTTCTCCTCTTCAGTTATAGGGGTTGCTATTCTTACCTCTCCTTTTTGATTGGAAAGGGAAGAATCAGTGAAAGTGGATGTTGAGGGTAGGGGAGTGGAGATGTGTTTTTGAAAGAGTCTGTATGCGAAGGTTATAGGTTTCACTCAGGGGTCGGTTGTTTTCCCAGTGATAGTGTCCGTAAGTATGATGGTTGTCTTTTTGGCAGGGGGCGAGGCTTTGATAAAGGTGGAAATTCCTCTGTTGAGGAGAGAGGGGGCACTGGGGTTGGAGTTGGTATCGTTGGTGGGGAAATTTGTAGTGGGGTGTGTTCTATTGCTGGAAGTGTATGTGGTTGGTCTCGTATTGTGTTTGTCCGTATAGTTGTTAGTTGGGGAGAGGAAGAGGCCTGAGGGAGTTCCAAAATGGTTTCCACTCTAGTGATGGTGGTGGGTGTCAGTTTATGTTTGTACCTCTTATGTGCCCAGCCTATTGCGATTGTCAGTGCCAAAGTGTTGGGTGTGTTTATTTGTTGTTTAATGGTGTGGGTGACTGACTGGTAATGTGTCTGTAGTATGTACATGTTGTTTTGCATCCACTGGTGTGTGTTCTGTGATAATTTTATTGTGGTGTAGTCTGTGGGTGAAGATGGTTTAATAAAGTTGGTGACACGATGCACCTGTCTCATCATACCAGTAGGGAATACATGATTTTTAAGTGCCTTCTCCACCACTTCCATGTGGTGGAGAACCGGACAGTGTAAATCAAAAAAGCAGGATAATACTATATTTAGAATAGAAGATGTGAAGGCCTGAACAGCACGGGACGTTGTGTGCTGCTCAGGACCAGTCCTTACCACTTTGTTATTTTGTTGACCGGGTTATTGAAATATGAAGGTGGCGATGAGGTTGCCGATTGTGTCTTGGCGTTCCAGGGCTGGAGCTGTGATCCGTTTTCCTTTCGCCGTGTTCTTTGTAAGCCGGGTTATTGCGATATGGAGATGGAGATGAGGTTACCGATTGTTTCTTAGCGTTCCTGCGTTCAAGGGCTGGGGCTGTAATCCGTTGTTCTTTGTGAGTCCAATCCTGTTAAAAGATCTCGTTCCAGAGGTTAAAGTCACGATTGTTTCCCCAAGTGTCTATGCACTTTAGGCAATGAGCTCCCCCTTACCCCTCCACATCTTAACTCTAAAACGTAACTTTTAATATTATTAGTTAAAATCAAAAGATGATTAAAAACCAAGCAATGTTAAAATCCACTGTGAAGTCCTGTTTCAAAAACCCTGACGTTTCGCAGAATTTTCTGCTTCTTCAGAGGGATCTTTTCCTCGAATGGGAGCAATTAGGAGGGAAACACCCAACCACTGCTCCCAAATTGGGCGTTTCTATCTTTCTGTTACCCTATTGGTTCAATTTATCAGACACCCAAATAGACACTCAAAGGCGGGAGAGTGATGGCATTACGTGGGCTTATATATGTTAAACTCCTCTTTCTTCTATTTGCTTTTCAGTTCAGTTTCCAGACTTTGTTATAAATTAACCTGGCAATATCCCCAGCCATACTTTCTATCCATTAAATATCCTTTGTCCTGATAGTCCCCCATTTTCCCCCGTATTTCCCTCTCTGATACTTTACTTCCCTAACTTTCCCTCCCTATTCTGTCCCTATATTGTTATTCTGTTCAGTTCTATTACATTTTCTATTATTCTGTACTTTTGTATTTCTTAGTTGTTGTATGTGGTTCTGTATATGAATACCATGCTATTCCTCTAGTACAATGAGACAAATCAAAGAAATAAAAGATAATAATGATAACAGTGTTGGGGGAAAGAAGAGTGATTCAATGTTATATATTGCGGTAATTCACAAGCGCTATTGCTCTCCCGGTGGGTGCGAACGTGAATGACCCGTGGGCAGCTGAGGCGCAACACGCCGCACAAGGAGCAGAAGCCAGCACCTGGAGGCAGTACTACACCTGTAGAAGGATAAACCAGGGATGGCACGGGCAAGGGTTAGGTTTTGAATATAATTGTGTTTCATATCAACTAGCTTGTTTTACGGTGCACAGGCCTATCTCCTGTTCATCCCTCTCCTTCTGATGATGTTATTATATTTAGGTGTAGTACTTAAAATTGCCTGTAGATGTCCTCCTAAGATCATAAATAGACTAAAATGAGTTCTAAAATGCCTTTTTCTGTGTGACAGTTACAGGAGCTGATGTGGTGAGATTAATTCAACCAGTGTTGTTAAATATGAACATAAAAGCAATATTGTGCATTTAGTTTGTTTTATTGTTTTATTCTGTTAAAAGAATGAGATTAAGAGAGGTGGATGGTTTGATGTGGTCTGTGAGGGTTGGATGAATGGGAGAGAGGACTGCCAATGTGTTGTTTTTAATGGTTCTTAAAAATCGCTTTGAATATCCTCTTCTTCTGATTGCATTGAATAGTGTATTTATTGCATAATCCAGGTCTTGCTTGCAAGATGATATCCTGTAGAACCGTATGATTTGTGATTTTATTATTCCCTTAAATGTATGTTTAGGATGGTAACTGTGTTTATGGAGTAAAGCATGTGTGTCTGTTGGTTTGAAGTAGACTCTAGTGTGTAGTGTTTTCTGTGGTTGCGGGCACGCGCCTGAGTCTCACAGTACTGTAACCAGCCACTACCCAAACGCGCTACTTTTTTTCAGCCAGAGCCTGCAAAGCCACGATTCAGCTTTTTACCGCCTTCTACCTTAAGAATTGACTGAATGACACAGGGTTGAGTTGCGTGATTTTCACATTCTGCAGGTTGGTTATATTACAATAGCTTTAGGGTGATTTTAACAACTTCCGGTTGCTCCAGGAAGCTTAGAATCGACACAGGTAGACCTCACAGTAGCCTGATGGATTGTTATAGAAGACAGGTTCATAAGGCATTCATAACCCACATAGACTTCAGGTTGAATTTAGGAGAATAGTCAATGTATTCCTATGGGGAGAGAAGTCATTGCACACTGTTTGATCTAAACACCTTCTTTAAACTATGAAGGGTTAATGCCACAGGGTCAAGGTTAGGCTTGCACAGATCGGGAGGACCTCAGGAATGCTCCTGAGGTTGAATTGTGCTTCTAACCCTAACGGTTCTCTCACTGTCACCCAAAAGCACTCGACATTTTGGGGCAGGCTTCATTTGGGCCTAGTTTTTCTCACGGTCATTGCCCTCAGACCGAGCAAGCTACGGTCAAGCGGGGCATCTCGTTGAACTCGTCTCAGCCTAGAGATAATGGTAATGCCATTGCAGGCTCTGTGTGTCTTTAAGTACCGCACTCTGTCACTCCATCCTTGCTGTGTGTGTGAGTGTGTGTGTGTGTGTGTGTGTGTGTTTGTTTGTGTGTGAGAGCTTTTCTTTGACATCTGATGGGAAAAATGACTGTTCATGAGGGTTACCTAGTCAAACATATGAAGTTTTGGAAAGATGTGACTTTTCTAACCCTTCAAAACAGCTACTCTGACCCCTATTTAAGGCACTTCCGGTTGTCACAGGAAGCGTATACTCGACACACGTTGTCTTTGGGGTAGGCATAAACAGAATCCTGAATATGAAGTCTCTACCTTAACCTCTTATATCTAGACGTTCCGCTAGCGGAACACCTGCTCCAATGATAGGCGTGGCGCGAATGACAAATTCCTCAAAAATACAAAAAATTCAATTTTTCAAACATATGACTATTTCACTATGACTATTTCACTATTCACTATTTCACTGTGTCTGTCTATCCCTGTTCTCCCCTCTGCACAGGCCATACAGACGCTTCACACCGCGTGGCCGCTGCCACTCTAACCTGGTGGTCCCAGCGTGCACGACCCACGTGGAGTTCCAGGTCTCCGGCAGCCTCTGGAACTGCCGGTCTGCGGCCAACAAGGCAGAGTTCATCTCAGCCTATGCTACCCTCCAGTCCCTCGACTTGGCGCTGACGGAAACATGGATTACCACAGGTAACACTGCTACTCCTACTGCTCTCTCCTCGTCTGCCCACGTGTTCTCGCACTGGTCAGCGGGGTGGTGGCACTGGGATCCTCATCTCTGCTAAGTGGACATTCTCTCTTTCTCCCCTGACCCATCTGTCTGTCGCCTCCTTTGAATTCCATGCTGTCACAGTTACCAGCTCTTTCAAGCTTAACATCCTTATCATTTATCGCCCTCCAGGTTCCCTTGGAGAGTTCATCAATGAGCTTGACGCCTTGATAAGTTCCTTTCCTGAGGATGGCTGGTGAGCCATCCTCAGGAAAGGAACTTATCAAGGCGTCAAGCTCATTGATGAACTCTCCAAAGGTAGACGAGGGGAGGTTAACGTCACCCAGAACTGTGAGAGGTGTCTCACAGTTCTGGGTGACTTTAACCTGTTGGGGATCTTATCCCGATATCGGGATTCATTGTCAAGAGACCACGGCGGGAAATTCAAAAACTGCAAGAATCTAATAATTTCAATTTCTCAAACAATCAACTATTTCTCACAATTTGAAAGATAAACATCTCCTAAATCCAACCACATTGTCCGATTTCAAAGAGGCTTTACGGCGAAAGCATAAAGTTAGGTTATGTTAGGAGAGTACATTGAAAATAGCTGTGTGTAATGTTTTGTCAATTCAAAAACAGGCGTCACCATAAGCGGATAACCAGCTAGAATTATGCACCAACCTTTGACAATCTTCCTCAGATGACACTCCTAAGACATTATGTTACACAATACATGCATTTTTTGTTCCATCAAGTTGATATTTATATCCAAAAACAGCATTTTACCGAAGCGGTGAAAATCAGATTTTTTTTTCTCTCAAATGCTTCCGGTGAACAACGTTACAAATCACAAAATTACTATTCGATAACATTGGTAAATTATATTATTGTCATTCAAATATTCATAGTTTAACATTTCGTAAATGCTACTGCAATGCCAGATTTCAAAATAACTTTACTGGGAAATCACAATTTGCAATAAACCGGGTGCTGTGCTAAGAACAATAGGCTAGGCTATACAGGTTAGCACCATCTGTAACCATGTAATATCAAAATTACTATTGTCAATATTCCCTTACCTTTGATTATCTTCATCCATTGGCACTTCTAGAAATCCCAGGTCCACTACAAATGTGGTTTCTTTTGACAAAGTTCATAATTGATGTCCAAATAACTCCAAGTTGTTCCATGTTGTTAGCGCTTCGGTAGGCTACTAAAAAGTAGCGCGGGGGGGGGGGGGGGGGAGTCACGGCGAAAAGTAAAAAAAATAATCTATTTACATTGTTCAAACATGTCAAACGTTGTTTAGCATCAATCTTTAGAGCCATTTTTAACGTGAAACATCAGTAATGTTTCAACCCGACCTCTCCTGTGTCTTGAAAAACGTCTTTGAAAAATGTATCGCATCACATGATTGCGCAGGTGCAGCCAATAATGAAGTGACGACATCCCAGGGAGGTCAACTTCTCTTCATTGCCATCCGGTCTCTGTTCATCATAGACGCTTCAAACAACTTTATAAAGATCGTTGACATCTAGTGGAAGCCGTAGGAGTTGCGAAATGAATCCTTTCTCACTATGGTATCTATAAAACAATGACACTAAATAGTACAGTCACAAAATTCAAATTTATTTTTATCTATTTTTCACAGGTTTTTGCCTGCAATATGAGTTTTGTTATACTTACAGACACCATTCAAACTGTTTTAGAAAATTCAGAGTGTTTTCTATCCGAATGTGTTAATAATATGCATATCCTAGCTTCTGAGTTGGTGTAGGAGGCAGTTAAAAATGGGCACATATTTTTTTCAAAATTTCTCAATACTGCCCCCGAGCCTCAACAGGTTAACCTCATACATCTAGACGTTCCGCTAGCGGAACACCTGCTCCAATATCCAATGATGGGCGTGGCGCGAAATACAAACTCCTCTAAAATACAAAAACTTCAATTTTTCAAACATATGACTATTTCACAGCATTTTAAAGATAAGACTCTCCTTTATCTAACCACACTGTCCGATTTCAAAAAGGCTTTACAACGAAAGCAAAACATTAGATTAGGGTTAGGGTTAGGTTTTGAATATAATTGTGTTTCATATCAACTAGCTTGTTTTACGGTGCACAGGCCCATCTCCTGTTCATCCCTCTCCTTCTGATGATATTATATTTAGGTGTAGTACTTAAAATTGCCTGTAGATGTCCTCCTAAGATCATAAATAGACTAAAATGAGTTCTAAAATGCCTTTTTCTGTGTGAGGAGGAGCTGATGTGGTGAGATTAATTCAACCAGTGTTGTTAAATATGAACATAAAAGCAATATTGTGCATTTAGTTGGTTTTATTGTTTTATTCTGTTAAAATAATGAGATTAAGAGAGGTGGATGGTTTGATGTGGTCTGTGAGGGTTGGATGAATGGGAGAGAGGGCTGCCAATGTGTTGTTTTTAATGGTTCTTAAAAATCGTTTTGAATATCCTCTTCTTCTGATTGCATTGAATAGTGTATTTATTGCATAATCCAGGTCTTGCTTGCAAGATGATATCCTGTAGAACCGTATGATTTGTGATTTTATTATTCCCTTAAATGTATGTTTAGGATGGTAACTGTGTTTATGGAGTAAAGCATGTGTGTCTGTTGGTTTGAAGTAGACTCTAGTGTGTAGTGTTTTCTGTGGTTGCGGGCACGCGCCTGAGTCTCACAGTACTGTAACCAGCCACTACCCAAACGCGCTACTTTTTTTCAGCCAGAGCCTGCAAAGCCACGATTCAGCTTTTTACCGCCTTCTACCTTAAGAATTGACTGAATGACACAGGGTTGAGTTGCGTGATTTTCACATTCTGCAGGTTGGTTATATTACAATAGCTTTAGGGTGATTTTAACAACTTCCGGTTGCTCCAGGAAGCTTAGAATCGACACAGGTAGACCTCACAGTAGCCTGATGGATTGTTATAGAAGACAGGTTCATAAGGCATTCATAACCCACATAGACTTCAGGTTGAATTTAGGAGAATAGTCAATGTATTCCTATGGGGAGAGAAGTCATTGCACACTGTTTGATCTAAACACCTTCTTTAAACTATGAAGGGTTAATGCCACAGGGTCAAGGTTAGGCTTGCACAGATCGGGAGGACCTCAGGAATGCTCCTGAGGTTGAATTGTGCTTCTAACCCTAACGGTTCTCTCACTGTCACCCAAAAGCACTCGACATTTTGGGGCAGGCTTCATTTGGGCCTAGTTTTTCTCACGGTCATTGCCCTCAGACCGAGCAAGCTACGGTCAAGCGGGGCATCTCGTTGAACTCGTCTCAGCCTAGAGATAATGGTAATGCCATTGCAGGCTCTGTGTGTCTTTAAGCACCGCACTCTGTCACTCCATCCTTGCTGTGTGTGTGAGTGTGTGTGTGTGAGTGTGTGTGTGTGTGTGTTTGTTTGTGTGTGAGAGCTTTTCTTTGACATCTGATGGGAAAAATGACTGTTCATGAGGGTTACCTAGTCAAACATATGAAGTTTTGGAAAGATGTGACTTTTCTAACCCTTCAAAACAGCTACTCTGACCCCTATTTAAGGCACTTCCGGTTGTCACAGGAAGCGTATACTCGACACACGTTGTCTTTGGGGTAGGCATAAACAGAATCCTGAATATGAAGTCTCTACCTTAACCTCTTATATCTAGACGTTCCGCTAGCGGAACACCTGCTCCAATGATAGGCGTGGCGCGAATGACAAATTCCTCAAAAATACAAAAAATTCAATTTTTCAAACATATGACTTTCACTATGACTATTTCACTATTCACTATTTCACTGTGTCTGTCTATCCCTGTTCTCCCCTCTGCACAGGCCATACAGACGCTTCACACCGCGTGGCCGCTGCCACTCTAACCTGGTGGTCCCAGCGTGCACGACCCACGTGGAGTTCCAGGTCTCCGGCAGCCTCTGGAACTGCCGGTCTGCGGCCAACAAGGCAGAGTTCATCTCAGCCTATGCTACCCTCCAGTCCCTCGACTTGGCGCTGACGGAAACATGGATTACCACAGGTAACACTGCTACTCCTACTGCTCTCTCCTCGTCTGCCCACGTGTTCTCGCACTGGTCAGCGGGGTGGTGGCACTGGGATCCTCATCTCTGCTAAGTGGACATTCTCTCTTTCTCCCCTGACCCATCTATCGCCTCCTTTGAATTCCATGCTGTCACAGTTACCAGCTCTTTCAAGCTTAACATCCTTATCATTTATCGCCCTTCAGGTTCCCTTGGAGAGTTCATCAATGAGCTTGACTCCTTGATAAGTTCCTTTCCTGAGGATGGCTGGTGAGCCATCCTCAGGAAAGGAACTTATCAAGGCGTCAAGCTCATTGATGAACTCTCCAAAGGTAGACGAGGGGAGGTTAACGTCACCCAGAACTGTGAGAGGTGTCTCACAGTTCTGGGTGACTTTAACCTCATACATCTAGACGTTCCGCTAGCGGAACACCTGCTCCAATATCCAATGATGGGCGTGGCGCGAAATACAAACTCCTCTAAAATACAAAAACTTCAATTTTTCAAACATATGACTATTTCACAGCATTTTAAAGATAAGACTCTCCTTTATCTAACCACACTGTCCGATTTCAAAAAGGCTTTACAACGAAAGCAAAACATTAGATTAGGGTTAGGGTTAGGTTTTGAATATAATTGTGTTTCATATCAACTAGCTTGTTTTACGGTGCACAGGCCCATCTCCTGTTCATCCCTCTCCTTCTGATGATATTATATTTAGGTGTAGTACTTAAAATTGCCTGTAGATGTCCTCCTAAGATCATAAATAGACTAAAATGAGTTCTAAAATGCCTTTTTCTGTGTGAGGAGGAGCTGATGTGGTGAGATTAATTCAACCAGTGTTGTTAAATATGAACATAAAAGCAATATTGTGCATTTAGTTGGTTTTATTGTTTTATTCTGTTAAAATAATGAGATTAAGAGAGGTGGATGGTTTGATGTGGTCTGTGAGGGTTGGATGAATGGGAGAGAGGGCTGCCAATGTGTTGTTTTTAATGGTTCTTAAAAATCGTTTTGAATATCCTCTTCTTCTGATTGCATTGAATAGTGTATTTATTGCATAATCCAGGTCTTGCTTGCAAGATGATATCCTGTAGAACCGTATGATTTGTGATTTTATTATTCCCTTAAATGTATGTTTAGGATGGTAACTGTGTTTATGGAGTAAAGCATGTGTGTCTGTTGGTTTGAAGTAGACTCTAGTGTGTAGTGTTTTCTGTGGTTGCGGGCACGCGCCTGAGTCTCACAGTACTGTAACCAGCCACTACCCAAACGCGCTACTTTTTTTCAGCCAGAGCCTGCAAAGCCACGATTCAGCTTTTTACCGCCTTCTACCTTAAGAATTGACTGAATGACACAGGGTTGAGTTGCGTGATTTTCACATTCTGCAGGTTGGTTATATTACAATAGCTTTAGGGTGATTTTAACAACTTCCGGTTGCTCCAGGAAGCTTAGAATCGACACAGGTAGACCTCACAGTAGCCTGATGGATTGTTATAGAAGACAGGTTCATAAGGCATTCATAACCCACATAGACTTCAGGTTGAATTTAGGAGAATAGTCAATGTATTCCTATGGGGAGAGAAGTCATTGCACACTGTTTGATCTAAACACCTTCTTTAAACTATGAAGGGTTAATGCCACAGGGTCAAGGTTAGGCTTGCACAGATCGGGAGGACCTCAGGAATGCTCCTGAGGTTGAATTGTGCTTCTAACCCTAACGGTTCTCTCACTGTCACCCAAAAGCACTCGACATTTTGGGGCAGGCTTCATTTGGGCCTAGTTTTTCTCACGGTCATTGCCCTCAGACCGAGCAAGCTACGGTCAAGCGGGGCATCTCGTTGAACTCGTCTCAGCCTAGAGATAATGGTAATGCCATTGCAGGCTCTGTGTGTCTTTAAGCACCGCACTCTGTCACTCCATCCTTGCTGTGTGTGTGAGTGTGTGTGTGTGAGTGTGTGTGTGTGTGTGTGTGTTTGTTTGTGTGTGAGAGCTTTTCTTTGACATCTGATGGGAAAAATGACTGTTCATGAGGGTTACCTAGTCAAACATATGAAGTTTTGGAAAGATGTGACTTTTCTAACCCTTCAAAACAGCTACTCTGACCCCTATTTAAGGCACTTCCGGTTGTCACAGGAAGCGTATACTCGACACACGTTGTCTTTGGGGTAGGCATAAACAGAATCCTGAATATGAAGTCTCTACCTTAACCTCTTATATCTAGACGTTCCGCTAGCGGAACACCTGCTCCAATGATAGGCGTGGCGCGAATTACAAATTCCTCAAAAATACAAAAAATTCAATTTTTCAAACATATGACTTTCACTATGACTATTTCACTATTCACTATTTCACTGTGTCTGTCTATCCCTGTTCTCCCCTCTGCACAGGCCATACAGACGCTTCACACCGCGTGGCCGCTGCCACTCTAACCTGGTGGTCCCAGCGTGCACGACCCACGTGGAGTTCCAGGTCTCCGGCAGCCTCTGGAACTGCCGGTCTGCGGCCAACAAGGCAGAGTTCATCTCAGCCTATGCTACCCTCCAGTCCCTCGACTTGGCGCTGACGGAAACATGGATTACCACAGGTAACACTGCTACTCCTACTGCTCTCTCCTCGTCTGCCCACGTGTTCTCACACTGGTCAGCGGGGTGGTGGCACTGGGATCCTCATCTCTGCTAAGTGGACATTCTCTCTTTCTCCCCTGACCCATCTATCGCCTCCTTTGAATTCCATGCTGTCACAGTTACCAGCTCTTTCAAGCTTAACATCCTTATCATTTATCGCCCTTCAGGTTCCCTTGGAGAGTTCATCAATGAGCATGACTCCTTGATAAGTTCCTTTCCTGAGGATGGCTGGTGAGCCATCCTCAGGAAAGGAACTTATCAAGGCGTCAAGCTCATTGATGAACTCTCCAAAGGTAGACGAGGGGAGGTTAACGTCACCCAGAACTGTGAGAGGTGTCTCACAGTTCTGGGTGACTTTAACCTCATACATCTAGACGTTCCGCTAGCGGAACACCTGCTCCAATATCCAATGATGGGCGTGGCGCGAAATACAAACTCCTCTAAAATACAAAAACTTCAATTTTTCAAACATATGACTATTTCACAGCATTTTAAAGATAAGACTCTCCTTTATCTAACCACACTGTCCGATTTCAAAAAGGCTTTACAACGAAAGCAAAACATTAGATTAGGGTTAGGGTTAGGTTTTGAATATAATTGTGTTTCATATCAACTAGCTTGTTTTACGGTGCACAGGCCCATCTCCTGTTCATCCCTCTCCTTCTGATGATATTATATTTAGGTGTAGTACTTAAAATTGCCTGTAGATGTCCTCCTAAGATCATAAATAGACTAAAATGAGTTCTAAAATGCCTTTTTCTGTGTGAGGAGGAGCTGATGTGGTGAGATTAATTCAACCAGTGTTGTTAAATATGAACATAAAAGCAATATTGTGCATTTAGTTGGTTTTATTGTTTTATTCTGTTAAAATAATGAGATTAAGAGAGGTGGATGGTTTGATGTGGTCTGTGAGGGTTGGATGAATGGGAGAGAGGGCTGCCAATGTGTTGTTTTTAATGGTTCTTAAAAATCGTTTTGAATATCCTCTTCTTCTGATTGCATTGAATAGTGTATTTATTGCATAATCCAGGTCTTGCTTGCAAGATGATATCCTGTAGAACCGTATGATTTGTGATTTTATTATTCCCTTAAATGTATGTTTAGGATGGTAACTGTGTTTATGGAGTAAAGCATGTGTGTCTGTTGGTTTGAAGTAGACTCTAGTGTGTAGTGTTTTCTGTGGTTGCGGGCACGCGCCTGAGTCTCACAGTACTGTAACCAGCCACTACCCAAACGCGCTACTTTTTTTCAGCCAGAGCCTGCAAAGCCACGATTCAGCTTTTTACCGCCTTCTACCTTAAGAATTGACTGAATGACACAGGGTTGAGTTGCGTGATTTTCACATTCTGCAGGTTGGTTATATTACAATAGCTTTAGGGTGATTTTAACAACTTCCGGTTGCTCCAGGAAGCTTAGAATCGACACAGGTAGACCTCACAGTAGCCTGATGGATTGTTATAGAAGACAGGTTCATAAGGCATTCATAACCCACATAGACTTCAGGTTGAATTTAGGAGAATAGTCAATGTATTCCTATGGGGAGAGAAGTCATTGCACACTGTTTGATCTAAACACCTTCTTTAAACTATGAAGGGTTAATGCCACAGGGTCAAGGTTAGGCTTGCACAGATCGGGAGGACCTCAGGAATGCTCCTGAGGTTGAATTGTGCTTCTAACCCTAACGGTTCTCTCACTGTCACCCAAAAGCACTCGACATTTTGGGGCAGGCTTCATTTGGGCCTAGTTTTTCTCACGGTCATTGCCCTCAGACCGAGCAAGCTACGGTCAAGCGGGGCATCTCGTTGAACTCGTCTCAGCCTAGAGATAATGGTAATGCCATTGCAGGCTCTGTGTGTCTTTAAGCACCGCACTCTGTCACTCCATCCTTGCTGTGTGTGTGAGTGTGTGTGTGTGTGTGTGTGTGTGTGTGTTTGTTTGTGTGTGAGAGCTTTTCTTTGACATCTGATGGGAAAAATGACTGTTCATGAGGGTTACCTAGTCAAACATATGAAGTTTTGGAAAGATGTGACTTTTCTAACCCTTCAAAACAGCTACTCTGACCCCTATTTAAGGCACTTCCGGTTGTCACAGGAAGCGTATACTCGACACACGTTGTCTTTGGGGTAGGCATAAACAGAATCCTGAATATGAAGTCTCTACCTTAACCTCTTATATCTAGACGTTCCGCTAGCGGAACACCTGCTCCAATGATAGGCGTGGCGCGAATTACAAATTCCTCAAAAATACAAAAAATTCAATTTTTCAAACATATGACTTTCACTATGACTATTTCACTATTCACTATTTCACTGTGTCTGTCTATCCCTGTTCTCCCCTCTGCACAGGCCATACAGACGCTTCACACCGCGTGGCCGCTGCCACTCTAACCTGGTGGTCCCAGCGTGCACGACCCACGTGGAGTTCCAGGTCTCCGGCAGCCTCTGGAACTGCCGGTCTGCGGCCAACAAGGCAGAGTTCATCTCAGCCTATGCTACCCTCCAGTCCCTCGACTTGGCGCTGACGGAAACATGGATTACCACAGGTAACACTGCTACTCCTACTGCTCTCTCCTCGTCTGCCCACGTGTTCTCGCACTGGTCAGCGGGGTGGTGGCACTGGGATCCTCATCTCTGCTAAGTGGACATTCTCTCTTTCTCCCCTGACCCATCTATCGCCTCCTTTGAATTCCATGCTGTCACAGTTACCAGCTCTTTCAAGCTTAACATCCTTATCATTTATCGCCCTTCAGGTTCCCTTGGAGAGTTCATCAATGAGCATGACTCCTTGATAAGTTCCTTTCCTGAGGATGGCTGGTGAGCCATCCTCAGGAAAGGAACTTATCAAGGCGTCAAGCTCATTGATGAACTCTCCAAAGGTAGACGAGGGGAGGTTAACGTCACCCAGAACTGTGAGAGGTGTCTCACAGTTCTGGGTGACTTTAACCTCATACATCTAGACGTTCCGCTAGCGGAACACCTGCTCCAATATCCAATGATGGGCGTGGCGCGAAATACAAACTCCTCTAAAATACAAAAACTTCAATTTTTCAAACATATGACTATTTCACAGCATTTTAAAGATAAGACTCTCCTTTATCTAACCACACTGTCCGATTTCAAAAAGGCTTTACAACGAAAGCAAAACATTAGATTAGGGTTAGGGTTAGGTTTTGAATATAATTGTGTTTCATATCAACTAGCTTGTTTTACGGTGCACAGGCCCATCTCCTGTTCATCCCTCTCCTTCTGATGATATTATATTTAGGTGTAGTACTTAAAATTGCCTGTAGATGTCCTCCTAAGATCATAAATAGACTAAAATGAGTTCTAAAATGCCTTTTTCTGTGTGAGGAGGAGCTGATGTGGTGAGATTAATTCAACCAGTGTTGTTAAATATGAACATAAAAGCAATATTGTGCATTTAGTTGGTTTTATTGTTTTATTCTGTTAAAATAATGAGATTAAGAGAGGTGGATGGTTTGATGTGGTCTGTGAGGGTTGGATGAATGGGAGAGAGGGCTGCCAATGTGTTGTTTTTAATGGTTCTTAAAAATCGTTTTGAATATCCTCTTCTTCTGATTGCATTGAATAGTGTATTTATTGCATAATCCAGGTCTTGCTTGCAAGATGATATCCTGTAGAACCGTATGATTTGTGATTTTATTATTCCCTTAAATGTATGTTTAGGATGGTAACTGTGTTTATGGAGTAAAGCATGTGTGTCTGTTGGTTTGAAGTAGACTCTAGTGTGTAGTGTTTTCTGTGGTTGCGGGCACGCGCCTGAGTCTCACAGTACTGTAACCAGCCACTACCCAAACGCGCTACTTTTTTTCAGCCAGAGCCTGCAAAGCCACGATTCAGCTTTTTACCGCCTTCTACCTTAAGAATTGACTGAATGACACAGGGTTGAGTTGCGTGATTTTCACATTCTGCAGGTTGGTTATATTACAATAGCTTTAGGGTGATTTTAACAACTTCCGGTTGCTCCAGGAAGCTTAGAATCGACACAGGTAGACCTCACAGTAGCCTGATGGATTGTTATAGAAGACAGGTTCATAAGGCATTCATAACCCACATAGACTTCAGGTTGAATTTAGGAGAATAGTCAATGTATTCCTATGGGGAGAGAAGTCATTGCACACTGTTTGATCTAAACACCTTCTTTAAACTATGAAGGGTTAATGCCACAGGGTCAAGGTTAGGCTTGCACAGATCGGGAGGACCTCAGGAATGCTCCTGAGGTTGAATTGTGCTTCTAACCCTAACGGTTCTCTCACTGTCACCCAAAAGCACTCGACATTTTGGGGCAGGCTTCATTTGGGCCTAGTTTTTCTCACGGTCATTGCCCTCAGACCGAGCAAGCTACGGTCAAGCGGGGCATCTCGTTGAACTCGTCTCAGCCTAGAGATAATGGTAATGCCATTGCAGGCTCTGTGTGTCTTTAAGCACCGCACTCTGTCACTCCATCCTTGCTGTGTGTGTGAGTGTGTGTGTGTGAGTGTGTGTGTGTGTGTGTGTGTGTTTGTTTGTGTGTGAGAGCTTTTCTTTGACATCTGATGGGAAAAATGACTGTTCATGAGGGTTACCTAGTCAAACATATGAAGTTTTGGAAAGATGTGACTTTTCTAACCCTTCAAAACAGCTACTCTGACCCCTATTTAAGGCACTTCCGGTTGTCACAGGAAGCGTATACTCGACACACGTTGTCTTTGGGGTAGGCATAAACAGAATCCTGAATATGAAGTCTCTACCTTAACCTCTTATATCTAGACGTTCCGCTAGCGGAACACCTGCTCCAATGATAGGCGTGGCGCGAATTACAAATTCCTCAAAAATACAAAAAATTCAATTTTTCAAACATATGACTTTCACTATGACTATTTCACTATTCACTATTTCACTGTGTCTGTCTATCCCTGTTCTCCCCTCTGCACAGGCCATACAGACGCTTCACACCGCGTGGCCGCTGCCACTCTAACCTGGTGGTCCCAGCGTGCACGACCCACGTGGAGTTCCAGGTCTCCGGCAGCCTCTGGAACTGCCGGTCTGCGGCCAACAAGGCAGAGTTCATCTCAGCCTATGCTACCCTCCAGTCCCTCGACTTGGCGCTGACGGAAACATGGATTACCACAGGTAACACTGCTACTCCTACTGCTCTCTCCTCGTCTGCCCACGTGTTCTCACACTGGTCAGCGGGGTGGTGGCACTGGGATCCTCATCTCTGCTAAGTGGACATTCTCTCTTTCTCCCCTGACCCATCTATCGCCTCCTTTGAATTCCATGCTGTCACAGTTACCAGCTCTTTCAAGCTTAACATCCTTATCATTTATCGCCCTTCAGGTTCCCTTGGAGAGTTCATCAATGAGCATGACTCCTTGATAAGTTCCTTTCCTGAGGATGGCTGGTGAGCCATCCTCAGGAAAGGAACTTATCAAGGCGTCAAGCTCATTGATGAACTCTCCAAAGGTAGACGAGGGGAGGTTAACGTCACCCAGAACTGTGAGAGGTGTCTCACAGTTCTGGGTGACTTTAACCTCATACATCTAGACGTTCCGCTAGCGGAACACCTGCTCCAATATCCAATGATGGGCGTGGCGCGAAATACAAACTCCTCTAAAATACAAAAACTTCAATTTTTCAAACATATGACTATTTCACAGCATTTTAAAGATAAGACTCTCCTTTATCTAACCACACTGTCCGATTTCAAAAAGGCTTTACAACGAAAGCAAAACATTAGATTAGGGTTAGGGTTAGGTTTTGAATATAATTGTGTTTCATATCAACTAGCTTGTTTTACGGTGCACAGGCCCATCTCCTGTTCATCCCTCTCCTTCTGATGATATTATATTTAGGTGTAGTACTTAAAATTGCCTGTAGATGTCCTCCTAAGATCATAAATAGACTAAAATGAGTTCTAAAATGCCTTTTTCTGTGTGAGGAGGAGCTGATGTGGTGAGATTAATTCAACCAGTGTTGTTAAATATGAACATAAAAGCAATATTGTGCATTTAGTTGGTTTTATTGTTTTATTCTGTTAAAATAATGAGATTAAGAGAGGTGGATGGTTTGATGTGGTCTGTGAGGGTTGGATGAATGGGAGAGAGGGCTGCCAATGTGTTGTTTTTAATGGTTCTTAAAAATCGTTTTGAATATCCTCTTCTTCTGATTGCATTGAATAGTGTATTTATTGCATAATCCAGGTCTTGCTTGCAAGATGATATCCTGTAGAACCGTATGATTTGTGATTTTATTATTCCCTTAAATGTATGTTTAGGATGGTAACTGTGTTTATGGAGTAAAGCATGTGTGTCTGTTGGTTTGAAGTAGACTCTAGTGTGTAGTGTTTTCTGTGGTTGCGGGCACGCGCCTGAGTCTCACAGTACTGTAACCAGCCACTACCCAAACGCGCTACTTTTTTTCAGCCAGAGCCTGCAAAGCCACGATTCAGCTTTTTACCGCCTTCTACCTTAAGAATTGACTGAATGACACAGGGTTGAGTTGCGTGATTTTCACATTCTGCAGGTTGGTTATATTACAATAGCTTTAGGGTGATTTTAACAACTTCCGGTTGCTCCAGGAAGCTTAGAATCGACACAGGTAGACCTCACAGTAGCCTGATGGATTGTTATAGAAGACAGGTTCATAAGGCATTCATAACCCACATAGACTTCAGGTTGAATTTAGGAGAATAGTCAATGTATTCCTATGGGGAGAGAAGTCATTGCACACTGTTTGATCTAAACACCTTCTTTAAACTATGAAGGGTTAATGCCACAGGGTCAAGGTTAGGCTTGCACAGATCGGGAGGACCTCAGGAATGCTCCTGAGGTTGAATTGTGCTTCTAACCCTAACGGTTCTCTCACTGTCACCCAAAAGCACTCGACATTTTGGGGCAGGCTTCATTTGGGCCTAGTTTTTCTCACGGTCATTGCCCTCAGACCGAGCAAGCTACGGTCAAGCGGGGCATCTCGTTGAACTCGTCTCAGCCTAGAGATAATGGTAATGCCATTGCAGGCTCTGTGTGTCTTTAAGCACCGCACTCTGTCACTCCATCCTTGCTGTGTGTGTGAGTGTGTGTGTGTGAGTGTGTGTGTGTGTGTGTGTTTGTTTGTGTGTGAGAGCTTTTCTTTGACATCTGATGGGAAAAATGACTGTTCATGAGGGTTACCTAGTCAAACATATGAAGTTTTGGAAAGATGTGACTTTTCTAACCCTTCAAAACAGCTACTCTGACCCCTATTTAAGGCACTTCCGGTTGTCACAGGAAGCGTATACTCGACACACGTTGTCTTTGGGGTAGGCATAAACAGAATCCTGAATATGAAGTCTCTACCTTAACCTCTTATATCTAGACGTTCCGCTAGCGGAACACCTGCTCCAATGATAGGCGTGGCGCGAATTACAAATTCCTCAAAAATACAAAAAATTCAATTTTTCAAACATATGACTTTCACTATGACTATTTCACTATTCACTATTTCACTGTGTCTGTCTATCCCTGTTCTCCCCTCTGCACAGGCCATACAGACGCTTCACACCGCGTGGCCGCTGCCACTCTAACCTGGTGGTCCCAGCGTGCACGACCCACGTGGAGTTCCAGGTCTCCGGCAGCCTCTGGAACTGCCGGTCTGCGGCCAACAAGGCAGAGTTCATCTCAGCCTATGCTACCCTCCAGTCCCTCGACTTGGCGCTGACGGAAACATGGATTACCACAGGTAACACTGCTACTCCTACTGCTCTCTCCTCGTCTGCCCACGTGTTCTCGCACTGGTCAGCGGGGTGGTGGCACTGGGATCCTCATCTCTGCTAAGTGGACATTCTCTCTTTCTCCCCTGACCCATCTATCGCCTCCTTTGAATTCCATGCTGTCACAGTTACCAGCTCTTTCAAGCTTAACATCCTTATCATTTATCGCCCTTCAGGTTCCCTTGGAGAGTTCATCAATGAGCATGACTCCTTGATAAGTTCCTTTCCTGAGGATGGCTGGTGAGCCATCCTCAGGAAAGGAACTTATCAAGGCGTCAAGCTCATTGATGAACTCTCCAAAGGTAGACGAGGGGAGGTTAACGTCACCCAGAACTGTGAGAGGTGTCTCACAGTTCTGGGTGACTTTAACCTCATACATCTAGACGTTCCGCTAGCGGAACACCTGCTCCAATATCCAATGATGGGCGTGGCGCGAAATACAAACTCCTCTAAAATACAAAAACTTCAATTTTTCAAACATATGACTATTTCACAGCATTTTAAAGATAAGACTCTCCTTTATCTAACCACACTGTCCGATTTCAAAAAGGCTTTACAACGAAAGCAAAACATTAGATTAGGGTTAGGGTTAGGTTTTGAATATAATTGTGTTTCATATCAACTAGCTTGTTTTACGGTGCACAGGCCCATCTCCTGTTCATCCCTCTCCTTCTGATGATATTATATTTAGGTGTAGTACTTAAAATTGCCTGTAGATGTCCTCCTAAGATCATAAATAGACTAAAATGAGTTCTAAAATGCCTTTTTCTGTGTGAGGAGGAGCTGATGTGGTGAGATTAATTCAACCAGTGTTGTTAAATATGAACATAAAAGCAATATTGTGCATTTAGTTGGTTTTATTGTTTTATTCTGTTAAAATAATGAGATTAAGAGAGGTGGATGGTTTGATGTGGTCTGTGAGGGTTGGATGAATGGGAGAGAGGGCTGCCAATGTGTTGTTTTTAATGGTTCTTAAAAATCGTTTTGAATATCCTCTTCTTCTGATTGCATTGAATAGTGTATTTATTGCATAATCCAGGTCTTGCTTGCAAGATGATATCCTGTAGAACCGTATGATTTGTGATTTTATTATTCCCTTAAATGTATGTTTAGGATGGTAACTGTGTTTATGGAGTAAAGCATGTGTGTCTGTTGGTTTGAAGTAGACTCTAGTGTGTAGTGTTTTCTGTGGTTGCGGGCACGCGCCTGAGTCTCACAGTACTGTAACCAGCCACTACCCAAACGCGCTACTTTTTTTCAGCCAGAGCCTGCAAAGCCACGATTCAGCTTTTTACCGCCTTCTACCTTAAGAATTGACTGAATGACACAGGGTTGAGTTGCGTGATTTTCACATTCTGCAGGTTGGTTATATTACAATAGCTTTAGGGTGATTTTAACAACTTCCGGTTGCTCCAGGAAGCTTAGAATCGACACAGGTAGACCTCACAGTAGCCTGATGGATTGTTATAGAAGACAGGTTCATAAGGCATTCATAACCCACATAGACTTCAGGTTGAATTTAGGAGAATAGTCAATGTATTCCTATGGGGAGAGAAGTCATTGCACACTGTTTGATCTAAACACCTTCTTTAAACTATGAAGGGTTAATGCCACAGGGTCAAGGTTAGGCTTGCACAGATCGGGAGGACCTCAGGAATGCTCCTGAGGTTGAATTGTGCTTCTAACCCTAACGGTTCTCTCACTGTCACCCAAAAGCACTCGACATTTTGGGGCAGGCTTCATTTGGGCCTAGTTTTTCTCACGGTCATTGCCCTCAGACCGAGCAAGCTACGGTCAAGCGGGGCATCTCGTTGAACTCGTCTCAGCCTAGAGATAATGGTAATGCCATTGCAGGCTCTGTGTGTCTTTAAGCACCGCACTCTGTCACTCCATCCTTGCTGTGTGTGTGAGTGTGTGTGTGTGAGTGTGTGTGTGTGTGTTTGTTTGTGTGTGAGAGCTTTTCTTTGACATCTGATGGGAAAAATGACTGTTCATGAGGGTTACCTAGTCAAACATATGAAGTTTTGGAAAGATGTGACTTTTCTAACCCTTCAAAACAGCTACTCTGACCCCTATTTAAGGCACTTCCGGTTGTCACAGGAAGCGTATACTCGACACACGTTGTCTTTGGGGTAGGCATAAACAGAATCCTGAATATGAAGTCTCTACCTTAACCTCTTATATCTAGACGTTCCGCTAGCGGAACACCTGCTCCAATGATAGGCGTGGCGCGAATTACAAATTCCTCAAAAATACAAAAAATTCAATTTTTCAAACATATGACTTTCACTATGACTATTTCACTATTCACTATTTCACTGTGTCTGTCTATCCCTGTTCTCCCCTCTGCACAGGCCATACAGACGCTTCACACCGCGTGGCCGCTGCCACTCTAACCTGGTGGTCCCAGCGTGCACGACCCACGTGGAGTTCCAGGTCTCCGGCAGCCTCTGGAACTGCCGGTCTGCGGCCAACAAGGCAGAGTTCATCTCAGCCTATGCTACCCTCCAGTCCCTCGACTTGGCGCTGACGGAAACATGGATTACCACAGGTAACACTGCTACTCCTACTGCTCTCTCCTCGTCTGCCCACGTGTTCTCGCACTGGTCAGCGGGGTGGTGGCACTGGGATCCTCATCTCTGCTAAGTGGACATTCTCTCTTTCTCCCCTGACCCATCTATCGCCTCCTTTGAATTCCATGCTGTCACAGTTACCAGCTCTTTCAAGCTTAACATCCTTATCATTTATCGCCCTTCAGGTTCCCTTGGAGAGTTCATCAATGAGCATGACTCCTTGATAAGTTCCTTTCCTGAGGATGGCTGGTGAGCCATCCTCAGGAAAGGAACTTATCAAGGCGTCAAGCTCATTGATGAACTCTCCAAAGGTAGACGAGGGGAGGTTAACGTCACCCAGAACTGTGAGAGGTGTCTCACAGTTCTGGGTGACTTTAACCTCATACATCTAGACGTTCCGCTAGCGGAACACCTGCTCCAATATCCAATGATGGGCGTGGCGCGAAATACAAACTCCTCTAAAATACAAAAACTTCAATTTTTCAAACATATGACTATTTCACAGCATTTTAAAGATAAGACTCTCCTTTATCTAACCACACTGTCCGATTTCAAAAAGGCTTTACAACGAAAGCAAAACATTAGATTAGGGTTAGGGTTAGGTTTTGAATATAATTGTGTTTCATATCAACTAGCTTGTTTTACGGTGCACAGGCCCATCTCCTGTTCATCCCTCTCCTTCTGATGATATTATATTTAGGTGTAGTACTTAAAATTGCCTGTAGATGTCCTCCTAAGATCATAAATAGACTAAAATGAGTTCTAAAATGCCTTTTTCTGTGTGAGGAGGAGCTGATGTGGTGAGATTAATTCAACCAGTGTTGTTAAATATGAACATAAAAGCAATATTGTGCATTTAGTTGGTTTTATTGTTTTATTCTGTTAAAATAATGAGATTAAGAGAGGTGGATGGTTTGATGTGGTCTGTGAGGGTTGGATGAATGGGAGAGAGGGCTGCCAATGTGTTGTTTTTAATGGTTCTTAAAAATCGTTTTGAATATCCTCTTCTTCTGATTGCATTGAATAGTGTATTTATTGCATAATCCAGGTCTTGCTTGCAAGATGATATCCTGTAGAACCGTATGATTTGTGATTTTATTATTCCCTTAAATGTATGTTTAGGATGGTAACTGTGTTTATGGAGTAAAGCATGTGTGTCTGTTGGTTTGAAGTAGACTCTAGTGTGTAGTGTTTTCTGTGGTTGCGGGCACGCGCCTGAGTCTCACAGTACTGTAACCAGCCACTACCCAAACGCGCTACTTTTTTTCAGCCAGAGCCTGCAAAGCCACGATTCAGCTTTTTACCGCCTTCTACCTTAAGAATTGACTGAATGACACAGGGTTGAGTTGCGTGATTTTCACATTCTGCAGGTTGGTTATATTACAATAGCTTTAGGGTGATTTTAACAACTTCCGGTTGCTCCAGGAAGCTTAGAATCGACACAGGTAGACCTCACAGTAGCCTGATGGATTGTTATAGAAGACAGGTTCATAAGGCATTCATAACCCACATAGACTTCAGGTTGAATTTAGGAGAATAGTCAATGTATTCCTATGGGGAGAGAAGTCATTGCACACTGTTTGATCTAAACACCTTCTTTAAACTATGAAGGGTTAATGCCACAGGGTCAAGGTTAGGCTTGCACAGATCGGGAGGACCTCAGGAATGCTCCTGAGGTTGAATTGTGCTTCTAACCCTAACGGTTCTCTCACTGTCACCCAAAAGCACTCGACATTTTGGGGCAGGCTTCATTTGGGCCTAGTTTTTCTCACGGTCATTGCCCTCAGACCGAGCAAGCTACGGTCAAGCGGGGCATCTCGTTGAACTCGTCTCAGCCTAGAGATAATGGTAATGCCATTGCAGGCTCTGTGTGTCTTTAAGCACCGCACTCTGTCACTCCATCCTTGCTGTGTGTGTGAGTGTGTGTGTGTGAGTGTGTGTGTGTGTGTGTGTTTGTTTGTGTGTGAGAGCTTTTCTTTGACATCTGATGGGAAAAATGACTGTTCATGAGGGTTACCTAGTCAAACATATGAAGTTTTGGAAAGATGTGACTTTTCTAACCCTTCAAAACAGCTACTCTGACCCCTATTTAAGGCACTTCCGGTTGTCACAGGAAGCGTATACTCGACACACGTTGTCTTTGGGGTAGGCATAAACAGAATCCTGAATATGAAGTCTCTACCTTAACCTCTTATATCTAGACGTTCCGCTAGCGGAACACCTGCTCCAATGATAGGCGTGGCGCGAATTACAAATTCCTCAAAAATACAAAAAATTCAATTTTTCAAACATATGACTTTCACTATGACTATTTCACTATTCACTATTTCACTGTGTCTGTCTATCCCTGTTCTCCCCTCTGCACAGGCCATACAGACGCTTCACACCGCGTGGCCGCTGCCACTCTAACCTGGTGGTCCCAGCGTGCACGACCCACGTGGAGTTCCAGGTCTCCGGCAGCCTCTGGAACTGCCGGTCTGCGGCCAACAAGGCAGAGTTCATCTCAGCCTATGCTACCCTCCAGTCCCTCGACTTGGCGCTGACGGAAACATGGATTACCACAGGTAACACTGCTACTCCTACTGCTCTCTCCTCGTCTGCCCACGTGTTCTCGCACTGGTCAGCGGGGTGGTGGCACTGGGATCCTCATCTCTGCTAAGTGGACATTCTCTCTTTCTCCCCTGACCCATCTATCGCCTCCTTTGAATTCCATGCTGTCACAGTTACCAGCTCTTTCAAGCTTAACATCCTTATCATTTATCGCCCTTCAGGTTCCCTTGGAGAGTTCATCAATGAGCATGACTCCTTGATAAGTTCCTTTCCTGAGGATGGCTGGTGAGCCATCCTCAGGAAAGGAACTTATCAAGGCGTCAAGCTCATTGATGAACTCTCCAAAGGTAGACGAGGGGAGGTTAACGTCACCCAGAACTGTGAGAGGTGTCTCACAGTTCTGGGTGACTTTAACCTCATACATCTAGACGTTCCGCTAGCGGAACACCTGCTCCAATATCCAATGATGGGCGTGGCGCGAAATACAAACTCCTCTAAAATACAAAAACTTCAATTTTTCAAACATATGACTATTTCACAGCATTTTAAAGATAAGACTCTCCTTTATCTAACCACACTGTCCGATTTCAAAAAGGCTTTACAACGAAAGCAAAACATTAGATTAGGGTTAGGGTTAGGTTTTGAATATAATTGTGTTTCATATCAACTAGCTTGTTTTACGGTGCACAGGCCCATCTCCTGTTCATCCCTCTCCTTCTGATGATATTATATTTAGGTGTAGTACTTAAAATTGCCTGTAGATGTCCTCCTAAGATCATAAATAGACTAAAATGAGTTCTAAAATGCCTTTTTCTGTGTGAGGAGGAGCTGATGTGGTGAGATTAATTCAACCAGTGTTGTTAAATATGAACATAAAAGCAATATTGTGCATTTAGTTGGTTTTATTGTTTTATTCTGTTAAAATAATGAGATTAAGAGAGGTGGATGGTTTGATGTGGTCTGTGAGGGTTGGATGAATGGGAGAGAGGGCTGCCAATGTGTTGTTTTTAATGGTTCTTAAAAATCGTTTTGAATATCCTCTTCTTCTGATTGCATTGAATAGTGTATTTATTGCATAATCCAGGTCTTGCTTGCAAGATGATATCCTGTAGAACCGTATGATTTGTGATTTTATTATTCCCTTAAATGTATGTTTAGGATGGTAACTGTGTTTATGGAGTAAAGCATGTGTGTCTGTTGGTTTGAAGTAGACTCTAGTGTGTAGTGTTTTCTGTGGTTGCGGGCACGCGCCTGAGTCTCACAGTACTGTAACCAGCCACTACCCAAACGCGCTACTTTTTTTCAGCCAGAGCCTGCAAAGCCACGATTCAGCTTTTTACCGCCTTCTACCTTAAGAATTGACTGAATGACACAGGGTTGAGTTGCGTGATTTTCACATTCTGCAGGTTGGTTATATTACAATAGCTTTAGGGTGATTTTAACAACTTCCGGTTGCTCCAGGAAGCTTAGAATCGACACAGGTAGACCTCACAGTAGCCTGATGGATTGTTATAGAAGACAGGTTCATAAGGCATTCATAACCCACATAGACTTCAGGTTGAATTTAGGAGAATAGTCAATGTATTCCTATGGGGAGAGAAGTCATTGCACACTGTTTGATCTAAACACCTTCTTTAAACTATGAAGGGTTAATGCCACAGGGTCAAGGTTAGGCTTGCACAGATCGGGAGGACCTCAGGAATGCTCCTGAGGTTGAATTGTGCTTCTAACCCTAACGGTTCTCTCACTGTCACCCAAAAGCACTCGACATTTTGGGGCAGGCTTCATTTGGGCCTAGTTTTTCTCACGGTCATTGCCCTCAGACCGAGCAAGCTACGGTCAAGCGGGGCATCTCGTTGAACTCGTCTCAGCCTAGAGATAATGGTAATGCCATTGCAGGCTCTGTGTGTCTTTAAGCACCGCACTCTGTCACTCCATCCTTGCTGTGTGTGTGAGTGTGTGTGTGTGAGTGTGTGTGTGTGTGTGTGTTTGTTTGTGTGTGAGAGCTTTTCTTTGACATCTGATGGGAAAAATGACTGTTCATGAGGGTTACCTAGTCAAACATATGAAGTTTTGGAAAGATGTGACTTTTCTAACCCTTCAAAACAGCTACTCTGACCCCTATTTAAGGCACTTCCGGTTGTCACAGGAAGCGTATACTCGACACACGTTGTCTTTGGGGTAGGCATAAACAGAATCCTGAATATGAAGTCTCTACCTTAACCTCTTATATCTAGACGTTCCGCTAGCGGAACACCTGCTCCAATGATAGGCGTGGCGCGAATTACAAATTCCTCAAAAATACAAAAAATTCAATTTTTCAAACATATGACTTTCACTATGACTATTTCACTATTCACTATTTCACTGTGTCTGTCTATCCCTGTTCTCCCCTCTGCACAGGCCATACAGACGCTTCACACCGCGTGGCCGCTGCCACTCTAACCTGGTGGTCCCAGCGTGCACGACCCACGTGGAGTTCCAGGTCTCCGGCAGCCTCTGGAACTGCCGGTCTGCGGCCAACAAGGCAGAGTTCATCTCAGCCTATGCTACCCTCCAGTCCCTCGACTTGGCGCTGACGGAAACATGGATTACCACAGGTAACACTGCTACTCCTACTGCTCTCTCCTCGTCTGCCCACGTGTTCTCGCACTGGTCAGCGGGGTGGTGGCACTGGGATCCTCATCTCTGCTAAGTGGACATTCTCTCTTTCTCCCCTGACCCATCTATCGCCTCCTTTGAATTCCATGCTGTCACAGTTACCAGCTCTTTCAAGCTTAACATCCTTATCATTTATCGCCCTTCAGGTTCCCTTGGAGAGTTCATCAATGAGCTTGACTCCTTGATAAGTTCCTTTCCTGAGGATGGCTGGTGAGCCATCCTCAGGAAAGGAACTTATCAAGGCGTCAAGCTCATTGATGAACTCTCCAAAGGTAGACGAGGGGAGGTTAACGTCACCCAGAACTGTGAGAGGTGTCTCACAGTTCTGGGTGACTTTAACCTCATACATCTAGACGTTCCGCTAGCGGAACACCTGCTCCAATATCCAATGATGGGCGTGGCGCGAAATACAAACTCCTCTAAAATACAAAAACTTCAATTTTTCAAACATATGACTATTTCACAGCATTTTAAAGATAAGACTCTCCTTTATCTAACCACACTGTCCGATTTCAAAAAGGCTTTACAACGAAAGCAAAACATTAGATTAGGGTTAGGGTTAGGTTTTGAATATAATTGTGTTTCATATCAACTAGCTTGTTTTACGGTGCACAGGCCCATCTCCTGTTCATCCCTCTCCTTCTGATGATATTATATTTAGGTGTAGTACTTAAAATTGCCTGTAGATGTCCTCCTAAGATCATAAATAGACTAAAATGAGTTCTAAAATGCCTTTTTCTGTGTGAGGAGGAGCTGATGTGGTGAGATTAATTCAACCAGTGTTGTTAAATATGAACATAAAAGCAATATTGTGCATTTAGTTGGTTTTATTGTTTTATTCTGTTAAAATAATGAGATTAAGAGAGGTGGATGGTTTGATGTGGTCTGTGAGGGTTGGATGAATGGGAGAGAGGGCTGCCAATGTGTTGTTTTTAATGGTTCTTAAAAATCGTTTTGAATATCCTCTTCTTCTGATTGCATTGAATAGTGTATTTATTGCATAATCCAGGTCTTGCTTGCAAGATGATATCCTGTAGAACCGTATGATTTGTGATTTTATTATTCCCTTAAATGTATGTTTAGGATGGTAACTGTGTTTATGGAGTAAAGCATGTGTGTCTGTTGGTTTGAAGTAGACTCTAGTGTGTAGTGTTTTCTGTGGTTGCGGGCACGCGCCTGAGTCTCACAGTACTGTAACCAGCCACTACCCAAACGCGCTACTTTTTTTCAGCCAGAGCCTGCAAAGCCACGATTCAGCTTTTTACCGCCTTCTACCTTAAGAATTGACTGAATGACACAGGGTTGAGTTGCGTGATTTTCACATTCTGCAGGTTGGTTATATTACAATAGCTTTAGGGTGATTTTAACAACTTCCGGTTGCTCCAGGAAGCTTAGAATCGACACAGGTAGACCTCACAGTAGCCTGATGGATTGTTATAGAAGACAGGTTCATAAGGCATTCATAACCCACATAGACTTCAGGTTGAATTTAGGAGAATAGTCAATGTATTCCTATGGGGAGAGAAGTCATTGCACACTGTTTGATCTAAACACCTTCTTTAAACTATGAAGGGTTAATGCCACAGGGTCAAGGTTAGGCTTGCACAGATCGGGAGGACCTCAGGAATGCTCCTGAGGTTGAATTGTGCTTCTAACCCTAACGGTTCTCTCACTGTCACCCAAAAGCACTCGACATTTTGGGGCAGGCTTCATTTGGGCCTAGTTTTTCTCACGGTCATTGCCCTCAGACCGAGCAAGCTACGGTCAAGCGGGGCATCTCGTTGAACTCGTCTCAGCCTAGAGATAATGGTAATGCCATTGCAGGCTCTGTGTGTCTTTAAGCACCGCACTCTGTCACTCCATCCTTGCTGTGTGTGTGAGTGTGTGTGTGTGAGTGTGTGTGTGTGTGTGTGTTTGTTTGTGTGTGAGAGCTTTTCTTTGACATCTGATGGGAAAAATGACTGTTCATGAGGGTTACCTAGTCAAACATATGAAGTTTTGGAAAGATGTGACTTTTCTAACCCTTCAAAACAGCTACTCTGACCCCTATTTAAGGCACTTCCGGTTGTCACAGGAAGCGTATACTCGACACACGTTGTCTTTGGGGTAGGCATAAACAGAATCCTGAATATGAAGTCTCTACCTTAACCTCTTATATCTAGACGTTCCGCTAGCGGAACACCTGCTCCAATGATAGGCGTGGCGCGAATTACAAATTCCTCAAAAATACAAAAAATTCAATTTTTCAAACATATGACTTTCACTATGACTATTTCACTATTCACTATTTCACTGTGTCTGTCTATCCCTGTTCTCCCCTCTGCACAGGCCATACAGACGCTTCACACCGCGTGGCCGCTGCCACTCTAACCTGGTGGTCCCAGCGTGCACGACCCACGTGGAGTTCCAGGTCTCCGGCAGCCTCTGGAACTGCCGGTCTGCGGCCAACAAGGCAGAGTTCATCTCAGCCTATGCTACCCTCCAGTCCCTCGACTTGGCGCTGACGGAAACATGGATTACCACAGGTAACACTGCTACTCCTACTGCTCTCTCCTCGTCTGCCCACGTGTTCTCGCACTGGTCAGCGGGGTGGTGGCACTGGGATCCTCATCTCTGCTAAGTGGACATTCTCTCTTTCTCCCCTGACCCATCTATCGCCTCCTTTGAATTCCATGCTGTCACAGTTACCAGCTCTTTCAAGCTTAACATCCTTATCATTTATCGCCCTTCAGGTTCCCTTGGAGAGTTCATCAATGAGCTTGACTCCTTGATAAGTTCCTTTCCTGAGGATGGCTGGTGAGCCATCCTCAGGAAAGGAACTTATCAAGGCGTCAAGCTCATTGATGAACTCTCCAAAGGTAGACGAGGGGAGGTTAACGTCACCCAGAACTGTGAGAGGTGTCTCACAGTTCTGGGTGACTTTAACCTCATACATCTAGACGTTCCGCTAGCGGAACACCTGCTCCAATATCCAATGATGGGCGTGGCGCGAAATACAAACTCCTCTAAAATACAAAAACTTCAATTTTTCAAACATATGACTATTTCACAGCATTTTAAAGATAAGACTCTCCTTTATCTAACCACACTGTCCGATTTCAAAAAGGCTTTACAACGAAAGCAAAACATTAGATTAGGGTTAGGGTTAGGTTTTGAATATAATTGTGTTTCATATCAACTAGCTTGTTTTACGGTGCACAGGCCCATCTCCTGTTCATCCCTCTCCTTCTGATGATATTATATTTAGGTGTAGTACTTAAAATTGCCTGTAGATGTCCTCCTAAGATCATAAATAGACTAAAATGAGTTCTAAAATGCCTTTTTCTGTGTGAGGAGGAGCTGATGTGGTGAGATTAATTCAACCAGTGTTGTTAAATATGAACATAAAAGCAATATTGTGCATTTAGTTGGTTTTATTGTTTTATTCTGTTAAAATAATGAGATTAAGAGAGGTGGATGGTTTGATGTGGTCTGTGAGGGTTGGATGAATGGGAGAGAGGGCTGCCAATGTGTTGTTTTTAATGGTTCTTAAAAATCGTTTTGAATATCCTCTTCTTCTGATTGCATTGAATAGTGTATTTATTGCATAATCCAGGTCTTGCTTGCAAGATGATATCCTGTAGAACCGTATGATTTGTGATTTTATTATTCCCTTAAATGTATGTTTAGGATGGTAACTGTGTTTATGGAGTAAAGCATGTGTGTCTGTTGGTTTGAAGTAGACTCTAGTGTGTAGTGTTTTCTGTGGTTGCGGGCACGCGCCTGAGTCTCACAGTACTGTAACCAGCCACTACCCAAACGCGCTACTTTTTTTCAGCCAGAGCCTGCAAAGCCACGATTCAGCTTTTTACCGCCTTCTACCTTAAGAATTGACTGAATGACACAGGGTTGAGTTGCGTGATTTTCACATTCTGCAGGTTGGTTATATTACAATAGCTTTAGGGTGATTTTAACAACTTCCGGTTGCTCCAGGAAGCTTAGAATCGACACAGGTAGACCTCACAGTAGCCTGATGGATTGTTATAGAAGACAGGTTCATAAGGCATTCATAACCCACATAGACTTCAGGTTGAATTTAGGAGAATAGTCAATGTATTCCTATGGGGAGAGAAGTCATTGCACACTGTTTGATCTAAACACCTTCTTTAAACTATGAAGGGTTAATGCCACAGGGTCAAGGTTAGGCTTGCACAGATCGGGAGGACCTCAGGAATGCTCCTGAGGTTGAATTGTGCTTCTAACCCTAACGGTTCTCTCACTGTCACCCAAAAGCACTCGACATTTTGGGGCAGGCTTCATTTGGGCCTAGTTTTTCTCACGGTCATTGCCCTCAGACCGAGCAAGCTACGGTCAAGCGGGGCATCTCGTTGAACTCGTCTCAGCCTAGAGATAATGGTAATGCCATTGCAGGCTCTGTGTGTCTTTAAGCACCGCACTCTGTCACTCCATCCTTGCTGTGTGTGTGAGTGTGTGTGTGTGAGTGTGTGTGTGTGTGTGTGTTTGTTTGTGTGTGAGAGCTTTTCTTTGACATCTGATGGGAAAAATGACTGTTCATGAGGGTTACCTAGTCAAACATATGAAGTTTTGGAAAGATGTGACTTTTCTAACCCTTCAAAACAGCTACTCTGACCCCTATTTAAGGCACTTCCGGTTGTCACAGGAAGCGTATACTCGACACACGTTGTCTTTGGGGTAGGCATAAACAGAATCCTGAATATGAAGTCTCTACCTTAACCTCTTATATCTAGACGTTCCGCTAGCGGAACACCTGCTCCAATGATAGGCGTGGCGCGAATTACAAATTCCTCAAAAATACAAAAAATTCAATTTTTCAAACATATGACTTTCACTATGACTATTTCACTATTCACTATTTCACTGTGTCTGTCTATCCCTGTTCTCCCCTCTGCACAGGCCATACAGACGCTTCACACCGCGTGGCCGCTGCCACTCTAACCTGGTGGTCCCAGCGTGCACGACCCACGTGGAGTTCCAGGTCTCCGGCAGCCTCTGGAACTGCCGGTCTGCGGCCAACAAGGCAGAGTTCATCTCAGCCTATGCTACCCTCCAGTCCCTCGACTTGGCGCTGACGGAAACATGGATTACCACAGGTAACACTGCTACTCCTACTGCTCTCTCCTCGTCTGCCCACGTGTTCTCGCACTGGTCAGCGGGGTGGTGGCACTGGGATCCTCATCTCTGCTAAGTGGACATTCTCTCTTTCTCCCCTGACCCATCTATCGCCTCCTTTGAATTCCATGCTGTCACAGTTACCAGCTCTTTCAAGCTTAACATCCTTATCATTTATCGCCCTTCAGGTTCCCTTGGAGAGTTCATCAATGAGCTTGACTCCTTGATAAGTTCCTTTCCTGAGGATGGCTGGTGAGCCATCCTCAGGAAAGGAACTTATCAAGGCGTCAAGCTCATTGATGAACTCTCCAAAGGTAGACGAGGGGAGGTTAACGTCACCCAGAACTGTGAGAGGTGTCTCACAGTTCTGGGTGACTTTAACCTCATACATCTAGACGTTCCGCTAGCGGAACACCTGCTCCAATATCCAATGATGGGCGTGGCGCGAAATACAAACTCCTCTAAAATACAAAAACTTCAATTTTTCAAACATATGACTATTTCACAGCATTTTAAAGATAAGACTCTCCTTTATCTAACCACACTGTCCGATTTCAAAAAGGCTTTACAACGAAAGCAAAACATTAGATTAGGGTTAGGGTTAGGTTTTGAATATAATTGTGTTTCATATCAACTAGCTTGTTTTACGGTGCACAGGCCCATCTCCTGTTCATCCCTCTCCTTCTGATGATATTATATTTAGGTGTAGTACTTAAAATTGCCTGTAGATGTCCTCCTAAGATCATAAATAGACTAAAATGAGTTCTAAAATGCCTTTTTCTGTGTGAGGAGGAGCTGATGTGGTGAGATTAATTCAACCAGTGTTGTTAAATATGAACATAAAAGCAATATTGTGCATTTAGTTGGTTTTATTGTTTTATTCTGTTAAAATAATGAGATTAAGAGAGGTGGATGGTTTGATGTGGTCTGTGAGGGTTGGATGAATGGGAGAGAGGGCTGCCAATGTGTTGTTTTTAATGGTTCTTAAAAATCGTTTTGAATATCCTCTTCTTCTGATTGCATTGAATAGTGTATTTATTGCATAATCCAGGTCTTGCTTGCAAGATGATATCCTGTAGAACCGTATGATTTGTGATTTTATTATTCCCTTAAATGTATGTTTAGGATGGTAACTGTGTTTATGGAGTAAAGCATGTGTGTCTGTTGGTTTGAAGTAGACTCTAGTGTGTAGTGTTTTCTGTGGTTGCGGGCACGCGCCTGAGTCTCACAGTACTGTAACCAGCCACTACCCAAACGCGCTACTTTTTTTCAGCCAGAGCCTGCAAAGCCACGATTCAGCTTTTTACCGCCTTCTACCTTAAGAATTGACTGAATGACACAGGGTTGAGTTGCGTGATTTTCACATTCTGCAGGTTGGTTATATTACAATAGCTTTAGGGTGATTTTAACAACTTCCGGTTGCTCCAGGAAGCTTAGAATCGACACAGGTAGACCTCACAGTAGCCTGATGGATTGTTATAGAAGACAGGTTCATAAGGCATTCATAACCCACATAGACTTCAGGTTGAATTTAGGAGAATAGTCAATGTATTCCTATGGGGAGAGAAGTCATTGCACACTGTTTGATCTAAACACCTTCTTTAAACTATGAAGGGTTAATGCCACAGGGTCAAGGTTAGGCTTGCACAGATCGGGAGGACCTCAGGAATGCTCCTGAGGTTGAATTGTGCTTCTAACCCTAACGGTTCTCTCACTGTCACCCAAAAGCACTCGACATTTTGGGGCAGGCTTCATTTGGGCCTAGTTTTTCTCACGGTCATTGCCCTCAGACCGAGCAAGCTACGGTCAAGCGGGGCATCTCGTTGAACTCGTCTCAGCCTAGAGATAATGGTAATGCCATTGCAGGCTCTGTGTGTCTTTAAGCACCGCACTCTGTCACTCCATCCTTGCTGTGTGTGTGAGTGTGTGTGTGTGAGTGTGTGTGTGTGTGTGTGTTTGTTTGTGTGTGAGAGCTTTTCTTTGACATCTGATGGGAAAAATGACTGTTCATGAGGGTTACCTAGTCAAACATATGAAGTTTTGGAAAGATGTGACTTTTCTAACCCTTCAAAACAGCTACTCTGACCCCTATTTAAGGCACTTCCGGTTGTCACAGGAAGCGTATACTCGACACACGTTGTCTTTGGGGTAGGCATAAACAGAATCCTGAATATGAAGTCTCTACCTTAACCTCTTATATCTAGACGTTCCGCTAGCGGAACACCTGCTCCAATGATAGGCGTGGCGCGAATTACAAATTCCTCAAAAATACAAAAAATTCAATTTTTCAAACATATGACTTTCACTATGACTATTTCACTATTCACTATTTCACTGTGTCTGTCTATCCCTGTTCTCCCCTCTGCACAGGCCATACAGACGCTTCACACCGCGTGGCCGCTGCCACTCTAACCTGGTGGTCCCAGCGTGCACGACCCACGTGGAGTTCCAGGTCTCCGGCAGCCTCTGGAACTGCCGGTCTGCGGCCAACAAGGCAGAGTTCATCTCAGCCTATGCTACCCTCCAGTCCCTCGACTTGGCGCTGACGGAAACATGGATTACCACAGGTAACACTGCTACTCCTACTGCTCTCTCCTCGTCTGCCCACGTGTTCTCGCACTGGTCAGCGGGGTGGTGGCACTGGGATCCTCATCTCTGCTAAGTGGACATTCTCTCTTTCTCCCCTGACCCATCTATCGCCTCCTTTGAATTCCATGCTGTCACAGTTACCAGCTCTTTCAAGCTTAACATCCTTATCATTTATCGCCCTTCAGGTTCCCTTGGAGAGTTCATCAATGAGCTTGACTCCTTGATAAGTTCCTTTCCTGAGGATGGCTGGTGAGCCATCCTCAGGAAAGGAACTTATCAAGGCGTCAAGCTCATTGATGAACTCTCCAAAGGTAGACGAGGGGAGGTTAACGTCACCCAGAACTGTGAGAGGTGTCTCACAGTTCTGGGTGACTTTAACCTCATACATCTAGACGTTCCGCTAGCGGAACACCTGCTCCAATATCCAATGATGGGCGTGGCGCGAAATACAAACTCCTCTAAAATACAAAAACTTCAATTTTTCAAACATATGACTATTTCACAGCATTTTAAAGATAAGACTCTCCTTTATCTAACCACACTGTCCGATTTCAAAAAGGCTTTACAACGAAAGCAAAACATTAGATTAGGGTTAGGGTTAGGTTTTGAATATAATTGTGTTTCATATCAACTAGCTTGTTTTACGGTGCACAGGCCCATCTCCTGTTCATCCCTCTCCTTCTGATGATATTATATTTAGGTGTAGTACTTAAAATTGCCTGTAGATGTCCTCCTAAGATCATAAATAGACTAAAATGAGTTCTAAAATGCCTTTTTCTGTGTGAGGAGGAGCTGATGTGGTGAGATTAATTCAACCAGTGTTGTTAAATATGAACATAAAAGCAATATTGTGCATTTAGTTGGTTTTATTGTTTTATTCTGTTAAAATAATGAGATTAAGAGAGGTGGATGGTTTGATGTGGTCTGTGAGGGTTGGATGAATGGGAGAGAGGGCTGCCAATGTGTTGTTTTTAATGGTTCTTAAAAATCGTTTTGAATATCCTCTTCTTCTGATTGCATTGAATAGTGTATTTATTGCATAATCCAGGTCTTGCTTGCAAGATGATATCCTGTAGAACCGTATGATTTGTGATTTTATTATTCCCTTAAATGTATGTTTAGGATGGTAACTGTGTTTATGGAGTAAAGCATGTGTGTCTGTTGGTTTGAAGTAGACTCTAGTGTGTAGTGTTTTCTGTGGTTGCGGGCACGCGCCTGAGTCTCACAGTACTGTAACCAGCCACTACCCAAACGCGCTACTTTTTTTCAGCCAGAGCCTGCAAAGCCACGATTCAGCTTTTTACCGCCTTCTACCTTAAGAATTGACTGAATGACACAGGGTTGAGTTGCGTGATTTTCACATTCTGCAGGTTGGTTATATTACAATAGCTTTAGGGTGATTTTAACAACTTCCGGTTGCTCCAGGAAGCTTAGAATCGACACAGGTAGACCTCACAGTAGCCTGATGGATTGTTATAGAAGACAGGTTCATAAGGCATTCATAACCCACATAGACTTCAGGTTGAATTTAGGAGAATAGTCAATGTATTCCTATGGGGAGAGAAGTCATTGCACACTGTTTGATCTAAACACCTTCTTTAAACTATGAAGGGTTAATGCCACAGGGTCAAGGTTAGGCTTGCACAGATCGGGAGGACCTCAGGAATGCTCCTGAGGTTGAATTGTGCTTCTAACCCTAACGGTTCTCTCACTGTCACCCAAAAGCACTCGACATTTTGGGGCAGGCTTCATTTGGGCCTAGTTTTTCTCACGGTCATTGCCCTCAGACCGAGCAAGCTACGGTCAAGCGGGGCATCTCGTTGAACTCGTCTCAGCCTAGAGATAATGGTAATGCCATTGCAGGCTCTGTGTGTCTTTAAGCACCGCACTCTGTCACTCCATCCTTGCTGTGTGTGTGAGTGTGTGTGTGTGAGTGTGTGTGTGTGTGTGTGTTTGTTTGTGTGTGAGAGCTTTTCTTTGACATCTGATGGGAAAAATGACTGTTCATGAGGGTTACCTAGTCAAACATATGAAGTTTTGGAAAGATGTGACTTTTCTAACCCTTCAAAACAGCTACTCTGACCCCTATTTAAGGCACTTCCGGTTGTCACAGGAAGCGTATACTCGACACACGTTGTCTTTGGGGTAGGCATAAACAGAATCCTGAATATGAAGTCTCTACCTTAACCTCTTATATCTAGACGTTCCGCTAGCGGAACACCTGCTCCAATGATAGGCGTGGCGCGAATGACAAATTCCTCAAAAATACAAAAAATTCAATTTTTCAAACATATGACTTTCACTATGACTATTTCACTATTCACTATTTCACTGTGTCTGTCTATCCCTGTTCTCCCCTCTGCACAGGCCATACAGACGCTTCACACCGCGTGGCCGCTGCCACTCTAACCTGGTGGTCCCAGCGTGCACGACCCACGTGGAGTTCCAGGTCTCCGGCAGCCTCTGGAACTGCCGGTCTGCGGCCAACAAGGCAGAGTTCATCTCAGCCTATGCTACCCTCCAGTCCCTCGACTTGGCGCTGACGGAAACATGGATTACCACAGGTAACACTGCTACTCCTACTGCTCTCTCCTCGTCTGCCCACGTGTTCTCGCACTGGTCAGCGGGGTGGTGGCACTGGGATCCTCATCTCTGCTAAGTGGACATTCTCTCTTTCTCCCCTGACCCATCTATCGCCTCCTTTGAATTCCATGCTGTCACAGTTACCAGCTCTTTCAAGCTTAACATCCTTATCATTTATCGCCCTTCAGGTTCCCTTGGAGAGTTCATCAATGAGCTTGACTCCTTGATAAGTTCCTTTCCTGAGGATGGCTGGTGAGCCATCCTCAGGAAAGGAACTTATCAAGGCGTCAAGCTCATTGATGAACTCTCCAAAGGTAGACGAGGGGAGGTTAACGTCACCCAGAACTGTGAGAGGTGTCTCACAGTTCTGGGTGACTTTAACCTCATACATCTAGACGTTCCGCTAGCGGAACACCTGCTCCAATATCCAATGATGGGCGTGGCGCGAAATACAAACTCCTCTAAAATACAAAAACTTCAATTTTTCAAACATATGACTATTTCACAGCATTTTAAAGATAAGACTCTCCTTTATCTAACCACACTGTCCGATTTCAAAAAGGCTTTACAACGAAAGCAAAACATTAGATTAGGGTTAGGGTTAGGTTTTGAATATAATTGTGTTTCATATCAACTAGCTTGTTTTACGGTGCACAGGCCCATCTCCTGTTCATCCCTCTCCTTCTGATGATATTATATTTAGGTGTAGTACTTAAAATTGCCTGTAGATGTCCTCCTAAGATCATAAATAGACTAAAATGAGTTCTAAAATGCCTTTTTCTGTGTGAGGAGGAGCTGATGTGGTGAGATTAATTCAACCAGTGTTGTTAAATATGAACATAAAAGCAATATTGTGCATTTAGTTGGTTTTATTGTTTTATTCTGTTAAAATAATGAGATTAAGAGAGGTGGATGGTTTGATGTGGTCTGTGAGGGTTGGATGAATGGGAGAGAGGGCTGCCAATGTGTTGTTTTTAATGGTTCTTAAAAATCGTTTTGAATATCCTCTTCTTCTGATTGCATTGAATAGTGTATTTATTGCATAATCCAGGTCTTGCTTGCAAGATGATATCCTGTAGAACCGTATGATTTGTGATTTTATTATTCCCTTAAATGTATGTTTAGGATGGTAACTGTGTTTATGGAGTAAAGCATGTGTGTCTGTTGGTTTGAAGTAGACTCTAGTGTGTAGTGTTTTCTGTGGTTGCGGGCACGCGCCTGAGTCTCACAGTACTGTAACCAGCCACTACCCAAACGCGCTACTTTTTTTCAGCCAGAGCCTGCAAAGCCACGATTCAGCTTTTTACCGCCTTCTACCTTAAGAATTGACTGAATGACACAGGGTTGAGTTGCGTGATTTTCACATTCTGCAGGTTGGTTATATTACAATAGCTTTAGGGTGATTTTAACAACTTCCGGTTGCTCCAGGAAGCTTAGAATCGACACAGGTAGACCTCACAGTAGCCTGATGGATTGTTATAGAAGACAGGTTCATAAGGCATTCATAACCCACATAGACTTCAGGTTGAATTTAGGAGAATAGTCAATGTATTCCTATGGGGAGAGAAGTCATTGCACACTGTTTGATCTAAACACCTTCTTTAAACTATGAAGGGTTAATGCCACAGGGTCAAGGTTAGGCTTGCACAGATCGGGAGGACCTCAGGAATGCTCCTGAGGTTGAATTGTGCTTCTAACCCTAACGGTTCTCTCACTGTCACCCAAAAGCACTCGACATTTTGGGGCAGGCTTCATTTGGGCCTAGTTTTTCTCACGGTCATTGCCCTCAGACCGAGCAAGCTACGGTCAAGCGGGGCATCTCGTTGAACTCGTCTCAGCCTAGAGATAATGGTAATGCCATTGCAGGCTCTGTGTGTCTTTAAGCACCGCACTCTGTCACTCCATCCTTGCTGTGTGTGTGAGTGTGTGTGTGTGAGTGTGTGTGTGTGTGTGTGTTTGTTTGTGTGTGAGAGCTTTTCTTTGACATCTGATGGGAAAAATGACTGTTCATGAGGGTTACCTAGTCAAACATATGAAGTTTTGGAAAGATGTGACTTTTCTAACCCTTCAAAACAGCTACTCTGACCCCTATTTAAGGCACTTCCGGTTGTCACAGGAAGCGTATACTCGACACACGTTGTCTTTGGGGTAGGCATAAACAGAATCCTGAATATGAAGTCTCTACCTTAACCTCTTATATCTAGACGTTCCGCTAGCGGAACACCTGCTCCAATGATAGGCGTGGCGCGAATTACAAATTCCTCAAAAATACAAAAAATTCAATTTTTCAAACATATGACTTTCACTATGACTATTTCACTATTCACTATTTCACTGTGTCTGTCTATCCCTGTTCTCCCCTCTGCACAGGCCATACAGACGCTTCACACCGCGTGGCCGCTGCCACTCTAACCTGGTGGTCCCAGCGTGCACGACCCACGTGGAGTTCCAGGTCTCCGGCAGCCTCTGGAACTGCCGGTCTGCGGCCAACAAGGCAGAGTTCATCTCAGCCTATGCTACCCTCCAGTCCCTCGACTTGGCGCTGACGGAAACATGGATTACCACAGGTAACACTGCTACTCCTACTGCTCTCTCCTCGTCTGCCCACGTGTTCTCGCACTGGTCAGCGGGGTGGTGGCACTGGGATCCTCATCTCTGCTAAGTGGACATTCTCTCTTTCTCCCCTGACCCATCTATCGCCTCCTTTGAATTCCATGCTGTCACAGTTACCAGCTCTTTCAAGCTTAACATCCTTATCATTTATCGCCCTTCAGGTTCCCTTGGAGAGTTCATCAATGAGCTTGACTCCTTGATAAGTTCCTTTCCTGAGGATGGCTGGTGAGCCATCCTCAGGAAAGGAACTTATCAAGGCGTCAAGCTCATTGATGAACTCTCCAAAGGTAGACGAGGGGAGGTTAACGTCACCCAGAACTGTGAGAGGTGTCTCACAGTTCTGGGTGACTTTAACCTCATACATCTAGACGTTCCGCTAGCGGAACACCTGCTCCAATATCCAATGATGGGCGTGGCGCGAAATACAAACTCCTCTAAAATACAAAAACTTCAATTTTTCAAACATATGACTATTTCACAGCATTTTAAAGATAAGACTCTCCTTTATCTAACCACACTGTCCGATTTCAAAAAGGCTTTACAACGAAAGCAAAACATTAGATTAGGGTTAGGGTTAGGTTTTGAATATAATTGTGTTTCATATCAACTAGCTTGTTTTACGGTGCACAGGCCCATCTCCTGTTCATCCCTCTCCTTCTGATGATATTATATTTAGGTGTAGTACTTAAAATTGCCTGTAGATGTCCTCCTAAGATCATAAATAGACTAAAATGAGTTCTAAAATGCCTTTTTCTGTGTGAGGAGGAGCTGATGTGGTGAGATTAATTCAACCAGTGTTGTTAAATATGAACATAAAAGCAATATTGTGCATTTAGTTGGTTTTATTGTTTTATTCTGTTAAAATAATGAGATTAAGAGAGGTGGATGGTTTGATGTGGTCTGTGAGGGTTGGATGAATGGGAGAGAGGGCTGCCAATGTGTTGTTTTTAATGGTTCTTAAAAATCGTTTTGAATATCCTCTTCTTCTGATTGCATTGAATAGTGTATTTATTGCATAATCCAGGTCTTGCTTGCAAGATGATATCCTGTAGAACCGTATGATTTGTGATTTTATTATTCCCTTAAATGTATGTTTAGGATGGTAACTGTGTTTATGGAGTAAAGCATGTGTGTCTGTTGGTTTGAAGTAGACTCTAGTGTGTAGTGTTTTCTGTGGTTGCGGGCACGCGCCTGAGTCTCACAGTACTGTAACCAGCCACTACCCAAACGCGCTACTTTTTTTCAGCCAGAGCCTGCAAAGCCACGATTCAGCTTTTTACCGCCTTCTACCTTAAGAATTGACTGAATGACACAGGGTTGAGTTGCGTGATTTTCACATTCTGCAGGTTGGTTATATTACAATAGCTTTAGGGTGATTTTAACAACTTCCGGTTGCTCCAGGAAGCTTAGAATCGACACAGGTAGACCTCACAGTAGCCTGATGGATTGTTATAGAAGACAGGTTCATAAGGCATTCATAACCCACATAGACTTCAGGTTGAATTTAGGAGAATAGTCAATGTATTCCTATGGGGAGAGAAGTCATTGCACACTGTTTGATCTAAACACCTTCTTTAAACTATGAAGGGTTAATGCCACAGGGTCAAGGTTAGGCTTGCACAGATCGGGAGGACCTCAGGAATGCTCCTGAGGTTGAATTGTGCTTCTAACCCTAACGGTTCTCTCACTGTCACCCAAAAGCACTCGACATTTTGGGGCAGGCTTCATTTGGGCCTAGTTTTTCTCACGGTCATTGCCCTCAGACCGAGCAAGCTACGGTCAAGCGGGGCATCTCGTTGAACTCGTCTCAGCCTAGAGATAATGGTAATGCCATTGCAGGCTCTGTGTGTCTTTAAGCACCGCACTCTGTCACTCCATCCTTGCTGTGTGTGTGAGTGTGTGTGTGTGAGTGTGTGTGTGTGTGTGTGTTTGTTTGTGTGTGAGAGCTTTTCTTTGACATCTGATGGGAAAAATGACTGTTCATGAGGGTTACCTAGTCAAACATATGAAGTTTTGGAAAGATGTGACTTTTCTAACCCTTCAAAACAGCTACTCTGACCCCTATTTAAGGCACTTCCGGTTGTCACAGGAAGCGTATACTCGACACACGTTGTCTTTGGGGTAGGCATAAACAGAATCCTGAATATGAAGTCTCTACCTTAACCTCTTATATCTAGACGTTCCGCTAGCGGAACACCTGCTCCAATGATAGGCGTGGCGCGAATTACAAATTCCTCAAAAATACAAAAAATTCAATTTTTCAAACATATGACTTTCACTATGACTATTTCACTATTCACTATTTCACTGTGTCTGTCTATCCCTGTTCTCCCCTCTGCACAGGCCATACAGACGCTTCACACCGCGTGGCCGCTGCCACTCTAACCTGGTGGTCCCAGCGTGCACGACCCACGTGGAGTTCCAGGTCTCCGGCAGCCTCTGGAACTGCCGGTCTGCGGCCAACAAGGCAGAGTTCATCTCAGCCTATGCTACCCTCCAGTCCCTCGACTTGGCGCTGACGGAAACATGGATTACCACAGGTAACACTGCTACTCCTACTGCTCTCTCCTCGTCTGCCCACGTGTTCTCGCACTGGTCAGCGGGGTGGTGGCACTGGGATCCTCATCTCTGCTAAGTGGACATTCTCTCTTTCTCCCCTGACCCATCTATCGCCTCCTTTGAATTCCATGCTGTCACAGTTACCAGCTCTTTCAAGCTTAACATCCTTATCATTTATCGCCCTTCAGGTTCCCTTGGAGAGTTCATCAATGAGCTTGACTCCTTGATAAGTTCCTTTCCTGAGGATGGCTGGTGAGCCATCCTCAGGAAAGGAACTTATCAAGGCGTCAAGCTCATTGATGAACTCTCCAAAGGTAGACGAGGGGAGGTTAACGTCACCCAGAACTGTGAGAGGTGTCTCACAGTTCTGGGTGACTTTAACCTCATACATCTAGACGTTCCGCTAGCGGAACACCTGCTCCAATATCCAATGATGGGCGTGGCGCGAAATACAAACTCCTCTAAAATACAAAAACTTCAATTTTTCAAACATATGACTATTTCACAGCATTTTAAAGATAAGACTCTCCTTTATCTAACCACACTGTCCGATTTCAAAAAGGCTTTACAACGAAAGCAAAACATTAGATTAGGGTTAGGGTTAGGTTTTGAATATAATTGTGTTTCATATCAACTAGCTTGTTTTACGGTGCACAGGCCCATCTCCTGTTCATCCCTCTCCTTCTGATGATATTATATTTAGGTGTAGTACTTAAAATTGCCTGTAGATGTCCTCCTAAGATCATAAATAGACTAAAATGAGTTCTAAAATGCCTTTTTCTGTGTGAGGAGGAGCTGATGTGGTGAGATTAATTCAACCAGTGTTGTTAAATATGAACATAAAAGCAATATTGTGCATTTAGTTGGTTTTATTGTTTTATTCTGTTAAAATAATGAGATTAAGAGAGGTGGATGGTTTGATGTGGTCTGTGAGGGTTGGATGAATGGGAGAGAGGGCTGCCAATGTGTTGTTTTTAATGGTTCTTAAAAATCGTTTTGAATATCCTCTTCTTCTGATTGCATTGAATAGTGTATTTATTGCATAATCCAGGTCTTGCTTGCAAGATGATATCCTGTAGAACCGTATGATTTGTGATTTTATTATTCCCTTAAATGTATGTTTAGGATGGTAACTGTGTTTATGGAGTAAAGCATGTGTGTCTGTTGGTTTGAAGTAGACTCTAGTGTGTAGTGTTTTCTGTGGTTGCGGGCACGCGCCTGAGTCTCACAGTACTGTAACCAGCCACTACCCAAACGCGCTACTTTTTTTCAGCCAGAGCCTGCAAAGCCACGATTCAGCTTTTTACCGCCTTCTACCTTAAGAATTGACTGAATGACACAGGGTTGAGTTGCGTGATTTTCACATTCTGCAGGTTGGTTATATTACAATAGCTTTAGGGTGATTTTAACAACTTCCGGTTGCTCCAGGAAGCTTAGAATCGACACAGGTAGACCTCACAGTAGCCTGATGGATTGTTATAGAAGACAGGTTCATAAGGCATTCATAACCCACATAGACTTCAGGTTGAATTTAGGAGAATAGTCAATGTATTCCTATGGGGAGAGAAGTCATTGCACACTGTTTGATCTAAACACCTTCTTTAAACTATGAAGGGTTAATGCCACAGGGTCAAGGTTAGGCTTGCACAGATCGGGAGGACCTCAGGAATGCTCCTGAGGTTGAATTGTGCTTCTAACCCTAACGGTTCTCTCACTGTCACCCAAAAGCACTCGACATTTTGGGGCAGGCTTCATTTGGGCCTAGTTTTTCTCACGGTCATTGCCCTCAGACCGAGCAAGCTACGGTCAAGCGGGGCATCTCGTTGAACTCGTCTCAGCCTAGAGATAATGGTAATGCCATTGCAGGCTCTGTGTGTCTTTAAGCACCGCACTCTGTCACTCCATCCTTGCTGTGTGTGTGAGTGTGTGTGTGTGAGTGTGTGTGTGTGTGTGTGTTTGTTTGTGTGTGAGAGCTTTTCTTTGACATCTGATGGGAAAAATGACTGTTCATGAGGGTTACCTAGTCAAACATATGAAGTTTTGGAAAGATGTGACTTTTCTAACCCTTCAAAACAGCTACTCTGACCCCTATTTAAGGCACTTCCGGTTGTCACAGGAAGCGTATACTCGACACACGTTGTCTTTGGGGTAGGCATAAACAGAATCCTGAATATGAAGTCTCTACCTTAACCTCTTATATCTAGACGTTCCGCTAGCGGAACACCTGCTCCAATGATAGGCGTGGCGCGAATTACAAATTCCTCAAAAATACAAAAAATTCAATTTTTCAAACATATGACTTTCACTATGACTATTTCACTATTCACTATTTCACTGTGTCTGTCTATCCCTGTTCTCCCCTCTGCACAGGCCATACAGACGCTTCACACCGCGTGGCCGCTGCCACTCTAACCTGGTGGTCCCAGCGTGCACGACCCACGTGGAGTTCCAGGTCTCCGGCAGCCTCTGGAACTGCCGGTCTGCGGCCAACAAGGCAGAGTTCATCTCAGCCTATGCTACCCTCCAGTCCCTCGACTTGGCGCTGACGGAAACATGGATTACCACAGGTAACACTGCTACTCCTACTGCTCTCTCCTCGTCTGCCCACGTGTTCTCGCACTGGTCAGCGGGGTGGTGGCACTGGGATCCTCATCTCTGCTAAGTGGACATTCTCTCTTTCTCCCCTGACCCATCTATCGCCTCCTTTGAATTCCATGCTGTCACAGTTACCAGCTCTTTCAAGCTTAACATCCTTATCATTTATCGCCCTTCAGGTTCCCTTGGAGAGTTCATCAATGAGCTTGACTCCTTGATAAGTTCCTTTCCTGAGGATGGCTGGTGAGCCATCCTCAGGAAAGGAACTTATCAAGGCGTCAAGCTCATTGATGAACTCTCCAAAGGTAGACGAGGGGAGGTTAACGTCACCCAGAACTGTGAGAGGTGTCTCACAGTTCTGGGTGACTTTAACCTCATACATCTAGACGTTCCGCTAGCGGAACACCTGCTCCAATATCCAATGATGGGCGTGGCGCGAAATACAAACTCCTCTAAAATACAAAAACTTCAATTTTTCAAACATATGACTATTTCACAGCATTTTAAAGATAAGACTCTCCTTTATCTAACCACACTGTCCGATTTCAAAAAGGCTTTACAACGAAAGCAAAACATTAGATTAGGGTTAGGGTTAGGTTTTGAATATAATTGTGTTTCATATCAACTAGCTTGTTTTACGGTGCACAGGCCCATCTCCTGTTCATCCCTCTCCTTCTGATGATATTATATTTAGGTGTAGTACTTAAAATTGCCTGTAGATGTCCTCCTAAGATCATAAATAGACTAAAATGAGTTCTAAAATGCCTTTTTCTGTGTGAGGAGGAGCTGATGTGGTGAGATTAATTCAACCAGTGTTGTTAAATATGAACATAAAAGCAATATTGTGCATTTAGTTGGTTTTATTGTTTTATTCTGTTAAAATAATGAGATTAAGAGAGGTGGATGGTTTGATGTGGTCTGTGAGGGTTGGATGAATGGGAGAGAGGGCTGCCAATGTGTTGTTTTTAATGGTTCTTAAAAATCGTTTTGAATATCCTCTTCTTCTGATTGCATTGAATAGTGTATTTATTGCATAATCCAGGTCTTGCTTGCAAGATGATATCCTGTAGAACCGTATGATTTGTGATTTTATTATTCCCTTAAATGTATGTTTAGGATGGTAACTGTGTTTATGGAGTAAAGCATGTGTGTCTGTTGGTTTGAAGTAGACTCTAGTGTGTAGTGTTTTCTGTGGTTGATTGTTATTACTGAAAAACACTGTTGTGTCTAAGAAGTTGACTTCTTGCGGATGAATTGTGTATTTAACCTTAATTGATGAATGATGGCTGTTGAGAATGTTCATAAAGTCTGTGAATAATTGGATGTCGTGGGGCCAGGCTCCTATTATGTCGTCTAAAAACCGGTAATAAAAAGTGGGTTGATATGGACACTTGGCCAGTGCCTCTCTCTCCCATTCAGCCATGTATATGTTGGCGTAAGCAGGTGCGAATTTTTTGCCCATAGCTGTTCCCTCCACCTGCAGGTAATAGTGATCGTTGAATAAAAAGTCATTGCTAGTCAGGCTGATTTCTAATAGTTGTAATATTTCTGTGTCCGGTCTAGTGTTGTCTGGGTATCTCTTAAAGATATTTCTAATTGCTTGTATTCCTGTTGCTGTATTTATATTAGTATACAGGCTATCAATATCTATGGTGAATATGTGTGTGTTGGAGGGAACAACTATGGGTCCAATCCTCTCCATGAAGTGATAAGTGTCTCTGAGAAAGCTGGGGTGCCTGGTGGAGAGAGGGTTAATATAATGATCTATGTATTGTGAAATGTTATAGGATTCACTATTGCAGTCTGACACAATCGGTCTGCCAGGAGGAACTTCAAAAGGAATTGTCCATGTCCCTGGTTCCTTGTGTACTTTTAACAGTAAGTAGAATAGTCTAGGTCGTGGAGTATCTGTGCCATAGAGAAAGTCCCGTTGTTTTGCTGTGATGTAGTGTTGGTCGTAGAGTCTTTTTATTATTGTCCTTAACTGTGTCTGTGTCTGTGGTTGTATACTATTTTCTATTGGTTTATAATGTTTGGTGTTGGATAGCTGTCTGTTGGCTTCATACATGTATTGATGTTTATCCAATATTACTATTTTTGAACCTTTATCTGCTGGTTTGATGATTATGTGTGGGTTATTTTTAAGTTGTTGTATTGCCTGTCTTTCTACGTGTGTGAGGTTATCCTCCCTATCCGTGTGAATCTGGTGGTTGTGAAGTGTGTTCTTGTCTGTTCTGATTAATCTCCTGATTCTACCATCTATCTGGGAGGTTTTAGGTTCCCAGGTAGATGGTAAGGTAAATGGTTGGTGGTTGTCGTCTGTGTTATAGTCAAAGTAGTCCAACAGTTTAAGTCTTCTATGATATTTGTGAGTGTCCCTTTGAAGTTCCTCCCAATCAAATTTGTTTGGGCGAGGGATGAATGTCAACCCTCTCTCCAGGAGCTTTACCTGTGCTGCTGTGGGTATGAAGGATTTGGAAAGATTCATGATATTAGATGTTGACTGGTCCACTGCTCCCCCTGGTGGAGGATCTGCACCGGTTATTAGGGAAGGAGAGA